>NW_006921588.1:14993422-15015173 GCF_000298275.1 Orycteropus afer afer | reverse complement strand
TTCAAACCCACCAGCCACTCCTTGGAAGGAAGGTTGGGCAATCTACTTCCATAGTGATACTGCCTTGGAAACCCAAGGAGGGGTCGCTATGAGTTGGATCCAACTGGAGGGCAATGGGTATGAGTCAGAGCCATCTCAGCCATACCTAACAACAACAACAGTCTTTTCAGAATCCCCCTGCCACATTTTCCTCCAGCAGAGCACCTGTGGGGTTCAAACTGCCCATATCTTTAGGTGAGCAAGCTGTGTGTTTAATGATTCCACCACCATATATCCCTACTTGCTTCAAAATTTTACCTTAATGATGTAATTTAGAAGTGACTTGACTTGATTTTCTTTTTCTTCCTCAACTACGGCACACTCAATTTCCACTGTTGTATGTTAAAGAAATAGCTCTTACTGTTTTTCATTACCATCATTCTCCAAACAGTTTCAAGCAATTTGGCCTTTAAAAGAATTACATTAAATATTACCATTTTTAAAGCTGAAATGATAATTTTCATGATAAAAGCTGATAACTTCCAACGTTTTAAAACAAGTGGCTAACAAATATTTACATATTTGTAAATCAATATTTACAAATATGTTTTGGCTTTTTTTTTAAGAAAAAAAACTTCTAAAAAATAACATTCTGAGATCTTAAAGGCTACTGTCACCAAATTGACTCAGACTGACAACATTCTAACTCAGAACTAATGCGTCTCCGCTGTAAGAATATGGCTTTATGGAGCAAGCTTGGGATGTTACAGAAATAAAAACTCTGGAAACATTACCATCTGTTCCTTCAACTGCACTGTGACTTGTCCCATACTCTTTCAGCAGCTCCATTTCAGGATATGTTGGATTTTCCTCAATTAGAGCTCATGTCCAAGTGGCCATAATCAAAAACATAAATAAACTGAAGTTTTCCCATGAGAACTAACTGTCAAAATTATGTTACATCCACTCACAGAACTGAAGAGGCTGGGTTTATAAATACTGCACACTTGTTTAACCTTATTCCTACTCTGCAAACCTATACATCATTTTTAAAACAAGATATCTACCAGCTTGATTGTTTTTTCATAACCAAACACTATGTATAACAAGCTGATTATACTAATTTTGGCAGATGGTATCCAGCCATTAAATTCTCCTCAGTACACCATTTTAACTACATGATCTTAACTGACCTCATTTCAAGCATTCCCAACCCTTGAAAAGCTATTACTAAATCATATCAATAGCCATGATAAACACAAGTATCACTAAACTGTTCCAGCTTAGAAAACATGATTCTGGTAGCTCTTCAATGTGAGACACTCATATGTTTTAATCTGTCCCTTGTTCCTGGCTCCATACCCCAAATTATTAATTGTGCATTAAATGGAGTTGCTATAAAGATTACATGCAAATAACTTGCCTAACAATACAGCAAGATTTCAATAAAGTCATTATTAATACTAGTACCTATAGCTAATGATGACAATAAGTTGATTAGAGGTAATTACAACAAATAATAATTTATCTACTTCTGCTGACCACTTTAAAATTAGAACACTTTTATCATCATTGGAAAATATCTGATAATTTGTTCATGATAAACATGATCTGCCTTATATGCAAATGATCACTGTTTTGCTTTGATCTTTCTATTTTAAACATTTCTAGAGCCTGGTTTTTGCTCTAGAAGTTAGATAACAAACTCTGACCAGGAGCAATAACATCTGGACATAGATAACAAAGAGATTAACTTTTTAGTAAGTATGTCTGTTATATAAGGAGCCCCAGTGGTGTATTGGTAAGACATTTCAGTGCTAAACAGAAGGTTGGTCGTTCAAACACGCCAGCTGCTCCTCAGCAAGATGATTCTTCATTAATGCATAAAAATCAGAAATGATTTTTGTGGCCCTTGCATGACAGTAATGTCTGGTCCAGCTATGACATGGATATTAATACATGAGCTTAAATTTGGAAATGTTGTTGTTGTTATGTGCCGTCGAGTCGGCCATTACACTCTAAAATGTTTGTGATTGGGAGCTCTGGTGGTGTAGTGTCGAAGGCATTTGGCTGCTAACCAGAAGGCTGGTGGTTCAAACCTACCAGCCACTCATCAGAAGGAAGATTGGGCAATCTACTTCCTTAGTGATGATGCCTCGAAAACCCAAGGAGGAGTCACTAGGAGTCAGATCTGACTCAAATGTATAACTAATATTTACAATATTCCTCTATAAAGCATGGACCACAAATCCTGAAGTTATAATTCAAAAGCAGCAGTAAGTTACCAGCAATAGATGTCCATTAGGTCCAGAAACAAAATTAGGATTTGCCTTTCTTTTATTAGGCTTTTTATTTCATCCTACTGCTTTCTGCATCCCTATGTGAATAAAATAAGCCTGCCAAAAACACACTCAAAATTCCTCCACTAACAGATACTTGTAAAAATAATACTTTCGAAAATACATGAAGAGAAGAAACTGTGTGTTCTAAATGCTGTGAACATCCCAACACGATTTTCACTAGTTTTGTGCCCTGGTAAATATTTGACTTGCATTTTATTGTCTCTGATCCTGGCTGTGTAAAGCTATGCTCAGGTCTATGGCTGATGAGGAGGTATTTGCATGTTTTCATTACTGTTCTTTACTTACTTTTAATGGAAAATCACCACAAAAATAAGTTACTACTTTTGAATCCTGAAACTTTAAAAAAAGTTTAAAAAAAAAAAAAAGTTTCCAGTTCCAAAGAATGCTAAGTAAGGTTTAATATATAAGCACTATTTCAATTTATTTATTTCATTCCATATCTGCTTTAGAAAGAACATAAAGCAACGAGACAAGACATACATAAAACAGAATTTTATAGAATCAAATATCAAATTAATGAGGAGGAGATTATTATAACAAAAACCCAGGCTTAAACTGTTGGAGGCAGTAAAATTCAGGTGAGAATTATGTTCACTGATGATGTAATTTTATTAGGCGAAACAATTTTTCTTGGTATTAAAGTCTAAGGCTGATTTATCACATAAGAATATAGCAAGTTTACTAAGCAATACGAGTATATAATAGAACTGACTTTAGCAATTGCTTTATGGAAGTTACCTAGAGCTACTTCATTTGAATATATTATATTATAACTTCATATAATGCACAAGCATAATAATTAAAACATAAATTGATGAACCTATTTATATAAAGAGATAAATTATTTTGGCCCAGGTATAAAACTCTCTAGTACTAAAGAAAAACTAGGCTTTTTAAAAGTCTATAAACCAAACACTAAACTACTGCCATCGAGTCTGATCTGACTCATAGTGATCCCTCCCTGGGTTTCCAAGGCATTATTACTACAGAAGTAGATTGCCCAATCTTCCTTCCAAAGAGTGTCTGGCAGCTTTGACCACCAGACTTCTGGTTAGCAATCAACTGCCTTGTTGTTGTTGTTGTTGTTGTTGTTATGTGCCATCGAGTCGGCCCCGACTCATAGCAACCCCTCCTTGGGTTTCCGAGGCAGTATTAGGCACATACAAATAGAAAGTAAATCAAGTGTTGATTTGCATCTTAAATTTTGAGGATTGATGTAATTTTACTTTGGGTTGTTTGTAAGTGCTGGGCAACAATGTTCAGTGTTGTTGATTGAAGAAGTATTAATCAACTTTCTGTGATAATGTTTTCTTCCTCAAAAATGATAGAACCTGAGTGGAGAGAACACATTTTCTCTACATAAGTCTGAGCTACAAAAGTGTCAGGAGGCAGAACTGTAAAGTGGTTTAAGATGCACATTTTGTATTTGCTCAAGGCTGAACGAACGTTCTCATTGATCTCAAAGTTCAATATGATGTGCATGAAATTAATGTTATGAACTTCCACCTAAACCATAAAGAATTTTGCCTTTGTTTCTTGCTTTACAGACCTGGCATGAAAATACCTATCTAAAATTTCCAGGGAGAATTTTTAAAAATATATATTTGATAACCTAGCTCTGTGTAATAACTGGGAGTCATCATTGTAGCAGACACAGACATTCTTAAAGACAGAATCTAAATAATACATAAGATTGCTCCAATCCTCCCAGTATGTTAGCCTACAATGAACGGAAAATTTCAGTGTCTGCCAAGTACCCAAAAACCTTCTTATTATCTCCTCTTGATAGATGACTTTTCACTTTTTGAAATTCAGGGATTTTATGTTGATGGAACACTGGTGTTAATCCAGTCTCAGAAATTAAAAAAAAAAAAAAAAATCAGCTTCCTCAGTGAAGTGCCAGAATAAGGCATTACTGAAATCTCTCTCTTCCACTGAAACCTCTCAAGACAGTATTACTCTCTTTGTGGTACCCATCATTTGCCTTGTACTGTTCTTATTTAGGCATATACTGGACTATATGTGAGGATAGAGATAAAGACTTTTTATCCATGTCTGAAATCCCAGGTGCTCTAGCACACAGTAAGTGGACACTTGTGGTCCATCAGAGAACGGCAGGTGAATTGATTTAAAGCTGTGTGTTCAGTTGTAGGAGGAAGCAGCTCTGTGTATAGAAATTTGGAAGGGTATCAATGCATCAGATAGTACAATTTGAAAAAAAAAAAAAAGACTTATCTATCTTAATGGCTAAAATTTTAAATGAATTATTTTCAAACAGCTAAGATTTTATATTCACAAAATTGAACTTGTCAATTGCCCCACTAACACATGTGGAACAGACTAGTACAGATTTGCTTATCAAGAGGATTGAGATTCAGTGTGCAAGGCCCTTAGTCAGTGGTGCACAAACAAGTACATATTGAGATGAAAGCCCTGTTACATGGGTCTCTGACCAGTAAGAGTAAGCCTAAGATATCGCAAAGTGAGACACTGTGTAGCCCAGGGAAAGCCTAAGTTGATAGGGTATACAGGAAAAGAGGCCGACAAAGAAAATGAAGTGGAGCATGAGAGTAAAAGGGGCCCAAGGCCAGTATAAACCACTCCCCAGTCTGGCCTTAAGCAAAAACTTCATATTAGGAACTCCATGCTATATTTTATTGAAGATTAGCCAAAAACTTTCTGAATAATTATGCCCACACATTTTAATCCTTTAAGATACTCTCTACCTCCCTTTTCTCCTCATCACAATCATCACACCCTGTGAAAGCAAATCCAGCTGTCACCAAGCCAACTGACCAATCCCACTCCACATCTAGCCTGTAACTGTTCAGCTAATGACTCATTTCTGACACTTAAAACAATTGCGATGAGAGCATGACCTCTTTGGTAGCTGTATTCTCTCTTCTATTTTACCAGGATCATGAAGCAATCATTTGAATTTACCAAATTTTATTCTAATTGTCTTGGCAAAGGATCTCAGCTTCCACATAAGATCTGTTCTTTATCTAAACAAGAACAGGAGTACAGAATAGAAATAAGCACAACTCACATGTGAGTAACGTCTAAGCATATGATTGCTCAAGAAGGGATGAGAATTTGGTAGGCAGAACCCAGTAGTGAAAAGTCACCTGGTTCAATCCCAGCAGCTCCCCTACTGGGTATTACACTTCAGAACATGGCTGAGGGGATCTGGCCTGCACACACTGCTGTAGATATCTTCTTTGAATGGTGCCACAGTGGGTTTATCTTTGGAGTCTTTGTCCAACTACGATGCCTTTCTAAAGTCACAGACACAGTTGGGAGAAAATAGAGAGTAATCCCATATGGTTGGGAGAAGTTTTCAGGAAATATGGCAAATGAATCCACATTCTGGAGGTCATTATGGATTTTTTGGTTGTTTACTGCCAATCACTGCATAAACCCATTGCCATTGAGTCAATTCTGACTCATAGTGAACCTACAGGGCAGAGAATCACTACCTCCATAGGGTTTCCAATGGTGTTAAAATTTAGAAAAGCAGACTACCACAACTTTCTCCCACAGACAGGCTGGTGGGTTTGAACTGCTTACCCTTCAGTTAACAGCCAAGCACTTAACCATTGTGCCACCAAGGTTCCTTAATCACTGCATAAGACTTAAAAATACTTATTTAAGCAGATGTATATTTACTAGTCCCTGAGGACAGACGTCATGCATAGAGGATCAGTGAAAAACATCAACAGCCTCAACAAGATGAATTGACATGGTGGCTGCAACCAAACCTAAAACCAAACTCATTGCCATCAAGTCTGTTCTGACTCATAGCGATGAGGTGGTAAATCTTTACAGAGTGGATTATCCCATCTTCCTTCCACAGAGTGGCTGATGGGCTTGAACCACCAACCTTCTGGTTAGCAGAAGACACTACACTACCAGAGCTTCTGGTGAGATGGCACAGGACTGGGCAGTGTTGCATTCTGTTGTACTATGAGTTGGAATCAACTCAGTTGTACCTAACAATAATATGCTATGATATTAATATATATGTATTCAAATATATCTTCAAAGGAATGTTTTAAAGCAGGTTATCTAGCATTTTGTTAATGCAAAAATATAGTTATAAATAGTACTATAGAAGTGCTTAGTTGACACATAAAAAAGCCACATTTTATATAATTACACTCGAGACCCACTTTTATTATGTAACAACCTCAGAGTGTCACAAATTCCATCCACAAACTTCTATTATTTTGTAGTTAATTCTAGATCAACAAGCTGTAGTTGTAACTTCACTATCATATTTAATATTTTGCCTGCAGTAGCACAACTAGGTTAAAAATTTTATTTTGTGAGAAATACAAAACTAGCATATAATTTACTTCAAAAAAAAAAAAAACACTTATGTTTTAAAGGCAGAGATTCTATTTACCAGCTATGTTAGAATTCAGAATTTGGAATTAAGAATTTTAAAGTACCTAAGAGGTAGCTCTAAAGAATCAAGAGTCAGAGTTAATGAATAAGTTGCTACTCCCTTAGAGAAACAGAATCCCTCCCCAAAAATTAAATGTTAGCTCAGTCCATTATATTGAAGCTTCAATTTAGCTAGCCATAGTTTCCACTATAGAAACAACCCACAGATTCTACACTGAAAAATTTCTCCCATTGCTCTCATTTCCTTAGTTGCTATTCTGACCGTCCTGAACTAGATGTAAAATGTACACTCTAGAAGTTCAAAGTTCTCCCCCTATATTATTCCAGAAAGATGTAGCATTCACAGCACTAAAACACTGCCTCTTGAGTGTAACCAGTTCAAAGAACCAAGATCAATGTTTCCCATTTAGAGGGCTATGCAACAATTGAAAACAGCTAGGGATTGCATAATGTTTCAAAAAGTTTTTCCAATGCTATGTCACTCATGCACTTGAATAACTGAGATATTTTTAAAATATATTTTGAGGAGTTGATAAGAGCTTGTGCATAGACTTTCAGCTAAGAGCAAATAAAAGGACTCCGTTGCTAGACATGAATCTAAACTTTAGGTGATCTTTCTTTGTTGCAGAGTAGTATCAGAATTCCTAAGTTAAGGATGAAGGAGAGAAACTATTGTTCCAGACAGTCCTGGAGCCACCTGGGATGTAGCATTACTTACCTAAAGATGGGTCTTTGAAGATGTTTCTTCCTGATTGTGACATGGTCATCCATTTAAAGGTGAAGCTTTAACTTCTTCCTGGAAACCACTCCAGAAAAATCCAAGGAGAAAAAGTATAGCCTTATCCTGATCTATTGTGCTGCAAGGAGCCCAAAAAGGAAAAGTAGTTTCCTCTTTCTCTTTTGGGGTGCTGGGAGAAAACTTCCCTGTTCGCTGCCAGCTGAGCAATGTGTCCATAGAGGCCACATAAGACAGGCACGTTGGGGCACTCCCCCACAGAGCAGGGTGTGCAAAAACCACCAAGAGTCACGTTGTTCTGGGCAAGAGACGTGCACAGGACCCTCAGAAAGAGGACAAAACAAACAGAAAACTTCCTACTCCAAGTGTCACCCAGGTAGGAGCTGCCTAAGTTATTGCAGCCATGGGAGCACTCCTTCCACATGCTGGTCAATCTCAGAAAGGCCAAGTCCCTCCCTGTCTTTAAAACAGGCTGTTCTGAGGCTCAACTCTTTTTCTTCAAAATAAAAGTTGTACAGCTGGTTCAGCAGTCCCATGTGAGTACCCTCTGAGTTTGTTCTGTTAAAATAAGAACTGTATACAAATTAATGAAGAAAGATGGGCTCAGGCTGCATGACTGGCTCTGCTTCAAGAGATTATAATTATTTTAGAATCTGGCTTTTATTCACACTGGATGAAGTGTGGAGAAGACTCATCATTTTTGGCACTCATAACCTAATAACCTACACTTGGCTGAAGTTGAAGATGCCATTTCAACTGATAGAAGTTCATGTGAAGCTGGCCAGAGCTACAAAAGTTAGAAAAACAAAAATTGCTCAATCCTACTGGTGACATTGTACCCAGATGTCTGTACCTAAATGTGGCTTTCCAAACAAGAGGGGACACTGGAAAAAAAAAAAAAAAAAGTGATGGAAACACACATACACACACTTTTTAAAAGCCTCAAAAAGTTGCCTGAGAAGCCTAAGGTTTTTATATTATATGATTAAATTTAAATTTGCAAAAATAAAAAGAAAGGCAAGCAGGTATAAGAGAGAAGTTATGAATAGTTAAATAAATAACATTAAAAAATTGTTTGATTTGGAAGATTGTAACCTATCCTTCAGGAACTTTCATTCTAGTCACAGATCAGGCAAAACTTCATAATTTAATATAATTTATTTTGGAGATTTTCCTGTATCTAACTAACAAAATTTCTACTCCTTCAATAATATGAGATTTCAAGCAGAGGAATGGTATATAATAAAATAAACCATCTAAAAGCACCATGAAGATATTTTAAGTACCTATATGTAATAACATCATAAAAAAAAAAAAAAAAAAAAAACTCTAACACACTGGGCATTAACTGAGTGATTGAAAAAAATTGACGATTAAATGACCCAGAGTAGATATCATCTAAGATATGGTTGCAATCTTTAAGTTTTGGGATTCTTCAAATACTTCCATATGTATACAAACACCTTTTTATTTTTTTCTCCTACAGGAGCTCTGGTAGTGTAGTGCCTAAAGCATTTGACTGCTAACCAGAAGGCTGGCGGTTCAAACCCACCAGCCACTCCTCGCAAGGAAGGTTGGGCAATCCTACTTCCGTAGTGATACTGCCTCGGAAACCCAAGGAGGGGTCGCTATGAGTCAGGGCCGACTCGACGGCAAACAACAACAACAGTCCTTCTAAGGAGCTCTGGTAGTGTAGTAGTGGGTGAAGCATTTGACTGTAAACCAGATTAGTGCCTTCAACCTACCAGCCGTTCCACAGGATGAAGATGAGGCAATCTACTTAGGTAAAGATTTACAGCATTGGAAAACCAATGGGGGGGGGCGGGGAGGCGGGCACTATGAGTCAGAATCAACTGATGGCAGTAGGTTTGTTTTTTTGTTTTCAGTCCTTCTTCTGGGGGAACCCTGGTGGTTCCATGGTTAAAGCACTTGGCTGCTCACCAAAAGGTTGGCAGTTTGAGCCCACCAGCTGTTCCACAGCAGAAAGATGTGGCAATCTGCTTCTGTAAAGATTTGCAGCCTTAGAAATCTATGAGGCATTTGTACTATGTCCCATAAGGTTACAATGAGTCTGAATCAACTTCATGGCAGTGGGGTTTGGTTTTTTTTTTTGTTTTTTTTTTTGAAGTCCTGGGTGGCACAAATTGTTAAGCATATGACTATGACTACTAAAGAGCAAAATATCTGTTTTAAACCATCCAAAGGTGCCTTAGCAAAAAATCCTAGTCATTTCCCACTGAAAAGCCACCGTCTTGAAAACCTCATGGGACATAGTTCTCCTTTGCACACATCAGGTCACCATGAGTCAGAATTAACTTGACAGGCACTGGGTTTTTAGTTCTATTTCTACTATGAACATGCTGGCCACCATAAGCAAATTTATTGACTTTTCTGAGCATGTTTCCTTGTTTATAAAATGAAATTACAATGTTAATTGAAATATAAAGTCCTTTCCAGCTTAAGGAGTTCTGGTGGTGCAGTGCCTAAGGCATTTGATCGCTAACCAAAAGGTTGGTGGGGTTCAAACCCACCACCTCATCTGCGAAATGAAGATAGGGCAATCTACTTTCATAATGATTTACCACCTTGGAAACCCAATTGGGGTCACTATGAGTCAGAATCGACTTGATGGCAGTGAGTTCAGTTTTGGTTTCCCAGCTTTAATGATATCATTATGTTAATTTAAATATGATAAGCATACTTCTTTCAAAGAAACTAGCACAGAAATTATGATGCCTGGTACTGACGTTATTGTTGTTGTTGTTGTTAGGTGCCACTGTAATGATTCCAACCTATAGTGACGCTATTACAGCAGAAGGAAACATTGCCTAATCCTGAGCCATCCTAACAGCCAGTACCATGTTTGAGCCAATTACTGTAGTCACTATGCCAATGCATCTCAGTGAGAGTCTTCCTCTTTTCCACTGGCCCTCTACTTTACCAAATAGGAAGCCCTTCTCCAGGAACCAGGCCGTCCTGATAACATGACCAAAATACATGACACAAAATCTCACCCTCCTTGCTTCTAAGAATGCTACCTATACTTCTTCCAAAACAGGTATGTTCATTCTTCTGGTAGTCCAGCTTCCACATGCGTATGAGGGAACTGAAAATACCACAGTTTGGGTCAAGCACACTTTAGTCCTTAAGTGACATCTTTGCTCTTTAACACTTTAAAGAGGTCTTTTACAGCAGACTTTCCCTATGTAAAATGTCATTTGATTTCTTGATTGTTGCTTCCAAGAGCACAGATTGTAGATCACAGTAAAATGAAACTCTTAACAACTTCGGCATTTCTCCATTTATCATGATGCTGCTTATTGGTCCAAGTGTGAGCCTGATAGTCCAAAAACTACAGTTACTATGTATACTTATAAATATACAAAAGGAAGATAGTTTCATACTACATCTATTTATATGGTGGTCTCTAAATGGTTGCAACAACACATTGACAGTTAATTGCCAGAAATTCAAGCCAGACTTAGAAGAGGACATAGAATGACAGATATCATTCCTTATATGTAATATGGATCTTGGCTGAAAGCAGGGAATACCAGAAACACATTTACCTATGTTTTGTTGACTATGCAAAACCATTCAACTCTGTGGGTCATAACAAATTATGAGTAACATCGAGAGGCATGAGAATTCTAGAACATTTAATTGTGCTCACACGGAACCTGTACAAAGACCAAGAGGTAGTGGTTCTAACAGAACAAGTATATATTACATGAGTCAAAATAGCCTGGTACTGGTACAACGACTGACACAAAGATCAACAGAACAGAACTGAGAACCCAGAAATAGAACCACTGACCAATGGTCAGCTGAGTTTTGACAAAGGGCTGAAATACTTTAAATGGGCAAGAGATGGTCTCTTTAACAAATGGTGCTGGCAAAACTGGATATCCATTTGCAGAAAAATGAAACAAGATCTGTACCTCATACCATACACAAAAACTAACTCCTGGTGGATCAAAGACTTAAAATGTGAAACCTAAAACTATGAAGTTCCTCAAGGAAAAACTAGGGGCAAAAAAAGGGGCCCTCATTTATGGCATAAATAGGCTGTCAAGCATAACCTAAAATGCACAGACAACAGAAGATAAACCAGATGAATGGAACTTTCTAAAAATTAAATTTTTATGTGCTTCCAAAGATTCTTCAAAAGAGTCAAAAAAGAAACCACAGATTGGGAAAAAAATATTTGACATATCTGACAAAGGACTTATCTTTAGAGTTTATAGAAAACTCCAACAGATCAACAACAAAAAGATTAAAAATCCAATTAAAAAATGGGCAGAAGACATGAATAGACACTTCACTAAAGAGGATATTCAGGTGGCCAGCAAATACATGAAGAAAAGCTCACTAGCCATTGTTGTTGTTGTTGTTGTTGTTTGCCATTGAGTCGGCCCGACTCATAGCGACCCCTCCTTGGGTTTCCAAGGCAGTATCACTATGGAAGTAGGATTGCCCAACCTTCCTTCCGAGGAGTGGCTGGTGGGTTTGAACCGCCAGCCTTCTGGTGAGCAGTCAAGTGCCGTAGGCACTATGCTACCAGAGCTCCCCACTAGCCATTGTTGCTGTTGTTGTTGTTGTTATATGCAGTCGAAGTCGGCCCGACTCATAGCGACCCCTCCTTGGGTTTCCAAGGCAGTATCACTACAGAAGTAGGATTGCCCAACCTTCCTTCCAAGGAGTGGCTGGTGGGTTTGAACCGCCAGCCTTCTGGTGAGCAGTCAAGTGCCTTAGACACTATGCTACCAGAGCTCCTCCACTAGCCATTAGAGAGATGCAAATAAAAAAAAAAAAATGAGATACCATCTTACCCTATCACTAACAGCAAAGTTCAACAAGACAGAAAATAACAAATGCTGGTTACAATGTGGAGAGATTGGGACTCTCATACACTGCTGGTGGGACTGTAAAATGGTACAACTACTGTGGAAAGCAGTATGGTGACTCCTTAAAAAACTGGAATTAGAAATACCGTTTGATCCAACTATCCCATTACCAGGTATATATCCTAAAGAAGTGAGAGCCAGGACAAGAACAGATACATGCACACCCATTTTCATTGCAGCACCATTTACAGTAGCAAAAAGATGGAAACAAGCTAGGTGCCCATCAACAGAAGAACATATAACCAAACTATGGTACATACACACAATGGAATACTACAGAACAATAAAGAATAAAGGAGAATCTGCAAAACACTACATAACATGAATGAACTTGGAGAACATTATGCTGAGTGAAATAAGTTGATCACAGAAGGACCAATATAGTATTAGCTCATTATTGTAAAAAGTGGTCACACAGAACTCACAGACTATGGGGTTTATTAGGGAAGCAACAGGCTACAATTGAAGTTCAGGGACGCACTCAGTCTCTCTCAGCCAGCCATCTCTCTCAGTAGCATGTCTCTGTCTGTCTCTCAGCACTGTGTGTCTCTCAATAGCATGTCTCTCTCTCAGCAGTGTGTGTGTGTCTCTCTCTCAGCAGTGTGTCACTCTCAGCCAGAATTCAGAGAGATTCCTTTCTGCCTCCAGGAGGGTTCCATCTAAACTTGGCAGAGTGGCCAAACTAACCAATCCCAACATCAGAATTCTACACACTTGACAGAGAGTGAACTTCCCAGAAGATTACTTCCTGCTGCTTTAACAAAAATACCCCAAGTTGGTAATTTTAACAATCAGCACTCAGTTGCACAAGGCAAAGTGGGAGTTACAAAAGACTTGGCTAGAAAAGCCATACCATGTAATTTACTCCATCGCAAGGGGTCAGAAAATGATGTATCTTTCCTATTACGGTATCTTTCAACATGAGTTTGCTTAACACTCTCATGTCCATTAGCCTTTCCTCCTTCCTCCACTCAACCCTGTTAGGGTCTAAGTACTCAGTAAATATTAGCTTACGAACACACCCAACTTAAATACACCAACAAGGCCATTTTAACTAATTAATTATGCATGATGAAATACACAGATCAACTCTTATGATTTTTCAACCAAATAGATATGAACACTGTCAGTGTTTTATGTTAAATGTTATTGAAAATAGGCAAATTTTTCTTTTTCTTGCCTCCCCCCCAAGAGTAATAATCTGTTCTGTGGCTCTGTTTGTAATATGTAAATGCCAAAGTGTTCAACGGTGGAACTCTCATGTGATATTATGCCAGCCCAAACACTGGAAGATGAGTGTACCTGCAGGTCATTTCACTGTCATATAAGTCTCCCCAAATATCAGTCAGAGGCAAAGTGTATGGTCTTTTAAAAAAAAATCAAATAAAAATAAAATTTAACAACATATCACAGGTTATATATGTAAGTAAATTTTAAACTCAGTGGGAGAGGAGGAAGGAAATGCAAGAAATGATTGGATGTCGATTTAAGTTTTATCCTTATATACATACATATTATTATTTTACATTTAAAAACTGCTTCTTTCAATCTTGGCTATTAACCTTCAACCTAGGTTAGGAATAGTCAGGGATAAGTTTCTTTGACATATCATATATGAAAGATGAAATATGCACATGATATTCTCCCAAAAAAGCACTTATTTTGACAAAGCCAAGAAAAAGGAAAGCATGTGCATTAAACACAGGTACTACCATAATTTTTATTTATCATAGCCAGAAATATTGTATCAGTAAAGTAGAACACCACTTGATCAACCAAGCCACGACAAAAGTATCAGGTATACCTGATAGACTAACCATAACTGTCTCTTTACCACTGGGAGGAAAAATATGGCATCTAAGTAAATGAGAGTGACATAATTTTAGGGATAACTTAAATGTAATATATCCTTTCAAGATAAATCATTCACAATTTTCAGCATTTTAATAATTTCTTGCAACAAATTTCTTGCTACAAGTTTCACAAGTGATTGAGAAACAAGTTATTAGGTGTTTGAGGTGGGAATAGAACCCAGGTATCTTATTACCAAGTCCAAGCTTTCACTTCCAATTGGGAAGGATGTCATCTTGGCAGGCACTGTGCTTTTGTGGGTACTTGGGCTCTTTCTAGATTATATTTTACATTCTACCGAGAAAAGAGAAGTAACAACTCATTCTAGTAATTGTCTATTCTTCTCCTAACACGAAAGAAAGAAAGAAAGAAAGAAAGAAAATACATACATACATACATACCATTGATTCTGACTCATGGAGACCCCATGTATTACAGAGTGGAAATGCTCCATACAGTTTCCTGGCTGTTATCTCTATGGAAGCAGATCTGCAGGCCTTTCTCCCCTGTGCTACTACATGGATTCAAATTGTTAGCCTTCAGGTTAATAATTGAGCCCAAACCCCATATCCTACTTAATTATTATAGGCTTGCCCATTATGTTCCAGACACTTTTAGGAACCAGCCCTAGAAACTCTCCCAAAGGATCTGCTGACATCAAAGTTAAGCTAATTGATGAATAATTTCTACAGAGATCCAAATGGAGGCTCTGTTCTGTTCTAAAGAGCTCCAGCTTAGTATTAGGGATGTTGATTAAATCCCAGTTCTAGCACCATTTTTCTCTTCAGCTCCCCACATGTTAGTTTTCTTACCAGTCAAACTAAGAGGTCAGGTAGAATGATCTCTAGATCTTTTCCAACTGTAAAATTCCGTAACTTGATGAGTGACCCTAAGATAAAATGTCAAGTTATTTAAATTTAGTGTCCAATCAAGAATAAGTGCTGTAGTCCTTTTTAACTTTTCCTTAACCAAAACAAGGTCATGCATACCACCAGAATATGTTTGCAGGATTGTTGCAGGATTAAAAATATAACATACTACTACCCAAAATATAAAAATAAATTGTAGGATTTTTATTTTTTCTAAATGAGCTTTTTTGTTTTTTCCTTAGAGCTTCAACATGGAGCTACCCACACTAGAATGTGAGCTCCAAGAGACTATTTCAAGGGACTAGTGTCTGTGTTGTCTGCATGGTTTATAGGAGATACCAAACCAAACCAAACTCACTGCCATCGAGATGGATCTGAATCCGACTCATAGTGACCCCTCCTTGGATTTCTGAGGCAATATCACTATGAAAGTAGACTGCCCAACCTTCCTTCTGAGAAGTGGCTGATAGGTTTGAACCGCTAACCTTCTGGTTAACAGTCAAATGTCTTAGGCACTATGCCACCAGAGCTCCCTTACAGGAGATACTCAGTGGTTATTTATTAAAAAAATGAATACATGAACAAAGTAATAACTGATGCTATATCAGCAGCATCTTCAATGAATATTCTTTTTTAAATAACTCAGTTGCATTCTTATAAATGCTCAGTCTTTCATATTTCTTCCTATCACTGTTTTTCTTCAAGGAGTCATCTGAATGTGTACAGAGGTGAATTTCCATGACCTTTTGGTGGCAGGAAAGAGGTGGACTCAGACCTAAACCTGTAGATCTCTGCTGCCCTTTGGGTCCTCTGGTCTCTTGCAACAATATCTCCTATCTGTCTGGCCACTTAGCACCTTGCAGACATCTAGTGCTGAAATTTGTGCCTGGTCTGTTTTGTTGATACAGTCTTGTAACCATGGTCATTCTGTGTTGATTTAGACCAATTATAACCTTTATTAATGCTTCAGGATCCATAAACAACAGCCACATCCTGCATTTGGTTCTCAACTAGAGCTTTGACAGTGTAGGATCCTTTGGCCCTTTGCCATAGTGGTCAATGGCAAGCTTGTATTATGTCCACTGGCACTATCTCAGCTGACTTATGATCCCCACAAGACAGGCAGGACTTCAAGAGCTCTCAAACCCTGACTGAGGGAAGTTTTATAATCACCACACCATACCATAATTTTTGGTCTGTCATAGCTAAACAACTAAATTAGGGCAAAATTCTCTCACTACAGGCGTTCATCTTCAATCTAACATGCTGTCCATTCTTGGGATTTCAGCTCAGAGGTTGCTATTGTTGTTGTTATGTGCCATCGAGTCGGACCCAACTCATAGTGACCCTCCTTGGGTTTCCAAGGCAGTATCACTACAGAAGTAGATTGCCCCATCCTCCCTCCGAGGAGTGGCTGGTAGGTTTGAACCTCCAGCCTTCTGATTAGTAGCCCAGTGCCTTAGGCACTATGCTACCAGAGCTCCTAGCTCAGAGGTAAGAGGTCAAAATTCCTTGTCTGACTACTTGCATAAAATGCCTTCTGTCTGTCTCCCCTGTCCTATACTTCACTAGGCCTCATATCATGTGGCAAAACTCCTTATTTCCTGAGTTCTCTCCATCCATGACATACAATAAACTCAATGTTCAAGTCTATGGGCTTGGATCATGTATGTTAGGTCCAAACCAAACCCATTGCCATGGAGTCAATAGCCACCCTGTGGAACAGAGTAGAACTGCCTATAAGGTTTCCAATGCTATAATCTTTACAGAAGCAGACTGCCCCATCTTTCTCCAGAGAAGCGTAGATTAGTGAGAACTTCCACTTTTCAGTTAGCAGCCAAATGCTTAACTACTGTGCCACCAGGGCTCTTGTGTGTTAGGTAGAGCTGAAGAAATTTGAAAAGCTCTTTTTTGGTGTAAACAAAGCTTGACTTTCAGGAGGATGGTCTTACTTGGGTCTCAATAGTTCTATTTGGATATTTAAAGCTGGGCTTCTTGTTTGTCTTTGTTTTCATCTATAATAGGATTAAACCCACTTCCACCCCTGCATGAGGTATATGGATGATACTGGTTGACTGAGAGAAGGTCATAGTCATTGAAATAAAATAAAGAAAAGTACATGCTCCTCATGACATTATGAAACTTTCTTATTCATTCATGTCATTTGGTGCATAGTGAGTACACTGTACTGCAATATTAAAATTCTGTCTGATCTGGCCCTTACTTATCTATACTATCTATCCCACAACAATGACGCACTACTCCCACTGACCTTTTGTTCCTGGAGCACTCCACATTCTTTCCTGCCTCTTCTGCATACCCCTCTGCCTGAAATGCTCTTCCTTCTGCTCACTGACTCTTCTGACCACCCTCTATCTGAATTTCACACACCTAGAGCACTGTTTCCTTCATAGCATGTATAATAATTTGTGTAATTACTTGTTCACTAATTCATTTATTGAACAAATGAATAAATTCATTCCAGAGGATCTAGTAACTGAAGATCAGGAACAAGTAATTATTCCTGACCACCTTAAAAATAAACCAAGTAAAGTTTTCCCCAAAATATATTTTTCCTCATATGTATGGTAATAAGATCTTAAAGATAAACTATCACTGATGTGTTGCAATCCTACAAACCATTTTCTAATTCTTAGTATGTGTTTTATCTTGAACATTTTTTCATTACATTTTTCTAAGTCTAAAAACTCTATGTATCTGAGAATATATACAATGGTAATATTAAAATTAACAATACAACTCAGGATCACTTTGGAAACAGTTTTGAATTTGCCCAAAAATATTTCAATGTTAGGGGTAAAAGATTCTAGCAAGTTAATAGTTTTAAGCTAGATTTTCTTGACTGATGTAACAGACTTAAAGTTTATTGGCCATGCATTGAATAATAAAATACATCGGAATTATTATTTTCTTAACCCACTTCATAAGGAATAAAAGGTTTATAGTTTCAACAGACGATCATCAGAGCACAGCCTTTCTACTTCACAAAGTGGGAGAAATTCCTGTTCGTCACTGAAGTGTAGAAGAAGGTCAGTTAAAGTTTGATTGACTCCAATTAGCACTCCCACAAGTTCTGACAGTCTTTAGTGCTGGCAGTCAAACAACTTCCTTTGAATGAGTGTGACATTCTGTGAAAACATCATCATCAACAACAACAACTACAAAGGAAATCATTTTAAAGAGATTCTCATAGCCAAACACCCACTGCTCACTGTGGAATCAAGCAACACATAATCTACTATAAAAGGAAATTACTTTTGCATAATGGGTAGTTAAATGAATATTACGAACAGAAGTCTTCTAAGTACAAAATTCCCTTTGAAGCAGGACTGAGAAAGATGATTGGGCAGGAGCTTGAAGGACAAAGTTGATCAGAGTTAACTAAGAGGAAGGGCAAGCAGAATGTTTCACTACATATTAAGCACCGAACACCACATGATTTGGAAGGCATATATGCATCCAAGTGTGATGTGACTTATGTGTGCTAGCCTGCAGTTGACTGCTAACCAGAAAGGCTGGTGGTTCAAACCCACCAGCCACTCGTCAGAAGGAAGGTTCGGCAATCTTCTTCTGTAATGATACCGCCTTGGAAACCCAAGGAGGGGTCTCTGTGAGCCGGGTCTGACTCTACAGAATATAACAACAGCCTGCAGTTACAGAGGTGCATGTCATTACATAGTTATAATGAGCAAAATAATCAACATATTACCTTAAATGCATGTGATTCAGAGATTCCCATTACTCCTCAGACATGCCAAAGACATTCTTATCTGTAATTATTCAATCAGTTGGAAGTTGTCTATAGGTAGCTGCATCCTGAGACTTGTTCAGTTTTTCTGTAGCTCTGAAGTTTATCACTAAATCATTAACTTCAGGACTGAATTATCATTACCAGCTTTCCTGATACTTTAAGCTTGATTTCAACTGAACTCCAAATTCAATTAGTACATTTTTAAAGTCTGTCTAAGCTTCCAGTAATGCCTATGAATAAATGTGCAGAACTACCACCGAGACATGAGTTGAATCAATGTCAGTAAATGGAAAATTCCTAAATGCTAACCTATTGACTTTTCTAAGCCTTTGGAATTAGACAGCAATAGAGAGAATTGTGACTCACATTGACTTTGAATAGAGCCAGCCACAGACTTTACCAAGCTTTCAATAGTATGTGTGGTAGGTTCTGTGTAAATAACCTGAATGTGTGGAAATAGGTCATTACTCATTACTGTTCTCAAATTAAAATGGGTTATTGGTAGAGGGACTAAATGAAGACCATATATGTTTGTACCATCGTACCATTTGTTCCTTAAAAAACTCACTTTTGCTTTGTTTTTCTCTTTGCTTTTACAATTTCCCCCAACTCCTTATCCATTATAATGATCTATCAATGCCAATCACATCCCTAGAAATACAACTTATTTTTGACATCAATATATCATTCCTATTAATTGTTCTAGACAAGTTGTAAGTACCTTAATTTATATATTTATTTAATTAAACTCTAAATTCAAATTCCATACAGAATTTAAACTAGTCATTGATCACATTTCCCAAGCCCATTAGACACATTCTTTACTGCATCTTCTGATGTGTGGTCCACTATTAGGACAGAATATTAGAAATCAAGTCTATTTTTTTTTTTTTTTTTGCTTTTCTTTTTATCATTAGCACCTTCATCCTACTCTTTGGTCCTACAAAATGCTAATTTCTCTCATCCTCTATTTTCTCTAACTGACCCTAAAAAAATGTATGGGAGCAAGAGAGCTGACATTTGCTTATCAGTTGTTTACTCTGTGCCAAGCATTATACTCGTAGGCATTATTTCAATTAATCCTATATAACATGCCTAGAACAGAAAATTACAAAGCATATAAAGAAGCAGGAAAGGATGGCTCAAATGAAAGAATACAAAGAGACAGAAATCAGCCCTAGAAAATACTGAATAATGGATTTGGGCCTATTTATCTTCTGTTCTATTGATCATTATATGTGAGTACCACCATTGTTTATTTGCTGTAGCTTTTAGTATGCTTATACAGTTGATAATACAAACCTTCTCTCAGTTTTCTTCTCTTCCAGCCAAGATTTTTCTGGACTATTCAGGCATGTTTAGTATTGTACATAAATATATTTTTCTACATAATCATTTTAACAAATATTAAAACTTCCTATTGACTTGAGAAAAGGAACTTTGAGGATAATGGGAACTAGTCTTCTCATGATTTGAGACATAAATTACACATATGGAAAAAAGGAAGACTAGTCTACATCCAGGAGCTCTAGCAGCATAATGCCTAAGGCACTTGACTGCTAACCAGAAGGCTGGTGGTTCAAACCCACCAGCCACTCCTTGGAAGGAAGGTTGGGCAATCTACTTCCATAGTGATACTGCCTTGGAATCTCAAGGAGGGGTCGCTATGACTCGGGTCTGACTCGAGGGCACATAACAACAACAACAACAACAGTCTATATCCAATTGGATATAAATTGGAAATACTGATATGAAATAAATATTTCTTGAGTTTAATAACTTGTACTGTAGCTGTCCAAATGGTTGGTGAAGCTAGTTTAATAAACTGAATTTTGATATTTTGAAAAATTATATAATGTATATTTAACTTTATTATATTCATATAATAAAATTCACAGTTATATTCCTGTTTAATTATATATGTGTATTAGAGAACGTGAGAGAATGAAGAATGAGTCAATATTAGCAATTGTTCCTTGAATTTCTTGTACTCATCTTGCAACTCTTCTGTAACTTTGAAATCATATTAAAATAAAAAGTATAAAAGGAACTTGTTGCAACTTAAATTTTAATTTATACTGACATCTCAGACATGGAGAAGGCAAAGTTAACGGATGATTTAGCATTATTTTGAAATTTGTTTTACACTAAGTTTTCCTACATCAAAACTCCATGATACCGTACTTCAGAAGAGAGTTTAAAATACCCAGAGAGTGAGATCTGTGTATTATTTATACTCACAGTGGTTAAAAAACAGAACAAAAACAGCGTATGGCCCTGGAGGAGTTAAGCCCAACCAAATATTCCCCCTTGACAAAGCTTTCCCTGAGCTCTTCAGATAGAAATAATCTTTCAACCTTTACCTCACATAACATTGTATCTGTAACTTTCCTGGGACACACACATAAAATCTTCCACTTTGGATAATAATTATTTATGCACACATTATCTCTGATAATGAATAAAATAAAACTCTGAGGGTAGAATTCTCACTTGCTTAAAAGCTTTCATTGGGTTCCAGATATTCTCAAGATGATCAAATTTTTTAGTATCATAAAAAGTTAAATGATGTATAATATTGTATTTTTGTATATTGTATACATTATATATTATAGTTATATCTTGGAAAATCCCTTATCTATTATACACACACACACACACACACACTCCAGGCTTCATAGGGGACCTCTTTCAGCTCCCTTAAAACACTATGTTTTATCTCCAGGAAAGTAAAAGTTCGAAGTTGCTCTGCCTAAAGTAGTCTTCCTTCAAATTTTTCCCCTAGCCACTTCTTGCTTACTCCCTAACCCTCAAGGTAAGTTATCTCTTGCTTCAGAAAGGCTCCCCTGCGTGGCCTGTCTGAA
>NW_006921588.1:14982851-14993037 GCF_000298275.1 Orycteropus afer afer | reverse complement strand
CTTAACATCAAATCACCATTTTTTACTAAAAGGAATGATCTATCTACCTACCTACCAGCTAACTATCTATTTATCTAAACCCACAAAAATGCATGAATATGTAATTTTATAGCTGTTTTTTTCCTGGAGAATGTCTATGTTGTTGCTGTTGTTATGTGCCATTGAGTTGGACCTGACTCATAGCAACCCCTCCTTGGGTTTCCAAGGCAGTATCACTATAGAAGTAGATCGCCCCATCTTCCTTCCGAGGAGTGTCTGGTGGGTTTGAACTGCCAGCCTTCTGGTTAGCAGTCAGGTACCTTGGGCACTATGCTAGTGCTGCTATTCTCCTTTTTTTCTAATAGAAGAGCAAAAAGAGTGGAAAGATAGCTAAGCCTCTAGGGTTTAATATACTAAAAGAGTTCTGAGATACACAAGTTAAACTTGGCATACTTTGAATCTGGGCCAAAAAATTGTTTTTATTGGATGTGGAAAATGGAATTTTAGGCTATGTTGGGCCATACTATAATTGTGTTTGGAAATGCATAATGTGATGGTTGAGCATTTGGTGTAATAAAATAAGTTTAGGTCTGCTGGAAAGTGATTGTTTGTATTTTTGTCAGCACTTAAGACTAATGCGGACAAAAAGCAACAGAATTTAACTTCTTACGACCATTTGCTAGAGATACAGAAATATAAATACTAGCAAATGACAATGAGGAACTATAAAGTTACTTCTTTCTAAATATAAAGATTTCACCAGGTTGAGAAAATGGCTTCAAGTCAGCTTTTTATTAATATAAAAAAAAAAAGCAGAGAGGAGTTCTAGGATGGGACATAGTAAGACAGCTCAGAACATCTTTCTTATAACAAAAACCTGAGAAAACAAGTAAATAAGATATTCATGACAACTTTGGAACTCTGAACATCAAAGGCAAGGCTGAAGAATTGGACCAAGTAAAAAGTAGGAGGAGAGACTATTAAAAATAAATAAATAACCAGAAGACACAGGTAACTTTGGATTGCCACATCCTACCACATGACCCTGCATAGTATAGTCATATTGAGACAAAGCCCTCATCACCTGGTACAAACAAGCAGGAGTGACTCTGCACTCACATCCAGTGACAAGCAGAACTGCCACCCAAACTGTGAAGGTTACATGCGTCCATCTCTCCCACCTGCCAGACCCCCCCCACCCGACCCTCCACCTGCCAAGCTGGAAACTCATATGCAATCATAGTACCATTACTACTCTGCTCCCAGAGCCTATGGTCCATGGAACAGTGTCCACCCTCTTTTCAGCCACTCACAATGGGGACCCATAACATAGACTGGTGCCACCAGCCTCTCCATGTGGCCACTGATGCCAGGATCCCACAGAATGGTTACACTCACCTAGCCACTCACACCAAGGCCTATGGAATGACAGGTTACTCCCTTCTGCCCACCTACACCAGTAGTCCATAGTCCAACAACACCCCCTCTTTTGCTCACTCCCTTTAGGGCCTTTTGTGGACCAGTGGCATGGTACCTAAGCCCAACCACCGAAGTCAGGGCCTGTGGATCAGAACCAACCAATTCTCTACCTGAATGGCAGTGTTTAAGGCCTGGAGACAGGTGGCACCCCCTCTTCTACCCAGCCAACTGTGTCAGGGGCCTGAGGATGGGTAGCCCTCTCCCCTACACCCAGCTGACCACACCAGGGGCCCACACACAGGCAACACCTCTGTTCCACCTAGCCACTGGCATTGGGAGCCCACATACTGGAGGTACCCTCTCCTATGCTCAGCTATCAACAACAGGGACTCACAAACTAGTGGCACCTCCTACTCCCTCCAGTAACCTGCACTGGGGACCTACTCACTGGTAGTATACTCTCTCCCACACCATGCTCTAGCAGATAGGGGTATACCTTCCTAGTGAGGATTCATGGACTGGTGACATCCCCACTGCCTTGCCTTTGGCACCTCCACTATAGCCAGAGGCTCATACCTGCTCCAACCACCCCCATGTAGCCCTGTCTGTCTGGGACTGTACCACCTACTCAATAACCAATGACTCAGAAACCCTCAATCCAACCACTCAGCAATTGGCAGTGTATACATACAACACTCAACCTAGTGACAAGTAAGAATTTTTCTTTACCTACTCCTAGATGATCAGCCAGGTAGACATATCACCTCACCAGCAATACCAGCTACATCCTCAGCTGCCTTGCAAAACTTGTGAACAGAGATCCACACTCACACAGCCCATTGATGGCCCACCCACTCAGAGACAGGTGGTGAGAACTCCACTGCAGCCAATATAGCACACATGCCTGAACAGAAACAAAACAATACAAAAAAACAAAACACAGCAAACACACATACAATAAATAAGTAAATATAATAACATCCTAATGCCTCAGAGACAATAGACAATATCAAGTCACATAAAGAAGCAGGACAAGATGGCTCTAGCAAGTGAACAAAATAAAGAACCAGGAAAACTACCAAAGGAAGAAACAGTAATGGAACTGTCTGATCAGGAATTCAGAAGTTTAATATGTAGGGTTCTCCAAGAGATTAAGAAAGACGCCAAGAAAACCAAAGAAAATGCAGACAAAGAAACAGAAGAATTTAGGAAAATAACACAATAACAAAATGACAAAATAGACAATTAGAAACCACTCAAAAACAGAAACTGGAAATCCAAAAGATTAGCAATAAATTTCAGAAATAGACACTCAATAGAAGGACATAGGAGCAGAATTGAATCAATGGAAGGTCAGATGAGCAAAATACAGAACAAATCCATTGATACCAATTTGTTTGAGGAAAATCAGGAAAAATAATGAAAATGAAGGAAGTCTGAGAATTATATGGACAAAGAGGAAAAAAATTACATTCTATCAGAATTCCAAAACAGGAAAAGATACCTGCACACACACAAACAGAAATACCAAAGATATGCTGGCAGAAAATTTTCCTAATATCATGAAAAATGAGGAGCTATCCATCCAAGAATCTCAACAAACACCAAATAAGTTAGACCTCCCCCAAAAAAAGTCACCAAGACAAATCATAATCAAAAAATCTCCAAGACATATAATCAAATCACCAAAACCAAAGACAAAGAAAGAATCCAGAGAGCAACTCAGGAAAAATGAAGAGTCACCTACAAAGGGAACCAATAAGACTAAGCTCTAATTACTCAGCAGAAACTACACAAGACAAGGTGGCAATGGATGACATATATAAAATCTTGAAAGAAAAAAACTGTCAACCAAGAAATTATATATCCAGCAAAATTGTCTCTCAAATATGGTAAAATGAGCACATTTCCAGAAAACCAGAAATTGAGATAATTTGTAAAAATCAGAATAACCTTATAAGAAATATTAAAGGAAATCCTTTAGACCAAGGACCAACAATATCAGATTGTGTGGTAGTTAAGTTTGTATGTCAACTTGGCTGGGCCTGGTTGAGTGGCTGGGCAGCTGGTGGTAGTTATTCCCTATGATGAGACTGGCAATCAACTTCATGGTTGGATCTACCACAAATAGCTGAGTAGCTGCCTTTGGGCTGTGATCTACCTCCTGTATATAAGGAGAGCCTTGGGGATAGTCTCTAGCTTATGGCACAGTTGGACCCTACATGCAGCTATGTCACTGTTCAGCAGCCTGCCATGCTCTGTCAATCTTGGGACTTACAATGGACTTGAATTAACGGGCTGCTGTGTGGTTTGCTAACATTAGGACTATGCCTTTTTATTTGTCAACCTTGGGCTTGGTAGCCTCAGCAGCCAGTAGCTGCCTGAGTGAAGAGATGCCTCTAGCTTCAGTGGGCCAGGAGCAGGAGGCAGAACTAAAGCCCAAGGTCAAGGGGCTTTCACCCAGCCCCTAGAGCTTGGCACTTTGAACTTAGACTTAAAGCCTCCAAATTGTAAGAATAAACTCCTGTTTGTTAAGGGCATCCCATTTGTGGTATATATTCTTGTCAGAGGGGCACGAGGTAACCAGAACAGATAGCAACCTGTGATTAGAGTGTAGGACACCTTCAGCCAGATACCAACCCAGATAAAGAATTCTCAAAATTAAAACAAAGCTGAAAGATTGAACACAGAGAACCAGAGATGTTACTCTGTAAATGATGACAATGTCAAAACAAAAAGTGGGAATAAATGATGATATAGTTTTAGAGTTTCATATGGACAGGCAGTCAAGGTGATAAATAAAAGACTGCTTTAAACATAGAAATATAAATTTCAAGGTAATCATAAAGTCAACAAATCTTTTCATCAAAATAAAGAAAAAAGCATAGAAGACTCAGTAAACACAAAGAACTACAACAACAAAAATGAAAAGAAAATCTGCAAACCAAAATAACACAGAAAATTAAGAGAAACAAAAACTGTCAACACCACCAAATTTTTTTTAAAAAAATGGCAACAGTAAACTCACATATTCACACTGCATGTAAATGGATTAAATGCAGCACTACAGATATAGAGTATGACTGAATGGATTAAAAAAATAAAATTAAGAAAAACATGATCCACCAATATACATTTCATAAGAGATACCTTAGACATAAAAATGAACTAAAACTCACAGGATGGGAAAAAAACGTATCAAGCAAACAATAACTTAAAAAAAATGCAAGAATGGCAATATTAATCTCTGATAAAATAGACAAGGCAAAATTCACCATAAAAGATTAGGAAGCACATTATATAAGGATTAAAGGATCAATCCACCAAGAAGACATAACGATAATAGACAAATACCCATCCAATAAAAGAGCCCCAAAATACATAAATCAAACTTCAACATAACTGAGAAGAAAGACAACTGTACAATGATTAGTAGAGGACTTTCATATAATACTTTCAATGAGGGACAGAACTAAAAGGAAACTCAAAAAGATACAGAAGATCTAAATGCCACCATCAACGAACTGGACCTCACAGACATACAGAACACTCTACTCAACACCAGCAAAACATAATGAGACTGATTACCAGTCTCATCGTGGGGAATAACTACCACCAACTGCCCAGCCACTCAACCAGGCCCAGCCAAATTGACATACAAACTGAACTACTACAATTCCATCCCTTGTCAACTTGACATCTGTACAGATCTCCTCTACTGGGTAGCTCCAGTCCCCCAGTTCCTCGAAGTAGCAAAGCTCACCCCCTTGGCCTGGAGGGTCCCGTGCCTCTCCCTCTTGGGCATGGCAGCCCCGCCCCCTCACTCTTGGGCAGCAGCTATGGCTCCATCCCACTGACTCACATGAACGGGCAGCCCCACACTCCAGAATCAAGTTGGTGAAGGCCTGGCTCTTTGAAACTTAGGGGGCTGTGGTCATTCCACCCCTAAAGGCCATGGTCCTACCCTTTCAGGCTCGGGCAACTCTGCTTCCATTTCTTTGGTCTCTCCACTTCTGCCAATTAATGCCAAAGGCAACCCACTCTGCAGGAAATTTTCCAGCCCTACCTAAAAACACTCAGCTTCTTGCTTCATGGGCCGGCCAAACTGCTACTCCATTTTACTCCAGTCTCTTCATCAATTAATGCCCCAAGGCAACCCACTCCACCAGGAAGCCACCTACTCAAAGGCATCAAGCGTTCTCCTCAGTGGGCTGGTAAGGCTGTCGTTGTCTCATGCCGGTTCTCTCGGCTCTGCTCCCTCCATCTGTCATGACAGTCTCTGGGCTCTGCTCCTGCTGTCTCTCATGCCAGTCTCTTGCTCTGCTCCAGCCGTCTGTCATGTCATATGCCAGGGTCTCTCTGTCATGGTCTTGGGTAAAAGATGCACTCCACTCCTGTTTCCATATTTTAGGTATCTGTCAGAGCAGCACCTCTCTCCCGGTACCAAATTCTGGTTCTCTAGTGCTGCTCTGACAAGAATATACCACAAATGGGATGGCCTTAACAAACGGGAGTTTATTCTTTCAATTTGGAGGCTTCAAGTCCAAGTTCAAAGTGCTAGACTCTAGGGACTGAGTGAAAGCCCCTCAACCTTGGGGTCCAGTTCTGCCTCCTGCTCCTGGCCTACTGGAGCTAGAGGCTTTTCTTCACTCAAACAGCTGCTGACTGCTAAAGCTGACAAACCCAAGGTTGACAAGTAAAAAGGCACAGTCCCAATGTAACCAAATCACATGACAGGCCATTAATTCAAGTCCATTTTAAGTCCCAAGGTCAGCAGAGCATGGCAGGCTGCTGAACAATGACATGGCTACATGCAGGGTTCAAGCACGCCATAAAAGCTAGAGACTATCCCCAAGGCTTCTGCTTATAATACAGGAAGCAGACCATATCCCAAAGGCAGCTACTCAGCTGCTTGTGGTAGATCCTGCCATAGACTTGATTACCATAGGGAATAACTACCACCAGCTGCCCAGCCAAGTTGACATACAAATTGACCTACCAAACTGAACTAACCTCTGATAGACATTAGTGGAATCCCTGAGACTATGGCCCTTAGACCCTCTTCAAACTTGGACCTGAATCCATCCCTGAGAATCACCTTTCACCCAAACAATACAGAGTCCTGTAAAGTGAATAACACCCTGAGGACTATCCTTCTCAGATCAACCAGCAATAGAAAACCAAAAGGGCAGCTTATGCCCAAAAACAAAGTTCAAAAGCCAGCAAGGGGCAGGCACAGGACAAATGGAGACAGGGAATCTAGGGAGAAAGTGGGAAGAGTGCTGTTACATTGAGGGGATTGCAACTAATGTCACAAAACAAAATGGATATGAATTATATAAATTGTGGAATAGAAAATTAATGTGCTCTGTAAAATTTCACCCAAACCACAATAAAATGTTTAAAAAAAAAAAGGAACAAATCACTAAGAATAAATAGTTCATCCCCTGAGCTGTTGCCTCAAAATAAACATTCCATTGTCCACCTGACATAGAATCAAATGACATTGTTTTGCTTCTAAACAGGATTATTTTTCCTGTGTTCCGTGAATGTTGGTGATTCCCTACAGGAGAGATGAAACTGATAAATATTGTTTCAGGGAGCTAATCTGAGAGTTTAAAGGAAAACACTTTATCCCTTATGCCAATAAAAATCAAATTAGCTTCAATGCGAGAGCCATACAAAGTAGGAAATCTATAGTACAAAACATAATTCAATTCTTAAGGCAATATTCAGAGTGTAAGTGTTGTGTAGCTTTTAATACCATTACTTAGATAAGTTTCTGCCTAGGGCAGAAACAATTTAAAATCTTCTTGTTTCATTTCTGCCCAGTATTGTTTTTTCCATTATTGCAGGTTAAAAATACTTGGGGTGTTTTAAAGATTAGTGTGTTGCCATAAAAATGCACATGGCTCCTAAATTTTCTTTAGCCCTTGAACATAACTTGGTATTTTGAAGTTTTCAATATGGTCAAGGGCTTATCATCAAAAGAAAATTTTACTGTGTCATATTAGGTAATTAGTTATGATATAAATGAGGTAACATGCTGAGCCATGAATATTCAACACTTATCACCATTTAAAATGCTAATATGCAAGATAAAAGTACAAGTATGATCCTATTTAAAATGCTAATATGCAAGATAAAAAAGACAAGGTTTTCAATTCATTGAAATTCACATGAAATATTTACAGCAACTCAAAAAAACAACACAACACAAAAAAAGGGAGGCAGTCTGGTAGCCTAGTGCCTAAGGCATTTGATTGCTAACCAGAAGGATAGTGGTTCAAACCCACAAGTCACTCCTCCGAGGGAAGATTGGGCAATCTACTTCCATAGTGATACTGCCTCAGATATTTTAAATACAATAAACCAAACCCCATTGCCAGTCAAGCCAATTCTGACCCACAGCAATCCTATAGGCAGAGTATAACTGTCCCATACACTTTCCAAGGCTGTCATCTTTACAGAAGCATACTGGCACCTCTTTCTTCCACAGAGTGGCTGTTGAGATCAAACTGCAAACCTTTTCATTAGCAGCCAATCACTTCAACTATTGCACCATCAGGGCTCCTCTTAAATACACCAGTCAGAATAATTTTGAAAATTAATAAATTAATTACAAAGATAAATGGTTAGTAATGGTTTCCCAGGTATACTTTGTTGTTGTTGTTGTTGTTTGCCATCGAGTCGGCCCCGACTCATAGCAACCCCTCCTTGGGTTTCCGAGGCAGTATCACTACGGAAGTAGGATTGCCCAACCTTCCTTCCGAGGAGTGGCTGGTGGGTTTGAACCGCCAGCCTTCTGGTTAGCAGTCAAGTGCCTTAGGCACTATGCTACCACAGCTCCTAGGTATACTTTACTGTTATCTTAAAATGCTTACTAGATGAAATGTACATGTATATTTACCATATCTCCTGCCTGAAGGAAAGAAATTATGATTCATTCAGCTGGGTTACAATAGTGTACTAGTGAAGACAAAACTATGGGCTTCATGTTAATAAGGTTCAGTTAGCATAGGACAAGATAAATTTACCTTAGCTATTGATTTCACAAATGTATGCTGTTTACCACAAATAAAATTAGGTAAGAGTGGGGAGTGCAATTTAAAAATATAATGTGCAGGAGTAACATTCACATAGCATAAAATTAACCATTTTAAGTATATAATTCAGTGATTTTAGTACATTCACAATGTTGTATGATCATTTCTTATCTAGCTCCAAGACATTTCCATCACTTCAACATAAAACCCCTTACTCATTAAGTAGTTTATCCCCATTCTCCCATTCGGCCAGCCCCTGGCAAGTGCCAATCTGAGTCCTACCTCTATGGATTTAATTATGCAGGATACTTCATATAATTGCAATCATAAAATATCTGACCTTTTGTGTCTAGCTTCTTTTACTTAGCCTAATGGTTTAGAAGTTTATTCACACTGTAACATCTATTAGGTCCTCATTAATTTATACTGCAGTGTTTCATTCTGCTGTGCATGGGGTCGCTATGAGTCGGAAACGACTCGATGGCACTTAACAACAACAACAACAATGATATAATATTCCATTATATGTATATATAACAATTTGTTTATCCATTCATCTGTTGAAGGATACTGGGTTATTCCCATCTTTTGGGTATTATGAATAGTGCTATGAACCTGTGTGTACATTTGTTTGAGCACTTGTTTTTAATTCTTTTAGGTAAATACCTAGGAATAGAATTTCTAGCTTATATGGTAATTCTATGCTTAACTTTTAGAAGAGCTGCCAAAGTGTTTTTCACAAAAGTAGAACAATTTTACATTCCCAGCAGCAATGTACATGTGTTCCAATTTCTCCATATCCTTGCCAATACCTACTGCTTTCCTTTAAATTTTTTTACAGTCATCCTAGAAGATATAAACTGATTTTGACTAGCATGTCCTTAATAACTAAAGACTACAATTTGTCTATTGGTTTGTCATATTCTGATGGCTTACATGTCACTGTAATGCTGGAAGTTTGCCACAGGTATTTCAAATACCAGCAGGGGTCACCATTGTGGACAGGTTTTAGCAAAGCTTCCAGAGACAGACAGTATGAAGGACCACAGGTCCATCCACTTTTGAAAAAAAAAAAAATTGGCCACTGAAAACTTTATGAATAACAGTGAAATATTGTTTGATATAGTGCCCAAAGATGAGCAGTTCAGGTTAGAGCCATCAAAATATAACTAGGGAAGAGCTTCCTCCTCAAAGAAGAGTCAACCTTAATGGCATCAATGAAGTAAAGCTTTCAAGACCTTAATTTGCTGAAGTACCATAACTCGAAATGAGAAGAAACAGTTGCAAACATCCACTGATAGTAAGAATGTAGAATGTATTAAGTGAATCTAGGAAAATTAGAAGTTTACAAAAATGAAATGGAATACATAAAGATCAGTATCATAGACATTAGTGAGCTGAAATGGACTGGTATTGCCATTTTCAACAGGCTTATCATATATTCTACTATGCTGGAAATAATTAATTGAAAAGGAATGGCATCGCATTCATCATCAAAAAGAACATTTCAAGATCTAGCCATTACATGATACATGAAAGTACATTACTATCAGTGATAGGATAATATCCATACACCTACAAGACCAGTTAACACTATTATTATTCAAATTTATGCACCAACCACTAAAGCCAAAGATGAAGAAACTGAAAATTTTTACCAACTTCTACAGTCTGAAATTGATAAAACATGACATCAAAATGCAATGATAATTACTGGTGATTTGGGAAAAAAAAAAAAAAAA
>NW_006921588.1:14982005-14982726 GCF_000298275.1 Orycteropus afer afer | reverse complement strand
TGTGGAACAGACCATCAATTGCTCATCCATAAGTTTAAGTTGAAGCTCAAGAAAATTAAAACAAGTCTGTGACAGCCAAAATATAATCTTGAGTATATCCCACCTGAATTTAGAGACCATCTGAAGAGTATATTTGACACATTGAACAAAAAGGACCAATGACAAGATGAGTAAAGGGATGACATTCAAGGATATCATAAGGTGAAGATAGCCAAAGGTCGTTAAAAAGCAAAGAAAGCAAATGAAGGGCAAAATGGATGTCAGAAGAAACTCTGAAACTTGCTTTTGAACAGAGAGTAGCTAAAGTGAAAGGAAGAAATGATGAAATAAAAGAGTTCAATAGTAGATTTCTAAGAACAGCTCAAGAAGACAAAGTATTAATGAAATGTGCAAAGACCTGGAGTTAGAAAATCAAAAGGGAAGAACACTTGGCCTTCTTCAAGTTGAAATAATTGAAGGAAAAAAGGCAAGCCTCAAGTTGCAATATGGAAGGATTCTGTGGGCAAAATATTGAACAATGCAGGAAGCATCAAAAGAAGATGGAAGGAATACACAGTCACTGTACTCTCCTCACCCAGGGTTACAGGTGAGGAGAGACAATGCAGGGACGCCAGAGTAGCAGGCCAGAAGAGCAGGAAAAAGGGGATAAAAGCCTTGAACCCGGACAGAAGAGCAGTCAGCCCCAGGGTTACAGGTGAGGAGAGACAACTCAGGGATGCCC
>NW_006921588.1:14958520-14964999 GCF_000298275.1 Orycteropus afer afer | reverse complement strand
TTGAACCACCAGACTTCTGGTTAGCAGTCAAGTGCCTTAGCCACTACACTACCAGAGCCTACTTAACCAAAAATTCTGGGGGTGAGGCCCAACAATCCAGGTTTTAACAAGCCCTCCATGTGATTCTGACATATGAAGTTTCGAAATCATTATAATTGACCTAAAACCTCCTGTAAGTAAATATTTCATAGCACACCCTTTACTAGTTGAAATTTAGATAGAACATGACTTACCTACTCATATAAACTTTAAAAATCAATATAATATCCTAACAGAGATGTAATGCCTAAATAAAACTAATTTATAATAAAATAATACAGACGTTCAAGCATGATGACACTTAAGAGCTATTCTGAAGAGTATTCAGTTGATTGCATAAATGACTACAAATGCTGAGAAAAAGATGTGATATATTCATAACTCAAATATTAGGCATGGTGTTTACCTTCAGTAATGTGATATACCCTAAATAACTGTAAAATTCCACAGAAAACAAGTACAAGCCTTATAGCAAAATATACACTTATAGAACTCTTGGAAAATCCAGCATATGATAAAACTATGACCAAAAAAATGTGCATCTATATTATGTAAAATCAAATTAATTTCTAGGCTCAAATACTTGTAAATAGGTTTTCTGTCTCCTACAAGAATGTCTGGTAATGAATTTGAAATTCTTACAGAATGAGGGACAATTTTTCATACTGTAGAACATCTAGCATTTCCAGCCACCATCCACTAAATGATTACGGCACACCTTAATCACTGGAACAAGTGAAGACAGTCCATCCTAATCTCCCTGAGAGCCACTGAAAACCAGTAAATCTAGAAAGATTAGGTTGACAGATGGCCTCTTTCTTTTTAGGATGCTTCCAGGGAGAAAAACTCAATCTAAAAGAATGACTCCACCTTCCCTAATAGAAGAAGAGCATTCACTGGTCAAAACAATGTAATAAATTCTCTGCCTGCTGGATTATTTTGTAACAAAATTTCACAGTTTAAAATATTTCAAAGCACAGCTCAGGGCTTCTAGTAATTTTATTTATTGACTTTTTTGTCATGAAATTGGCTGCATCTAATACAGCAAGTCATTTCTCTCTGCTAGCATATATATTTATATTAAGTACTTAGTTAAACAAAGCAGAAAACTAAATAAGCAAGGTTTCCTTCAGCAGCCTGCAGCAGACAACTTAGGTCTGATTGCATTCAAGGAAAAGAGACTAGATGAAAATTAGGAGTGTTGTAAATGGTATTCAGACATGCTATAGAAAACCTAGATTTGCTAGGATGCCTTCCAATTCTGAAAGTCTATGAAGTCTATTAGACAGTATGATGTCCAAGTAGATTAGTGCTATAGAATGGTTTTAGTGGTGATGATGAAATGATATGATGACTGGAAAACTTCAAAATGGACATTTTTACATAAGCGTTGTTGTTGTTGTTATGTGCCGTCGAGTCGGCCCCGACTCATAGCGACCCCTCCTTGGGTTTCCGAGGCAGTATCACTACGGAAGTAGGATTGCCCAACCTTACATAAGTAGTAGATGTTAAATAAGAACAGACTGAAAAAGCACCCACATTAGTAACTCTAAGAAGTACTTCAGATATAAACGTTGCTTTTTTTTTCCTTGTGTGAAGGACCTTCTCTTCACATGACATAACTAAATTAAATCAACAGCTATGAAGTAGGGAAGAAATTTCAAATAGTTACAATGAATAGAATAGTGATTTAATAAGCATTGAATATAAAAATATGATCAGTTCTCATTTATAAATAGTTGTATATATGACTTTTTTTGGGAAAAGTAAAACTTAGGTTCTGATATTTTAAGCCAAAATTTCCATACATTTTTCTGTTGATAATGGATATGTTCATCTCCAAGGCAACAGAATTAGCAATGTACACATGTCAGAAACACATGATACTGAGATCCTAAAACAACAAAGGAAAGCAGTTATTATAAAGAGACTGCATGAACATTTCATGAATATGCAGTTGATCATTTCTTGAAATAATGTGGAATAATAGTGGTACAATGGGCAATGATCAGACAAAGATAATCCTAAACCAATCAAAAGTGAAAAGCCTTCCTTAGAGCCAATACTTTGGGTCAAATCTCCACTCAGAGACAAGTTCTCAAAGAAAGGCTTTCACAATTAAAAATGAAAAAAATCTTTAGTCATGTATTTATTCAACAAAATTTTATTCAGTGCCTAACTCTGTGTCAGACACTGCTTTTTGTGTTTGGAAAGGAGGGAACACATTTAAAGTCCCTACATTCATGTAATTTCCATTCTAGTTCAGTAAGACAAAAGTCAAATCAATAAATATGTCAGGTGATAAAACCAAAAACCAAACTCACTGCCCTTGAGTCGGATCTGACACATAGACTGCTCCTTGGGTTTCCAAGGCAGTATCTTTGCAGAAATAGATTGCCCAGTCAGGTGATAATAAGAACTATAAAAATAAACAGTGTAAGAGAGAGTGATGAGGTAGTACTTTATATCTCGTGTTCATTTGATCTTCACAATAAGGCTCTGAGGCAAATAAATAGTGTTTGTGTCTACTCTTAAAGATGAGGAAACTAAGGCTCAAAGAGAGCAACAGGAAGTAGCAGACCTAGGGCTAAGTCTCAGAATTCTCAACTCAGCCCTTATTATACCACCTGGCCTCTGATCAGAGGGAATTATGTTCATGTGAAGAGGTTTTCTTGACAAAGCAAAATGTAGAGTAAGTCAGAACTGCTATGAAAGCAAGCACTTTTTTAAGAAAACACTAGACAGCAAAAACAACGAAGCCATCATAAACTCCTGCTGATGGAAATGATGATGCCAGTGCTCTCATAACTGCACAGATAACTGTGCCAACTCACTCTTCCATTCATTTGTGGTTCATTTTCTCATCTATCATATTCTAATGATCACTCTTTAATAATATCCTTTCTTTTTGTTTTTATACAATATAGTGAAAACACTTTAATATAACAAACACTTTAACAATCTGTTCCCTGGACTCATCTTTATGGTTTTATTACATTTTTATTTTGCAATTTTCATTCATCCCTGGAGTGAACAATTATTTTCATTGTCTATTACTTGCTAATAAATTAACACCAAACAACTTTTGGAGGTTCCTATGTAAATTGTAAAGCTATAATTAATGCAAATGTGATGGACCAATGCCAAAGACAGGGTTCCTTATTAAAAAGTACTAAATCCTTAACATTTTGTAAGAGTTCAGAGCCTATATACAATCTAAACTCCCAGAGTAAGAAATGTGATACTCCTCTCCTTTAAGAAGGCTTTCTCCAATGTATATTGGGAAGAAAGTGGACCATGAGAATTTCTTTCAACACTGATAGATCTGTTTTAAAGATTTCTCACTTTTCCTCTTCTTCCAAATCACTTTTTCTCTTCTGCCTTATGTGCATTTACCCAGAGAAAGAATTTTCTGGAAGCATACTAGGTGCCTGGACTCTCATCCTACCACTGATCTATAACTATCCATGACTTTCTGTCATTAGTTCTAAATTTAGAGCCTTGTCAAGAGCATCCAGTTGGCTGGGCCTGGGTAGCTAAGCGAACCTTAACGATCCAGGAGGAAGAAGTTTCCATCATGAGTGGTACAATTCTAACTTCTGCTAGTATTCCATGGAGAATTCTACCAAAAAGTTTGAATGTGAACAGTCCCTCCTTTCCCTCCCTCTATCCTCCCCCCCCCAAAAAAAAAAAAAAAAAAAAAAAAAAAAAACAAATAACCACTGTTGGGTCTATCTCTTCCTCAAAATTCCAACTTCTAGAGAAATGCCTTCCCCATTCTGCATAGGAGTAAATGAAGAAATTTCATTTACCATATCAGACACAGATAAAAACCAGAAAAGCCAAACCTACTGCCATCAAGGCAAATCTGACTCATAGCCACCCCCATTGGGTTTCCAAGTCTGTAAATCTTTACATAAGCAGACTGCCGTATCTTTCTCCTACAGAACAGCTTGTGGGTTCAGACTGTCAATCTTTTGTTTAGCAGCTGAGTGCATTTACTACTGCACCACCACAACAGCTCCTTAGACACAGACAGAGACATATTAAATATTTGATAATTAATTTGAATTACTAATCCCATATTACCAGGGTTAATATACCAACAAATTCACTGTTTTTACTGCCCTTTAAAGTTTCTTTTCTTTTTTGGCATATGCCAAAAAAGGGGGACTCTATTATTCATTTTTAAAAATCAGATAGAGATGGGAATTTTTTTTTATAGATAACTCAATTTTCTCATTCACATGCATAGAAAAATCTATAGTAAAACTGTTTTTATAGTAATAATCTTTATTCCATGAAACAAACCAAAATTAATTCACATCTATCTGATTATTGCTAATCATATTAATTTCTTCATTTATTGCTACCCAACACAAAATGGCTTAGGAACAATGATGTTTTTCCTACTTTTATTTCTAATTAATTAAATTCCCTTCCCCTCAATAGAAGGTAATTTTCTTCCCTTCCAAATACTTTAGGAGTCTTTAAATGACCCAAAATATAAAGGACATCCACAAAGACCCTTTCTTTTATATTTGCTTTGTAAGTTCCTGGCTTTTAAAACTGTAATATAAACTTACTTGGTGATAAAACTCCTTTTTCTGTTCTCCACACATACTTTGGTTTTACCTCTTGTAACACAATTATTTCTTCCTTAGTTGGTCTCATCATACTAGTCAACTTCAAACTCTTTAAGGTCAAAAAACCTATTTCACATTCACCTCCTCCTTTATTCACTGACAAGTCTTCATTTTCTAAGTCTGGAAAATTTTCTTATTCATATCAGTAACACCAATAAGGAATAGCTTGGTACCCAATAGGTAAATGATTTCTAAATAAATAAATGTTAATTCCTATAAATAGTATGAGATCCAGAAATATCTAGATAAGTCAACATCATTAGCCTATTCATTACCATTCTTGACTAAGATTTTGAGAGTCAAGAGATAAAAGACTTGTCCATTTTAGTAGCATCTTTTTTACTCAATAAATAATTTCCAACTATTTATTTCATTAGAAAATGTTATATTGTGAGTTTTCCATAAGCCTCAAAAACCATATAAGATTACTTTCTGAACTCCAAAGAATTAATGATTTGTCCCTGGTTTTCCAGACTAATCCAAATTTAATGCAAATGTACTTTCTTAAAGGAGTCCTAGTGGCATGATGGTGAAAGTACTCAGCTGCTAACCAAAGGGTTGGTCGTTTGAACCCACCAGCCATTCTAGGACAAAGATGTGGCAGTCTGCTTCTGTAAAGATTACAGCCTTGTGTTTCCTTAAAAACCTGAAAACAGAAATACCATTTGAACGAACAATTCCATTACTAGGAATATATCCTAAAGAGGTGAGAGACAGGACACTAACAGACATATGCACACCCATGTTCATTGCAGCACAATTCACTACAGCAAAGAGATGGAAAACAACCTACATGCACATCAACAGGTGAATGAATAACCAAATTACAGTACATTCACACAATGGAATACTATGCTACATTAAAGAATAATAAAGAATACACAAATCATCTCATAACATAGATGAATCTATAGGACATATGCTGAGTGAAATAAGTCAATCACAGAAGGGCAAATATTGTATGAGGCCATTACTGTAAAAAGCCAAGAAAGGGTTTGCTTAGGGAAGGGAACTCACTTTATAAGTTACTAGGGATGGGATGGAAGGGGAGGGAAAATTTTGGACTAGCTGGGGGTTACATGCTTCGTTGGGTAAAGGGGGGGCACAGTATGTAGAGTCTAGGACCAGCATGATAACACTGGGGAAAGGAGGACACTGAATTGTGCACATAAGGTATGTTGTTGTTGTTGTTATGTGCTGTCAAGTCAGACCCAACTCTTAGCGACCCCTCCTTGGGCAGTATCACTACAGAAGTAGGATTGCCCCATCTTCCTTCCGAGGAGTGGCTGGTGGGTTTGAACCACCAGCCTTCTGGTTAGCAGTCAAGTGCCTTAGGCACTATGCTACCAGAAGCTAACAAGCAGTATATGCACAATACTGCATTACCACTAACACCAAACACCAGGCTACAGATAAATGCACAAACAACTGCGAAGATCAGATGGGGATTGGTGAATAGGAATGTACCCTAGATCAATGATACATTTAGCTGAAGATAATCTTGCATAGATACTAGTGATACAAAATAACTACAATCATTACAAAAGCAACAGGAGACAGAATTGGAGTAATCTCTGAGACAGCCAAACACCTTGAGAGAGAGAACAACCAGGCCTGCTGACACAGGTCCATATCGTTGTTGGCAGACAACAGGCTCAATTGGCACGACATAATATGTAAAAATCTTGTTCCACAGCCTACTTTGGTGAGTAGTGACTGGGGTCTTAAAAGCTTTCCAATGGCCATCGAGATGCAGCTAATTGTCTCCTCTTCTCTGAAGCAAAGAAGAGTGAA
>NW_006921588.1:14956512-14957685 GCF_000298275.1 Orycteropus afer afer | reverse complement strand
ATGGGGCAATCTACTTCCATAGTGATACTGCCTCAGAAACCCAAGGAGGGGTCGCTATGAGTCGGGTCCGACTCGACAGCACATAACAACAACAACAACTGCAATATAATTTAAATCAGAGTGTTTACAAGTAGAGATTGATTTCTGTAATATCAACTGGGAATAATTCAAGGGTATAAATTAAAATACAATGCATTATGTAATGCAATTTTTTTTTTTTTTTTAGAAAATACAAAAGATTACTTCTACTTCTTCAATGTCATCTTATATTTCTTAAATATTACTGTTGTCTTGTTTCCTTTACTGTATCTAGTTTATAAGGTTTTTCTATGTATGGAAATGGGGTTCAAACAGAAGTGTTGATGGATACAAATTAGTTTGTTGTTGGTGGTGGTGGTGGTGGTGCCATTAAGTCAGTTCCAACTCATAGCAACCCTATGTACAACAGAATAAAACACTGCCCAGTCATGGGCCATCCTCACAATCCTGGCTATACTTGAGCCTATCAGTGCAGCCGCTGTGTCAATCCACCTTCGTGAAGGTTTTCCCCTTTTTCACTGACCCTCCACTTTACCAAGCATGATATCCTTCTCCAGGGAAAGGTCCCTTCTGACAACATGACCAAAGTAGGTGAGACAAAGAGTGGCCATTCTTGCCTCTAAGGAGCATTCCACTGAACTTCTTCCAGGACAGATTTTTTTCACTCTTCTGGCAGTCCATAGCATTTTCAGTATTCTTTGGCAACACCGTAATTTAAAAATATCTACTCTTCTTCAGTCTTCCTTATTCATTTTCCAATTTTCACATGCATATGAGGTGACTGAAAATGCCATGGCTTGGGTTAAGTGCACCTTAGTCTTCAAAGTGACATCTTTGCTCTTCAGCACTTTGTATAGGGGTCTTTTGCATCAGATTTGCCCACTGCAATAGGATGTCTGATTTCTTGACTGCTGCTCCCAAAGGTGTTGACTGTGGATCCAAATATGAAATCTTTGACAACTTCAATCTTTTCTCCCTTTATTGTGAAGTGGCTTATTAGTCTATTTGCAAGGATTTTCATTTTCTCTATGGTGAGATATGATCCAAACTGCAGACTGCAGTCTTTAATCTTCATCAGTAAATGCTTCAAGTCATTTTCACTATCAGAGAGCAAGGTTGTGTTATCTGCATATC
>NW_006921588.1:14954992-14956051 GCF_000298275.1 Orycteropus afer afer | reverse complement strand
CTCTTCCAGTCAGTTGGCCAGGCAGCTGTCTTCCAAATTATGAGACATAGATATGTAAGTGCCTCCAGCACAGAAGATATCACTTGTTGAAACATCTCAAAGGGTATTCCATCAACTGCTGGAGCCTTGTTTTTGCCAATTCCTTTAGTGCAGCTTGGACTTCTTCAGTACCATTGGTTCTTGATCATATCCTACCTCCTGAAATAAATGAACATCGACCAATTGTTTTTTATACAGTGATTCTGTGTGTTTCTTCCTTCTTCTTTTGATGCTTCCTGCATCATTCAATATTTTGCCCATAGAATCTTTCACTATTCCAACTCAAGGCTTCCATTTTTCTTTGATTCTTTCAGCTTGAGAAATGCTGAATGTGTTCTTCCCTTTCAGTTTTGTAACTCCAGGTCTTTGCACATTTCATTATAATAATGGATTTTGTCGTGAGCTGCTCTTTAAAATCTTCATTTCAGCTCTTGTCATTTCTTCCACTTGCTTTAGCTACCCTCTGTTCAAGAGCAAGTTTCACAGTCTCTTCTGACATCTACTGTAGTCTTTTCTTCCTTTCCTGTCTTTTTAATGACCGTTTGTTTTCTTCAAGGGTGATATTCTTGATGTCATCCCACAACTTGTCTGGTTTTCCATCGGTGTTCAGTGTGTCAATCCTATGCTTCAGATGGTCTCTCAATCCAGGAGGGATATAATCAAGGTCATATTTTGGCTCTCGTGGACTTCTTTCAATTGTCTTCAGCTTCAACTTAAACTTGGATACAAGCTGTTAATGGTCTGTTCCACAGTCAGCTACTGGCCTTGTTTGGGCTGAAGATATTGAGCTTCTCCATCACCTCTTGCCACTGATGTAGTCAATCTGATTCCTGTGTATTCCATCTGGTGAGGTCAATGTGTATAGCCACCATTTATGTTGCTGAAAAAAGGTATCTGCAATGAATAAATCATTGATCTTGCAAAATTCTATCATATGATCTCCAGAGTTATTTCTATCACTGAGACCATATTTTCCAACTACCAGTGATTCTTTGTTTCCAACTTTTGCATTCCAATCAC
>NW_006921588.1:14952740-14954767 GCF_000298275.1 Orycteropus afer afer | reverse complement strand
GTAATTGTCTGATTCAAAAATGTCCAAAAATAATACATTTCAGCTCATTAATGCCTAGGATATTTATCTTCATGCATTCCATTTCATTTTTGACAACTTCCAATTTTCTTAGATTCATACTATGTAAATTCCATGTTCTGATTATTAATGAATGTTTTCACCTGTTTCTTCCCATTTTTAGTCATCCCACATTAGCAAAAGGAGGTCCCAAAAGCTTTACTCCATCTATCTCATTAAGGTCAACTCTACATTGAGGAGGCATCTCTTCCCCAGTTGTATTGAGTTCCTTCTGACTAAAGGAGCTTATCTTCCAGCACTATATCAGAAAATGTTTCAGGGCTATTCATAATGTTTTCCAGGAATATATCGGACAATTTTTCATTGAAGTTCATAAGGTTTTCACTGGCCAGTTCTTTGAGAAGTGGATGGCCCTTTCCTTCTTCCCAATCAGTCTTAGACTGCAAGCTCTGCTGAAATCTGTCTACCACGGGTGACCCTTCCAGTCTCTGAAGTACCAGTGTCATAGCCTCCAGCCTCAGAGAGACACACAAGCCACCACAGTACAACGAACTGACAGAGCAGTTGTGGATAAATTAGTTTAAGTATATACAAATAGGAATAGCAAAAAATAAAAATAAATATTCCACCAATTTCCAAAATCTAAAAAAAAAAAAAAAATGTGTTTGAACAAAAAGAAGAAATCATTCTTCTGGTGAATAACTGGTACTACAAGTTGGAATGGAGCAGACTTTCAATCAAAAACAAGGTGATCATTTTATTACTCTTCTTTTCTAACCCATTCTGATTCTGGCTATTATAAGGAAAAGAAAAGATGAGGAGCTGAGTGGGAAGAGAAGTCATGATCAAGTGAGTCAAACAAAAAGAAACATGTTTCTTTACTTAGTGTCAAACTTTTAATATTCTTAAGTACCTGTGAGTCGTCAGAGGGTGACCTCATAGGCCACATTTCACATACTTATTTGGCCAAGGAACACCTTTTAAACGTATTGATTTGCAGCCCTAGAGTTCTAAGGCATATTCTGTAGAAAATGTTACTCTATACCATAGGACTATAGGAATTTAAAACGAATAAAGTAAAACCAAACCACCTCCACCTTGCACATGATTCTATTACACAAAATCACCAAATCATAAAAGAAATATTTAAAAACTAAAGCTTCCCTGCATTATTTTAAAATACTTAAAGTAGAGAGCTAGACAAGAACAAACAAACAATAACAAACTCACTGCCACTGAGTCAATTCCGACTCATAGCGACCCCTTTGGGTTTCTGAGACAGTAAATCTTGATGGAAGTAGATTGCCCAGTCTTCCTTCCATGGAAGATAGTCTCCTTTATTTAAAAAGAATATTTTACCTAAAATTTTTTAATGACTAGAGTTTCCACTACATAAACACTCAACTATTTTAGAGAGAAGCTAAACAGAGAAGGAAAAAGAAATAGGTAATGGTGGGGACAGTGGTGCTTCAGTGGTAGAATTCTTGTCTTCTCTACAGGAAACCCAGATCTGACTCACCTCTCAACCACATGCACCACACATCAGTCAGCGGAGGCTTCTTTCGTATGATGTTGGACAAGTTTTAGCAGGGCTTCTAGACTACGACAAACTGGGAAGAAAGGTGTGGCGATCTATTTCCAAAAATTAGCCAATGAAACCCCTATGGATAGCAATGATTATGATCTTATCCTACAAGGGATTATCATGTGTTGGGATTCAACTCAATGGCAGCTGCCAATTACAAGGTAATGGTAAGAGCAATGGACTGAGAGAGTCAAGACCTTAGTTGTATCCATATGTTACTTTGCACAAGTCTCTGAACTTCTTTGAGTTTCAGTTTCCTCATTCATAAAAAGGGGATAAATTAGACCATTTCATCTAATTCTCATGATGCATAATTCTTTGAAAAACTGTCTTTCCTATCAAGTAGATCAGTGGCAGAGTCTCCATACAACTTACAATCATTTGCTCAGACAGAGCTCTGAATTGCGGACCTCATGATTTCAAC
>NW_006921588.1:14949346-14952225 GCF_000298275.1 Orycteropus afer afer | reverse complement strand
TTTGATCCAGAGTCCTGAGCAATGTTGTTGCGATCTGATGTCTTGGTCTATCTCAGTTGTGTTTTTTCTCTGGTGGTTCTCTTCTTGCTAGCAAAATGGCTGCATAAAATGGCTGCACACAGTAGTAACTCTGACATCCTCACACTCCCACATCTAGTGGAAGAACCCAGATAATTTTTTCCCAGAAGGCTCAGAAAATTTTTTATATTTAATGGCTCTGACTGGGTCACAAGGCAATCTGTAAACCAGCCCAAAAATGTTGATTATATTTGCTGGGTTAAACAATTGGGCCTCATTCCCACTTTCAGGAAATGAGGTCAATCCCAACAACCAGTGATTATAGACGAAGTCTAGTTTGCCGAAGAAATTTGATTCTGTTATAAGAGTAAGGCGGGACAGAGTTCTGATTACCTCATTGCCTTTCAGTTGATTCAGACTCACAGCAACCCTACAGGACAGAGTAGAACTGCCCGATGGGGTTTCCTAGGCTGTAATCTTGACCTAAACAGACTGTCACATCTTTCTCCCATGAAGCAGCTGGTGAGTTCCAACCACTCACTTTACGGTTAGCAGCTGAGCACTTAACCACTTTACCACCACCACCAGGACTCTTGAGTTCTGATTAGCAACCTCGAATGCAAAATCATGAGATTATCCAGGTTTCCAGGCTTAGGCTTGTTTGTGAAGAGGAGGAATAGTTGACAGAGCCTGCTGTCAAGCAGGCTTAGCCCACTCAATCTGTGCATGTAGAAGAGGAGACAGCAGCAGAGCATGGCGCCTGCCTCCTCCTCAGTGATTCTTCCCCATTCTCCTAGGCATTTGCTCGTCAGTACAGCAGTAGCTCTACCTTTGAATGAAGAAGGGGAAAGAGGCAGGGAACAGGCACAGGTAGTCTGAGAGTAGAGAAAGGGGCTAACATTTTTCTCCCCAACAAGGAGAACTTTATTTTTCACCATAAAAAGTAAAAAATAAAAATAAATCAAAATACCAACACTTTAAATCAGTTTTATCCTTTCTTTTTTGAAATTTTAAAGTAAAAGACAATGGGTTATACTTTTCACAATGTGTTTTATATTCATTAGCTTTAAAATCAGATTCAGACTCATAGCAAGCCTATTGGACAGAGTAGAACTGCCCCCCAGGGTTTCCAAGGCTATCATCTTTACAGAAACAGACTGCCACCTCTTTCTCCCACAAAGTAGCTGGTGAGATCCAACTGCTGACTTCTCAGTTAGCACCTAAGCCCTTAACCACTACACCACCAAGGCTATTTTTCTTGTGTCTAATTTTCTGCATTTTATTAACAGGAGAAACTGAATTCCAATGATCTCAATGAACTTTTCAAAAATTAGTTAAACATACCAGTTAAAAGCTAAGCTTTATCACCCTCATGAATCCTACAGTATTCACGGCACGAAGAATGTACTATGCACCTTTCATCCTTTAGCCTTCAACCGTTAGATGTAGGAAGGAAACTCATTCTGATTTAATTGCTTTATGTGAATAAGAGGATATTTATTCTGCATTTTATCTCAACTAGAAAAAAAGAGTCACCTGCTGACATTTTAATAGCCTCAAATAACACTGGTTACCATAAGAAAGGAGTTGTGGAGGACATACTTTTATTTTCTTCTGGCAAAGAGAAACAAGAATAATTCAAGAATCTTCCCACTCAGATACTGTTTTATAAAAGGAAGAATAAGTACATTTCACAAGACAAAAATTTCATGTTTTGTTATCATTAACAAGTATATAAAAGATAATTAATGCCCAGGTGCCTGTGGAGTTAAAACAATACACAAACTATTTACAATTTATTAAAAATTCAGAGTGTACTTTCAAAATCACAGACAAGCAAGCACATACATGTTCAAGAAAAGCTTAAGCATGAAATCACTCTGTAGAGTCACCCAGGGCTGCCAAGGAATGTTTCCAGGAGCCCCATAGTAACTGATCTCTTTCCTGCCAAGGAGAGGAGACTAAGCCAGTAATGATGGGGAAAGAACAGCTTCTATGCAGTCCAATTCTCTCTTTATCTATCTGATAAGTGAATAGAAGGTTAGAGTCAAGGTGAAGGCTATATTGAGTCTATTATCACTCTCTTCCCTGTGCTAATCTAGCCACACATACTACACAATGCCAAAAATCCAGAACTTCCCAACTTTGTGTTTTCTGTAGACTACCAGTATGATGGAGACTCCAGAAAAACTGCTCACCTCCATAAACTCCAGGCAGGACTGTCAGGAGAACTTAGAATATTTAAGAAATTGAAAAATGTAAAGACGATAAGTGTCTGGAACAGTTTAAGAATAATCCACCTTCAGACTGGAAGATATAGTTATTGGAAGGTCCCTAGAAGCTTCTTTCAACAGGAAGAATCTAAGGTATTCTGGAGTGTCTGTGTGTTGGGGGTGGAAGAGGGTCATGAGAAATCATTTAGCTACTGTGAAATCATTTTAGCTTTGTAAATCCATTAAATATTACAAGATGTTTTTGAGAGTGCTCAACTTCCCTTTTGATCAAATAGCAAAGATTCTTATACAAGTTACAAGTCTTATTTTCCACTGATATAATTTGGTTACCATTGGAGTTCGTCATTATAAAAACAAAAAGAATCCCACTCAGTTCAAAAGAAGCTCAATGCTCAGAACAACTCAGTAGGATATGAATCAAAAAGAGTCAATTATTTTTAAAGCCAAATATCAAAAAAGTTTAATGATGCATAATGACCATATTCAGAATCATTCTTCAAATTCAGATTATAATGTGTTTTTAGTTGTAAAAATGATATCTGACAAGAAAATTATGTAAAGACCCAATTTTATTTTTACCTTCAGAAATTATCAAGTCCATCTTCATTTTTCTAGTTTAGTTAAAGT
>NW_006921588.1:14944964-14948776 GCF_000298275.1 Orycteropus afer afer | reverse complement strand
CACAGGCTCCTTGAGTAAATATAACACCTAGAAAACTTAATGGCTTAGGGTAGTTTTATTTGCAAGGAGCCCTGCTCAAAGACTACAAGCCTTCAATATGGATTGTACCTCAATAAAATAAAAATTCTCACCACCAGACCAATAATCAACACCATGATAAATGGAGAAACTTTCAAGAACTTCATTTTACTTGGATTCATGGAAGCAGCAGTCAAGAAAATCAAACACCATAGTTCACTGGACAAATGCTGCAAAAGACTTCTTTAAAGTATCAAAGATGTTACTTAGAAGAGTAAGGTGTGCATGACCCAGCTGCAGTATTTTCAATAGCCTCATATACATACGAGACCTGGACAACAAACAAGGAAGACCACAGAAGAATTGATGCATTTGAATTGTGGTGTTGGCTAAAAATATGAAATGTACCATGGACTGTTAGAAGAACAGACAAATCTGTCCTGGAGAAGTACACCTGGAAAGCTCCTTAGAAGCAAGTTTGGCCTCAGATTTCCTCTCATGGACTTTGGACATGTTATTGGGGGGGGGGGGGGGGGGTCCATTCCTGGACAAAGATATTATGCTTGGTAAAGAGGTCAGCAAGAAAGGGGAGGACCCTCAACGAGATGGACTGACACAGTAACTGCAACAATGGGTTCAAGCATAGCAAGGATTGTGAGGAGGGTGCAGGACCAGGCAGTGCTTTGTCCTGCAGTATGCAGGCTCCCTATGAGTCATAGCCATCTCCAAGTCACTGAAAAAGGACAACGTGCTGGTGCAACAGTTAAGCACTCAGCTGTTAACTGAAAAGTTGGAGGTTTGAAATCATCCAGCAGCTCTGTGGGAGAAAGTCCTGGTGACGTGCTCCCATAAAGTGACAGCCTAGAACACCCTACAGGGAAGTTGTACTCTGTCACATGGCATCACTCTGAGTCCAGATTGACTCTGTGTACCTAACAACAGTCTCATTTGCTAATGAATTGCTTTTGGTAGAGCTATAGTCAATCTAGCTATACATAATTAGCCTTCAAGTAGTTTTATAATTTTCCCATCATAGACTGTGTCATGGTAACAAATTTCTCACATGAAATTCAAAATGTTCATGGTAACAGATTTTCAGTAATGAAATTTGAAATGTTCAGTTTAATTCAATTCTCTAAACATTAATTGAGCAGCTACTCTCTTCCAGGGATTGTTACAGAAATAGCTATTTTACAGTGAACAAAAAAGACTTAACTTTGTCTTTCCTTTAAGATTGGAACTTAAAAGTCTAGTGAGAAAGGTAACAATATGGTAAACTCTGTGATGTTGGTAAGCACCAAAACCAAACCCACTTCCATGGGGTCAATTCCTACTCATAGCAAACCGCCCCCCCCCATTGGGTTTCCAAGGCTGTAAATCTTTATGGAAGTAGATAACCTTGTCTTGCTCCCATGGGACAGCCAGCAGGTTTCAACTATTGACCTTCTGGTTAGCAGCCAAATGCCTTACCCACTGAACTACCAGCACTCCTTTGGGTAAGTAATGGTGTGATAAAATTACAATGAAGATGCTCCTACCCAGTCTTATGGCCCAAGGTGTCTTCAGAAAGTGGATTTACATGAAATGAGACCTGCTGGCTGGATCTGACTCATAGCAACCCCTCCTTGGTTTTCTATCACTAAGGAAGTGGATTGCCCAATCTTCCTTCTGAGGAGTGGCTGGTGGGCTTGAACCACCAGTCTTCTGGTTAGCAAATGCCTTACGCACTATGCTACCAGAGCTCCTGCTTGCTAAGCAGTTAACTTTGTGAGGTAAGTGTAGATAAAAGGGACCATATGCACAACTCATGGAACTGCAAGTAGGTAATATAAATGAATATATTCATAGAGTTAAGAACGTCTATTGTTACAGAACACTTAGAATAAAAGGTTTTGCACATGGCACATTAGGTTCAATCCTGTGAGAGATGACATTTGACTTCACATTTTTACAGAGATACTATGACTATTTTGATACAGAGACTTGTTTCTCATGAATTACCTTTTCTGTGTTCTAAGTAACTTTTTTGTACTTGAGTGCTGCGTGTAGGTGGAATAACATTTCAAATACCTGAAATTATATACACTTATCTAAAAAAACAGAGGGTAGGCAAATGACAATCTTCACAATTTAATGAACTAAATTTTCCAAGTGGCTTCATGGAAATCAACTTGTTTTATAGAGTGATACATTTAGATCCGAAGCACAAATAGATCACCGACTATAATCCGTAGTCATTTGGCTTTGAGACATTTATAAAAATTGTGAGGAAGAGATGCATTGCAACTACTATACATTTAATGAAAGGGGTAACACATCAGAATGGTAATATATATCACTCAGATGAAAAATATGGACTAGAAGCTTTCCCTGTGCCTACCATAAAATTGCCCTCACTAAACCCCACCTAGGAGCTCTGGGAGCATAGTGCCTAAGGCATATGACTATTAACCAGAAGGCTGGCAGTTCAAACCCACCAGCCAGCTACTCCTCAGAAGGAAGGTTGGTGATATCACATTGGAAACCCAAGAAGGGGTCGCTATGAGTCGGGGCCAACTCAATGGCACATAACAACAACAAAGTCCCACCTAATGGTTAGAAGTCCTCAAAGATGTTTTTATATCCAGATAATTATCGGCTGTATCACAGAAAAACCAGTTGAATAAAGCAAAGCAAAGAGCTGTCTTTAATCTAGACTAGGATTTCTCACATCTAGGCCAGATGAGACTGGCCTTGACATACAAAATGGAAGGTAAGGTAAAAACATCATGTTTCTTTTTTTAAGATATGCCAGTCTAATGCCTTCACTCAAGACACTATTCATTAATCACTACTACATTATATGATAAATGGAAAAAAGATTAAAGTTTCAAGGATTTCATTTTACTTGGATCCACAACCAACATTCAAAGAAGCAGCAGTCAAGAAATCAAATGATGTAATTGCATTGGGCAAATCTGCTTCAACAGGTTACTTTTAAGGTGTTACAAAGCAAAGATGTCATTTTGAGGACTAAAGTGTGCCTGGCCAAGCCATAGTATTTTCAATCACCTCATATGCATGCAAAATCTGGACAGTAAGGAAGGAAGACTGAAGAAGCATTTTAATTGTGGCTGAATATACCATGGACTGCCAGAACACACATCTCTCTCGGAAAAAGTACAGCCAGAATGCTCCTGAGAAGAGAGGATGCCAAGACTTCACCTCCCTTACTTCAAACAGGTTATCAGAAGGGACCAGCCCCTGGAGAAAGGTATCATATTTGGTAAAGTAGATGTTCAACAAAAATGAGAAAGAGCCTCAACAAAATGGACTGACACAGTGGCTGCAACAATGGGCTCAAGGACATCAAGAATAGTGAGTGTGGTGCAGGACCAGGCAGTGTTTTGTTCTGTTGTGCACAGGGTCACTGAGTGCAAACAGCTCCATGGCACTTACTCGAACAAACTCACTGGCATCAAGTCGATTCTGACTCATGGTGACCCTCATTGACTTTCCAAGGCAGTAAATCTTCACAGAAGTAAATTGCTCCATCTTCCTTCTGCAGAGCAGCTGGTGGGTTTGAACCATCTGGTTAGAAGTCAAATGCCTTAGGCACTACACCACCAGAGCTCCTTACAATCACAAATACTATACCATAAACTGGGAAGTTAAACTTAGGATAGCATCGACTTCTTTTTCAGGAATTTTTTTTTCTTTTTGAACAAGAAAGAAATTATCACACTGTTCAGTGTTCTAACTCTTCAGTGAATGTCAGTGAGAAAGTCAATGGCTCAGCAATGTAACAGCAAAAA
>NW_006921588.1:14942800-14944104 GCF_000298275.1 Orycteropus afer afer | reverse complement strand
TCCAGCTAGCAGTCAAATGTCTTACCCACTATGCTATCAGAACTCCTTAGTAGGTACTTAATTAGGTTAGCTCTCTTGGTAATTTATAGGGGTCTTACAGATTTACAGCTTTTCTCAAAAAGATAAAAAACAAACTCTAAAATACGGCAACAATTATAATAACATATTGAGATACCTCAATTTGACTTTTCAAAAAGGCTGAGGAGGATGAAGAACTCTCAGTCATCTAGACTGATGCTATGAACTCCAATTTACATGATGACAAACAATATAGAATTCCAAGAAAAAATAAAATATAATGGTTTGAATAAATGGACTCAGGCACACAAAAATTAAGGTCCCTTCACAAAGGGAAAGGCAAATCCCTGCCTGGAGTGGACAATGGATACTCAGAAGACTCAGTGTGGCTGGACATCATTCTGAGGTGTTTCACATCTCTCTTAAATAGTGGTACATCCCTTGGATAACTTCTTTATAGTCACAAGGATTTGTCTATAGCTTCTTGAAAAAGCAAACTGAAAGTTTAGATGCTTTGGGGATCCAAATTAGGAGATTCTTCTTATAAAAAAGTGGCAGCACTGGGTGACAGGAATGGTTAGATTTGCTCATCAACACTGTCAAGATAAGACCCCTGGGGAGAAAAAAAGGGGGAGGAACACCACTAAGTTCAGTGCTGTTCAGGACAAGAGTAGCAAATGTAGATTGAGGCACCAGGTGACCAACCATGGACCTGTCCACCACTGAGCCAGGCAAGACAGGAAAAGGGAATGAAGCAATACTGAGAGTTTCCCCCCGTCAGGCCTGATGTTTTACAGAGTATATCACTGAGAATCAATGTGTGAGCTGAGAAAGCATTTGTAACCCAAGCCACTCCGAAGGGCAGGAACTCAGAACTGACAAAATTGCTTTACCACTTCTACTATTATTTTTCTTTTTTACTAATATACTTTGGGAAAGCTAAGGTTAAATGTTTTGTAGCTAAAATTATTTTATATTCCTTAGAAAAAATACACTGAGTATTCACCTTTTCTTCCATAACTTCAAAAACAAGTACCACAAAATGCCTGTCAAGTATACCAGATCATTTTCTCAACTCTTTTGCCTTTAATGAAGCCAAGGTAAAAGTTTATTTCACGCATTAAAAATGTTTACATTTCCTCAGGTAACTTATTCAAAAAGTATTTAAAACAACGTTTGTTGTTTTTAATCATCAAATACTTGCTTCCCAAAAGCAAGTAACACTAATGATATTAATTTGATTTTTGCCCTTGAGATAACAGAATTTGATTCACCTAGGATTAAAA
>NW_006921588.1:14938500-14941925 GCF_000298275.1 Orycteropus afer afer | reverse complement strand
TTTTTTTTTTAATATTTAAGAGTTTGTCGTGTAACTTATTCTATTAGGATACCAGAGAACAAAATGAACAGCATAATAATTCAAAATAACTCAAAGACATCCATGTATTTCAATCTTTTTAAAAGAAGTTTAATAAAAAGCCAATTGCAGAATGTTCTGTGTCAGTAATTATACTGGGGGGCGGGGGATATTGTCATCAAGTCCATTCCAGTTCTTAGCAACCCTGTGAGACAGAGCAGAACTGCCCCATAGGGTTTCCAAGGCCGTAAATCTTTATGGAAGCACCTGCCTCATCTTTCTCCCATGGAAAGTTGGTGGGTTTAAATCACGAGCCTTTTGGTGAGCAGCTGAATACTTTAACCCCTGTGTCACCTGAGGTCCTTTAATTGTACTGAAGGAAGTTTAAATACATGTAGGTAGTTTCTGATGATCTCACATTCTGAGTAAGATAGAAAAAAATACCAAGTGGTTAGCATGTCTCAATTGTAATTTTCATTCAAAGAAATCAAGTATTTCTTGATCATAATTTTAAAAAATAAAGCAGCTGCCATTGACTCAATTCTCAATCATGTTAACCCCATGTGTGTATCAGTGTACAGTTTTCCATGACTAAATTTTTGGAAGTAGATTTCCAGATCTTTTTTCCAAGGCACTTTTCAGTGGACTCAAACCAGTAAATTTTCTGTGAGCACCAGATTACATTAACAATTTGAACCACCAGGGACTCCATAATGTTAAAAAAAAAAAAAAACCTGCCATCAGGTTGATTCCAAATCATAGCACCCTAAACATAGGAAAAAGTCTGTAATATTTATGGAAGCAGATACCACATCAGGTTCTAATTGCTGACCATTCAATTAGCAGCCAAGCTCTTAACCACTGCATCATCAGGGCCTCTTCTTAATTATAATAGATGCTATTATAATTAGTTATTTACTGGATGCCAGAGACTGTATCAGCTGCTTTAAGTAATTTTCATGACTATGAGGTTTAATGACGATGAGGTTTTCCTCCAAGCAGATTAGGAAACAGATTCAGAGGATTTACGGAATGTGCTTGAGTCACGTAATAAATGAAGGAATTGCTATTTGGACCTTGGTATCTTTAGCTTTAAACCCAATGATTTCAACTCCCATATTATCCTACCTACCCAAGAAGGGCAACTATACATGTGGACCTCACCAGAGGAAGTACAAAGAAATCATATCAACTACATCTGTGCAAAGAGAAAATGGAGAAGCTCACTATTAGTCAAATCAAGACCAGGAGCTGACTGTGGAACAGACCATCAACCATCAATTGCTCATAAGTAAGTTCAAGTTGAAGCTGAAGAAAATGAGAACAAGTGCATGAGAGCCAAAATATGACTTTGATTATATCTCACCTGAATTTAGAGATCATCTGAAGAAGAGACTTGATGCACTGAACACCAGTGACCAAAGACCAGAAAAACTGAGGGATGGTATCAAGAACATCATACATGAAGAACACAAAAGATCATTAAAAAGACAAGACAAAATGGATGTCAGAAGAGACTAAATTCTTGCTTTTGAATGGAGAGTAGCTAAAGTGAAAGGAAGTAATGTTGAAATAAAAGAGCTGAACAGAAAATTTCAAAGGATGCCCAAGAAGACTAAGTATTATATTGAAATGTGCAAAGACCTGGAATTAGAAAACCATAAGAGAAGAACATGGTTGGCATTTCTCAACCTTAAAGAACTGAAGAAAAAGTTGAAGCCTCAAATTGCAACACTGAAGGAGTCTGCAGGCAAAATATTGAAAAATGCAGGAAGCATCAAAAGAAAATGGAATACACAGTGTCACTCTACCAAAAAGTATTGGTCAATGTTCAAGCATTTCAGGAATCAGAATACGATCAAGAACGAATGCCCTGAAGGAAGAAGTCCAAGCTGCACGGAAGGAATTGACAGAATACCCATTGAGATGTTTCAACAAACAGATACAGTGCTGGATGTGCTTACTCATTTATGCAAGGAAATCTGGAAGACAGCTACCTGGCCAATTGACTGGAATTCATGCCATTCCAAAGAAAGTCAATCCAATAAAATGTGGAAATTATCAAACAATATCATGAACATCATAAGCAAGTAAAATCTTGAAGATAATTCAAAAAAGGGTTGTAGTAGTAAATTGACAGGGAACTTCCAGATGTGCAAGCTGGATTCAGAAGAGGAGATGGAATGAGGGATATCACTGCTGATGTCAGATGGATCTTGGCTGAAATCAAAGAACATAAGAAAGAAGTTTACCTGTGTTTTATGGACTATGCAAAGGCATTTGGCTGTGTGGATCTTAACAAATTATGCATGACATTGCAAAGAATGGGAATTCCACAATGCTAAATTGTGCTCATGAGGAACCTGTACATAGACCAAGAGACTCTTGTTCAAACACAACAAGGGAAAAGGCATGGTTTAAAATCAGGAAGGGCATGTGTCAAGGTTGTATCCTTTTCCCCACACTTATCCAATCTGTATGCTGAGCAAATAATCCAATAAACTGGACTATATGAAGAACACAGAATCGGGATTGAAGGAAGACTCATTAAGAATCTGTGATATGGAAATGACACGACCTTGGCTGCCAAAAGTGAAGAGAACTTGAAGGACTTATTGATGAAGATCAAAGAATAGTTTTCGGTATGGATTACACCTCAACCTAAAACAAAAATCCTCACAAATGGACCAATATGCAACATCATGGTAAATGAAGAAAAGATTGAAGCTCTCAGGGATTTCATTTTGCTTGGATCCATAATCAACACTCATGGAAGGAGCAGTCAAGAAATCAGACACTATGTTTGACTGGGCAAATCTTCTGCAAAAGACCTCTTTAAAGTTGAAGAGCAAAGATGTCACTTTGAAGACTAAGGTGTGACTAACCCAGGCCATGTCATTTTCAATCATCTCATATGCATGTAGAAGCTAGACAATGAATAAGGATTAAAGAAAAGTTGATGCTTTTGAGTTGTGGTGTTGGCAAAGAATACTGAAAATACCATGGACTGCCAGAAGAATGACCACATTTATCCTAGAAGTGCAGTTGGAATGCTCCTTAGAAGCAAGAAGGCTAGACTTTGTCTCACCTACTTTGGTCATCTTGTCAGAAGGGACCATTCCCTGGAGAAGGATATCATGTTTGGTAAAGTTGAGGGTCAGAAAAAATGTAGAAGATTGTCAACAAGATGGACTGACACAGTGGCTTCAACATGGGATCAAGCATAGCGAGGATTGTGCAGAGGGCAGAAGATCAGGCAGTGTTTTGTTCTGGTATACACAGCGCCACTCTGAGTTGGAGCTGACTCAACAGCACATAATGACAATTACCCATTTGGTAAGTGCCATGTTCTAGGAAACTGCACAATGCTGAAAGTTAACTGGCATTTTTATAAAGCTTTACAAGAA
>NW_006921588.1:14935419-14936970 GCF_000298275.1 Orycteropus afer afer | reverse complement strand
ACTTTTCAACAAAGAAAAGAGAAACCAATTTACAGAGATACAGAACATAATCCTGAAGCCCTGAGCTTTGAAAAGAAGTATATAGAAGTGAATTAGGCACCAACTAGTGGAAAAACCTGAGTGCAAAGAGCAAGTGCAGAGATGGTCGGAGCAGTGGACTGTCAATTACTCTGAGGAAACCAGCAGTCTGAGTATTTCCAAGTGGGGTTGGGACCTGACAATGGACCTAAAGATCAACCCTGGTCACCAAGGGCTTCAGGGACAATTGTACTAGTGGCCTATGACTAGAAAGGGAAATAGCAAGGAAGGAGACAACAAGAGCTGCAGACTCTCGGCTGTCCAGAGGGCACAGCCATTTTGATTGTTTACAAGTGGTGGCCATTTTGGATATGCTGAAGGTGCAGCAATTTTGATTGTTTACAAGTGGAGGTCGAGGGCACAGCCATTTTGAATGTTTACAAATGGAGGCCATTTTGGATATTTAAAATGACCGAGGGCACAGTCATTTTAAATGTTTACAAGCAGTAGCCATATTGGATTTTAAGGTGACAGCATTCTCATTTGGATTCCAGGGACCTAAGAATAGGCTCTGTTTGCCAAGGGCAGTAGGGATATACCAGAGGATGACAATGGGAAAGGAAATAGATGGTGAGTGTATAAGTGCTGTCAATTAGCGAATAGAGGAGCACAGCCTAGTACCCTGCTCACGTAGATAACATACAAAGAAAACAAAAATCTTGATCAAGTCACTCCAACATACAATCACCAATTAAATATAAGCACAAAAACATCACAATGCCTCAGAGACAACAGAGCATCACAGTCCACACAAAGAAGCAAGATAAAGCAGGAGAAACAAGGGACCAGAATACAGATCCAAAACACATCCCTAAGGAAGATGCAGCATTGGAACTCCCTGATAAGGAAATCCAAAAGAATTATGTTTAGGTACCTTCAATGAATTGAGAGACAGATCAAGGAAAACACTGACAAAATTGAGGAAAACAAAGAAAACCCTAGAACAACTTCGAAAGACAATACAAGAACAAAATGACAAAAGAAAAATTAGAAATGATACAAAACCTACAGACAGAAATCCACATGATTAATACTAAATTTTCAGAAATAGGTAAGACATTGAATGAGCGAAGGAGTAGAATCAATGGAAGACAGACTTAGTGAGATTGAAGGCAAATAACTCAATACTTCTTTGGAAAGGGAGCAATCAGAAAAAGATCTAAACAAAATGAAGAAAGCCTAAGGTTCATGTGGGATAATATCCAAAGGAATAACCTACGTGTAATTAGAATTCCAGGAGCAGAAGAGACAAATGAAACCACAGAAAAAATGGTCGAAGATTTGTTAGAAGAGAATTTTCCTGGTATGACGAAAGATGAGAATATATCCATTCAGGAAGTCCAACGAACCCCAAACAGGATAGACGCCAAAAGAAAATCACTCAGACATATCATCATCAAACTCACCAAAAACAAAGATCCTGAAAGAATCCTGAAAGCAGCATGGGAAAAATGAAAAGTTACCTACAAGGGG
>NW_006921588.1:14933513-14934650 GCF_000298275.1 Orycteropus afer afer | reverse complement strand
CATAACAAAATGACAGCAACAAATTCACCCTTGCTGACAATTACACTGAATGTCAAAGGATTGAATGCACCACTCAAGAGACAGAGACTTGTAGCCTTAAAAAGCTGGAATTAGAAATACTATTTGATCCAGCAATCCCATTAGCAGGTAAATATCCTAAAGAAGAGCGAGGAAAAGAACAGATATATGCACACCCTTGTTCATCGCAGCACTATTTACAATAGCAAAAAGATGGAAACAATCTACATACACATCACAGAAGAGAGGATAACAAAATTATGGTACATACACACAATGGAATACTATGCAACACTGAAGAATAATGTAGAATCTGCAAAACACTGCATAACATGGATGAACTTGGAGAACATGATGCTGAGTGAAACAAGTCAATCACAAAAAGACAAATATACTATTAGTTCATTATTGTAAAAGTCAAGGAAAGATATATATATAGAAGGAAACTTTATTGGTTACTGGGGTGGGGGCGGGAACACAGCAAACCAAAAATATGCATCGACCCATGTCTCTTTAGTTTTGTGTATTTCCTTGTACATATATTTCAATAAAATGCATTAAAAAGAAAATATAAATACATATAGCATTTCAGTCTTTATTATGCTCTGCATTCATTTAATAAATATTTATTGATCACAAAGTAAAAATCATGTAAAACAAATATTAATTTATATACATATACGCACTGTGGTGGTTATGTTTGTTTGTCAACTTGGCTAGGCCTGGTTGAATGGCTGGACAGCTGGATGTAGTATTCTCCATGATGGGACTAGTAATCAACTCCATGGTGGAATCTACTGTGAGTAGCTGCCTTTGGGTATGTGGTCTGCTTCCTGTATCTAAGGAGAAGCTTTGAGAATGGTATCTAGTCTACGGCACACTTGGACCCTGCATGCAGCTGTGTTGTTGCTCAGCAGCCTGCCATGTTCTGTCCACCTTGGGACTTACAATGGACTTAAATTAATGGCCTGCCATGTGGTTTGGTAACATCGGGACTGTGCCTTTTTACTTGTCAACCTTAGGGCTTCTCAGCCTCAGCAGCCAGCAGGTGTCGGAAGAAATGCCTCTAGCTCCAGTGGGCTAGGAGCAGGATGCAGAGCTGGACCCCAAGGTTGAGGG
>NW_006921588.1:14931200-14932503 GCF_000298275.1 Orycteropus afer afer | reverse complement strand
GATTTTGGGAGAGAAAGGACAAGTTATATATTGAATATAAGCTGATATTTTCAAGGACCAGATAATAAACAAAAGAGACTGATTTCAATAACCAAAAATGACTGAGTGGTTTTGAAACCAGGTTGATATTTTACTAAGAGTGCCACTACCTTGTGTGAAAGAGAGGAGTTAGTGGAGTCTAATAGCATAATTGGGGGGAATTATTGAAAAAATATATATATTTTGATGTCCAGGAACCAAATATGTACCCCTTATTATAATAGCACTTACCATGATCTCTAATACATATGTATGTGCATGTACTTATTTATGTATGTGCACATATGTGTTTATATATGTTATTTTTTAAAAAATGTAGATTGTTCTCTTCTACTAACATATAAGCTCCATGAAAACCAAAAATTATCTGTCTTCACTGCTATATTCCCAGTGTTTAGTCCATTATCTGGTACTCAGAAAGTATCAAGTGTATTAACTGAATGAGGAAATAATAAATAATTGATAAATACTGTCTACTAAGTGCCAAGTACTGCTGTAAGTGTTTAGCATATGTTTTTATTTCTTTAGTAGTTAAACAAACCCTGTTATAATTAGCCCTGCTTCTATATGAGGAATTTTGGGAGCTCTGGTAGTGTAGTGTCTAAGGCATTTGACTACTTAACCAGAAGGCTGGCAGTTCAAACCCACCAGCCACTCCTCAGAAGGAAAGTTGGGCAATCTACTTACGTACTGATACAGCCTCAGAAACCCAAGGAGAGGTCGCTATGAGTTGGATCCAACTCAAGGGCACATAACAACAAAATATATGAGGGAAACTAAGATAAGGATAAACTATCTTTACTTGATCACTCAACTGCCAAAAGGCAGAAGTGATTCAAGGTCAGGTCAACCTGATCAATTCTAAGGACAACTTTTTACCCAAGTAGATGCCTTCCTTCAATACTATGAAAAGTTTTCATTCTGATTGACTACAATATAACCAAGTCCTTGCCAGGACCATGTGCTACCTGCTCTGAGGGACAAAATCTCGAAGAGGAGAGAAGAGACTAGACTACAAGCAACATGAATGCCCTTCTGTGCTTTCTCCAAAATATATGCTTTTCTTTCTTGCCAAAGTCCCCTCAGTCACTGCGCCTTAAGCTACACTTGAAATCACATCCTTCCCATGATTTAGCTTCCATAAATAAAATACCCTCTGTTTCCCCATGATGACTCAATCAATCTTTATCATTGACTTGATAGAAATTTTTTCCAGGTAAGTAGAATAAAAATATTTCCAGCATTTGAAAGGGTACTAATTTTT
>NW_006921588.1:14915716-14917285 GCF_000298275.1 Orycteropus afer afer | reverse complement strand
TTTTTTTTAACATTTTTTTAAACATTATATTCTTTTAAGAATTATACAGTAGGGAGGGTACAAACACAGGATAAACTAGGCACAACTGTAGGAGCAATGTCCTTGAGTAATAATTATGCTTTAGTATACAAGTAAAGGTTGTCTTTAGAAGCACTGACATGCATTCATTGTAACAGAGGGAAGGTAGAGTATGTGTGGGAAGACATGTGGGCAGGTAGACATGGGGGAAGGGGCTCTTAATAATTCATTTACTCAATAAGGTAGGAGGCAATGGGAAAGGAGAGATTTACATGTTGTAGGAGACAAGAGACATCTTTTAATAGTCACCTAGGGTTATAGGAAATGCAGTGGAATTGCAAGAAGCAATTGGGGTACACTTGAGGTTTCTAATCATATATTTAAAGAGCCATCAGTGTAGTGGTGAGGTGAGAAGTGACTCAATGGCATCTAACAACTACAAATTAAAAGTGGCCACAAACATTCAGAAGACAAAGTAGGAGGAGCCACTTCCCTACTGTTTTTGACAGACAAACAGACCAAGAAACATGGCTGTATGGCTTTCACATTCCCATATACATCCACTAGTTTTATGTGTATCTAGAAGCACTGGATACAAAGTATGAACCTAGGAAAATTGGAAGTTCTCAAAAATGAAATTAAACTAATAAAGATCAATATCCTAGGAATTAGTGAGCTGAAATGGACTTGTTTTGGCCATTTTGAATCAGACAACCATATGATCTGCTATGCCAGGAATGACAAATTGAAGAGAAATTATATGGCATTCATCCTCACAAAGAATGTTCAAGATCTTTCCTCAAGTACTACACTGTCAATGATAGGATAATATCCATTCACCTACAAGGAAGATCAGTTACTACTACTATTATTCAAATGTACACACCTACCACCACAGCAAAAGATGAGGAATTTTACCAACTCCTGTAGTCTGAAATTGACCAAACATGCAATCAAGATATGTTAATTATAACTGGTGATTAAAATGCAAAAGTTGGAAATATAGAAGAATCACTGGTACTTGGAAAATATGGACTTCGAGACAGAAATAATACTGGAGATCATGATAGAATTTTGCAAAACTAACAACGTATCCCTTGCAAATACCTTTTTCAACAACACAAACAGCAGCTATACACGTGGCTTCACCAGATGGAGTACACAGGAATCAGATAGACTACATCTGTGGAAAGAAGTGATGAAGAAGCTCAATACCTTCAGCCAAAACAAGGCCAGGAGCTGATTGTGGAACAAACCATCATCTGCTTGCTTATATGCAAGTTCAAGTTGAAGCTTAAGACAATGAAAACAAGTTCACAAAAGCCAAAATATGACCTTGATTATATCCCTTCAGATTTAGAGACCATCTAAAGAATAGATTTGATGCATTGAACACTACTGACCAAAAACCAGAAGAATTGTGGAATGACATCAAGAACATCAGCCAAGAAGAAAGCAAAAGGTTATTAAAAAAGACAGGAAAGGAAGAAAGGACCAAAATGGATGTCAGAAGAGACTTAGGAACTTGCCTTTGAATGGAGAGTAGCTAAA
>NW_006921588.1:14911883-14914441 GCF_000298275.1 Orycteropus afer afer | reverse complement strand
GGCATCAGGATTGGAGGAAAACCATTAACAACCTGTGATACACAGATGACACCACTTTGCTGCTGAAAGCAAGGATGACTTGAACACTTACTGATGAAGATTGAAGACTTCAGTCTGCAGCATGGATCATATCTCAACATAAAACAAAAATCCTCACAACTGGAGACCTGGAAAATGGCATCTGTCCTATAGCACACATGCTAGTTCCCTCTAACATCTTAGTGCCTGAGAAACTAGATGCAGCAGTTTGAAATGGGGATTCTGGTGCTCTGAACAGCTCATTAAGTCAGAGTATGCCAAACTGAGTAGAGTAGGATTAGAAAGGAGAAAGAGGCAATGCAATTACCTGGAGAGAAAAACAAAAAACAGTTGAACCTGCCTTGTGGAGCACCCACCATCAGGCAAGACAGGGCACCGGAGGGCTCCCTGGGGCAGTGGACAGAACACACTACACTGGAGGACCTGTGGCCACTCCACGGATCTAACTTCAGCACCTGCTTTTATCTGTAAACTTGGGACTGCTGGGAGGCAGCAGAGACCCTCTGGCTCCAGGTCCCTCCAAAGTGGGAACAGAGAGGAGAATAACACCACAAGTAGGCAGGTCCTAGGATGATTTCTCATCACGGATCAGGGCAGTTATCCTAAGTCAGCTTTTAGGCATGGAGGGGCCTAAAGAGAGGGGTTTTTGCAGCTGTCTCAACCTGGTGGAAAGTGGCAGCCTCCTAACAATTGGAGTCTTTGCTGAACTTGAGCTGCAGACCTGTGAGTAACAGATAACATCATCATTAGCAACCTATTCAAAGCCCTAGAAACAGCTCCTGACACCTTGGAGTTTTTTTTTCTCTCTCTCTCTTTTCTTCCTCCTTTCCCCACCTCTCCCATGCCTCATCCCATAGAAAAATCACATTAAGCTACCCTAACACCTGCTGGCTTGAATCCTAAACTCCCTGTATGACAAACAGAGACCTTCATCCACATTCCACGCAGTGATCCCATCACCAAGAAAACTGCAGAACAACCCAACACACTTGAATTAATAACCAAAAAATAAAATAAAATATACCAGCTCCACCTTTTCAAAATATTAAATCATAAAACCAAGACATAACAAATCGATACATAACTAACAGTTAAAGACAACTTTAAAATGTCTAGGAAACAACAGGCAACATCAAATCAAACAAACAAACAAACAAGATAAGACAATAGAAGTAAAATCCCAAACAAAGTTCTCATTAAACAGAGGAAGAGGAGGTAATAGAATTATCTGAGAGGGAATTTAGAAGGTATGTTTATAGAGCTCTACAAGAGCTTAAGGAAACCCCCAATAGAAGCAAGGAGAACACAGACAGTATCCTGGAAGAACTCAGGAAAACCATTTAAGAAATAAATAACAAGATTAATGCACAATCATAACTCATACAAAAACAGCAGTTAGAAATCCAGAAGATGAATACCAAAATTACAGAATTGCACAACACAGTGGAAGCACAAAAGAATAGGCCAGAACTGGCTAAAGAACACATTTCCCAACTAGAAGACAAATCCCTGGACACCAGCCTGTATGAAGAAAAATCAGAGCAAAGATTTAAGAGAAATTAAGAGAACCTAATAGTTATATGGAACAACATGAAAAGAAATAACACACGCCTCACTGGAATTCCAGAACAAGAGGTGGTGGAAAAAAACACTGAGAAAACTGTGGAAGACCTACTAACAGAAAACTTCCCTATATCATGAAGGAAGAAAAGTATTTGTCCAAGAAGCTCAAAGAACCCCATACAAGGAAGATTCCAAGAGAAAATCACCGAGGCATATTATAATCAAACTCTCCAAAACCAAAGACAAAGAAAGAATCTTGCAACTGCTCAGGAAAAAGAAATACTACTAATAATAATCAAAACAGTTAGGCTGAGCTCTGATTACTCAACAGAAACAGTGCAGGCAAGAAGGCAATTGAATGGCATATATAAAACACTAAAGGAAAAGAACTTCCAACCAAGAATCCTATATCCAGCCAAACTGTCCATCAAATATGAGAACAAAATCAAGACATTCTCAGACAAACAGAAATTAAGGGATTTTGTGAAAACCAGACCAACCCTACAAGAAATACTTAAGGAAGTCCTTCCAATAGAGAACTGATAACAGACAACATAATCAGGACACATGACATCAACACTAAAACCAAATCAAAAACAGACACTTAAAGTAAGACCATAAAACACTGTACACTAAAAATCAAGGAAGCCAATCTGCACACCACAATAGCAACTAACCAAATAGAGGGAAGAAAAGTTCTAAGCACAAATTTCCAAATGGAGAGGAAAACAGGACTATGTCCTCATAGAATAGACTGTTTCAAAAATATAGAGACAAGAATTCACTCCAAGGTAACCACAGAGAAAATTAACAATCCCCCTAAGCAAATCCAGAAGGAAGGAAAACATCTGAGTTTAGTAAGCATGAAACCAACAATAAAGAAGAAAAGAGAGCAAACACTTAACAAATCAAACTCAGCACAGAAAAGTATATGGACCAAGGAAACTCCAACAACA
>NW_006921588.1:14910218-14911783 GCF_000298275.1 Orycteropus afer afer | reverse complement strand
CAATAGAATGACAGCAATCAATTAATTCATACCTATTGCTAATTACACTCAATGTAAATGGACTAAATGCACAAGTCAAGAGAATGAGAGTGGCAGACTGCATAAGAAAAGACCCATCAATATGTTGCCTACAAGAGACCCACCTTAGACATAAAGATAAAAACAAATTAAGAGTTAAGGGGTGTATATAAAAAATATACTAAGCCAACAGTAGTCAAAAAAAAGAGCAAGAGTGGCAATATTAATTTCTGATAAAATAGACTTTAAGGTGAAAAACCACATGAGACAAAGAAGGATACTATATGATGCTGAAAGGGTCAATTGACAAAGAAGATGTAATAAATATCTATGCACCCAATGAAAGTGCTCCAAAATACATGAAGCAAATATTAATTGAATTGAAAGGGACAATAGAAAACTTTACAATAGTAGTAGGAGAGTTTAACATACCACTTTCAAAAAGAGACAGATCAACCAGAAAAAAACTTAAAGATACAGAAGAACTCAATAACACAATCAACTAACTCAACCTCATGGACATATACAGAGCATTCCATGCAACAGAAGCACAATACACATTCTTCTCCAGTGCACATGGATCCTTCTCCAGAATAGATCATCTGTTAGAACATAAAACAAGCCTCAATAAATTAAAAAATATTGAAATACTACAAAGCATCTTCTCAGACCACAATGCTATAAAATTAGAAAAAGGAAAAAAACATCAAACGTGGAAGTTGAACAATACACTGCTCAAAAACTACTGGGTAATAGAACACATAAAAAGTGAAATAAAGTCCTAGAAATGAGAAGGAAGATACATCATACTGAAACCTATGGAACACAGCAAAAGAAGTACCCAAAGGTCAGTTTATAGTAATAAATGCATACATCAAAAAAGAGGAAAGAAACAAAATCAACAATCTAACTCAACAACTCCAACACAATTAAAAAAAGAACAACAAAACAATCTTACAGTATCTTGAAGGAAATAAGAAAGATCAGGTCACAAATAAATGAAATAGAAGACAAAAAATAGATGTAAACAAAACCAAAAGCTGGTTCTTCAAAAAGATTAATAAAATAGACAAACCACTGGCAAATCTAACAAAAGAAAAAGGAAGAGAAGATGAAAATTATAAGAATAGTCATTGAAAAGGGCATCATCACAACAAAACCAACTGAAATAAAAAAGATACTGGCAGAATATTATGAAAACTGTACTCCAACAGATTTGAGAACCTAAAATAGATGGACAAGTTTCTGGAATCACAAGACCTACTTAAACTATCCCACTCGAAGGTAGAATACTTGAACAGACCAATAACAAAAGAAGAAACTGAACAGGTCATTAAAAAAAAATCCCCACAAGGAAAAGTCCTGGCCTGATGGCTTCCCTGGAGAATTTTACCAAATATTCAGGGAAGAGTTGACACCTATACTACTCAAGCTATTCCAGAACACAGAAAAAGATGGAATACACCCAAACTCATTTTATGAAGCAAGCATAACACTAATACCAAAACCAGGGAAAGACACCACTAAAAAGGAAAACTACAGACCAA
>NW_006921588.1:14884906-14908813 GCF_000298275.1 Orycteropus afer afer | reverse complement strand
CATAACCCAGAATGCACAGGAGGTAGAAAAGAAGCTGGATGACTGGGATCTTTTGAAAATTAAATTCTTCTGCACATCGTAAGACTTTATCACAAGGGTAAAAAGAGAACCTACAAATCAGGAGAAAGTATTTGCTTATGACATATCTAACAAAAGACTTATCTCCAAATCTATAGTAAACTTCAACACCTCAACACCAAAAAGACAAAGAACCCAATTCAAAAATGGGCAAAAGACTTAGACACTTCACTAAAGACGATATGGTGGCGGCCAACAAACACATGAGGAATTGCTCGTGATCTTTAGTCATTAGAGAGATGCAAATCAAAACAACAATGAGATATCATCTCGCCCCAGCAATAATAGCAAAGTTTCAATAGGACAGAAAATAACAAATGCTGGCAAGGTTTTGGAGAGATTGGAACTCTTATACATTGCTGGTGGGATTGTAAAATGGTACAACCATTGTATGGTACGGTATTTACTTTAAAAACTGAAAATAGAAATACCAAATGGTATTCCACTACTAGAAATATATCCTAACGAGGTGAGAAGCAGAGCACGAACAGACATATGCACACCCGTGTTCATTGCAGCACAATTCACTATTGCAAAGAGATGGTAACAACCTAAATGCCCATCAACAGAATGAATGGATAACCAAATTATGGTACATTCACACAATGGAATACTATGCTACATAAAGAATAACAAAGGATATGTGAATCATCTCACAACGTGGATGAACCTGGAGGACATTATGCTGAGTGAAGTAAGTTAATTGCAGAAGGACAAATACTGTATGAGCCCACTACTGTAAAAAGACAAGAAGGGGTTTTCTTAAGCAAGGGAACTCTTGGGGTTGTTACTAGTATTTACAAAAAGGAAACAGACAAGGGGAAAAAAAGGTGGGGGGTGGGAATTCACTTTGTAGGTTACCGGGGTGGGGAGGGAAGGGGAAGGATTAATTTCAGGTTAATTGAGGGTCACACACTGATATGGATAAGGGAAGGGATGGTATAGAAAGTCTGTGACCACCATGGTAACATTAGGAAAAGGGAGGACACTGAATTGTGCACATAAGATATAAACAACAGAGGCTAATACCAGTATATCCGCAATATTGCATTACCATTAACACCAAACACCAGGCTACAGATAAACACATAAACATCTGAGAAGATCAGATGGGGGTCAGTGAACAGGATTATACTCTAGACCAAGGATAGGTTCAGCTGAAGCTAACCTTGCACAGATACCAGTGACACAAAATATCCTCAATCCTTACAGAAACAAAAGAAGACAGACATAGAGCAATCCCTCACAGCCAGATACTGTGGGAGATAGATCCAATGGCTCTACAGACTCAGGACCATAGTATGGGGGACACCAGGCTCCATTGGCACAACAAAATACATAAAAATCTTGTTCCTCAACCTACATTGGTGAGTAGCAACTGGGTCTTAAAAGCTTTCAAGCAGCCGTCTATGATGCAGCTAGTGGTCTTCTATCATTGGAAGTGAAGAAGAATGCAAAATTCAAGAGCATTTGGAGGCAATCAGCCCTAGGACATGATGAACCTTGAGACCAAAAGAACTAGATGGTGCCTGGCTACCAATGCCAACCATTCAGAAAAAGATCAAAACTGGAGATCCTGGATAGAATGGGAGGAAAAACATAGAGCAAAATCCCAAAACACAATAATGACCAGAATTATTGGCCAGATGGAGTCTGGTCAGACCCCCAGTACTATGGCCCTGGGTTACATTTTGGGCTTGGAATAAAACTCACTCCCAGAAGCTGGCTCTCAGCCCAATAATAAACAAGATGTACATGCAGACCACTCAACCCAAGGTAATGCACCCACATACTCTATAGAGATGAATCCCTTGGAGCAATCGACCATGGGGCACCAGAGGGGCAACATTTGTACAGAGGAAATGCAGGGCACACAGGAGTACATAACTAGGAGAAGCATGGGGGGGGCGGTACTGGGCAGGGAGGAGAGAAGACTGGGTTAGGACTGGGGATGATAACTGGGGAGTGAAACTAAATGTACATGAGATGCTGAATGTAAAACAAACTCTGTTCTGTAAACTTGCACCTAAAGCGGAAGGAAGGAAGGGAGGGAGGGAGGGAGGGAGAATGAGAGAAAGAAAAAGAAAATCCTCACAACTGGACCAATAAGCAGCATCACAATCAATGAAGAAAAGATCAAAGTTGTTCAAGATTTCATGTTACTTGGTTCCACAATCAACACCAAAGGAAGCAGCAGTCAGGACATCAGATGACTATAGCAGTGGTCAAATTGGCTGCAAAGGATCTCTTTCAAGTGATGAAAAGCAAAGATGCCTCCTTGAAGACCAAGGTACACCTAACCCAAGCCATGGTATTTTCAATTGCCTCATATGCATGTGGGAGCTGGACAATGAACAAGGAAGACCAGAGAAGTGTCGATGCTTTTGAGTTGTGGTGTTAGCAAAGGATACTGAAAATACCATGGACTGCCAAAAGAACAAACAAATCTCCTGTGGAAGAAGTGCAGCCGGAAAGCTCCTTGGAAGCAAGAAGGGCCAGACTTCGTCTCACCTACTTTGGTCACATCATCAGAAGAGACCATTCCCTGGAGGAGAATATCCTACTTGGTAAAGTGGAAGGTCAGTGAGGAAGGGAGAGGCCCTCAAGGAGATGGATTTACACAGTGGCTGCAACAATAGCCTCAGGTATAGCAAGAATTGTGAGGCTGGCGCAGGACTGGGCAGTGTTTTGTTCTGTTGTATGTAGAGTTGCTGAGTGGGAGCCAACTCAACGGCACCTAAAAACAACAACAACAGAAGCACTGGGTGATGTTATCCCAGCAGTAGCTTCCTGACCTCTGCATCACAGCTATGGCAGTCAATTTTGAATTTGTAAGTTTAGTGTTGGCCCCTTACGCCATGTCCCACAAATAAATATTCCTTATGATTTCATAAACATCTAATTTTTATATTTAAAAATATATAATATATAACTAATTAAATATATTTTATAATTAATTCGTTTTAAACTTTAGAATAGCTTCTGTTCCTGGACTATATCTTGCATGATACAATTACTTTAAGAAAATCATCTCCTTTGGTTTCTTTTTATGAAAAATGGAGTTAATAGAGTTTTGTGGGAAATTATAGTGAAAAAGAAAATCTGAATTAATTTTACACTATTGAAAAATTTTAGTGCATCTCTTTTAAACCATGACTAATTGTACACATGCATTTATCATTGCTGCCTCCTAAAACTCCACTGAAATGACAGTGAAGACATGAAAATGTAAATCTCTTGAAGAACAAAATAAACGGGAAAGAAAACAATATGAAACCAGACAATCAATTTTGAAAGTTTGGAAAGTAGATGGAGTAGAAATTCTAGTGAAGCATAACAATTAGAAGGAAATGTTTCACCCTAAAGAACCATGGAGAGATTCAGGAATTGGAGACACATGGTGTTTCAGAAGCCAGGGAGCCAGAAATAGGGCTGAAAATAAGGTTTGGGTTGAAAGATTATAAAAACAAAAAGACTCCCACTTACCTCCTCCAAAAGCCAACACCAACTTCCATGGAGTCAATCCTGACTTATAGCAACCATATAGGACAGAGCAGAACTGCCCCCATAGGGTTTCCAAGGCTGTAAGTCTTTGCAGAAGCAAACTGCCTCATCTTTTTCCCCATGAAAGTGGCTAGTGGGTTCGAATCACTGACATTTCAGTTAGCAGCTGAATGCTTTAACCACTGCACTACCAGAGTACCTTACTTACCTCTCCTCAGTACCTGGTAATTACAATTTCCACATCAAAGTGAAAGACTGAATGTTAATTTCTGGTAAAATTAAATTTAAAAGGTTAGAGAGAGAAACTACTATACTTAAAAAGAAAACTAAGTAAAAACTACGTAATGAATGGTACAACCCCCAACCCCTACCACCAGTCAGTTCTAGAATGGAGGCAACAAGGCTTAGACAGCCAAGCAGAAGAGTGGATGATCTTCCTTCATTGAAAATAAATAGCTCCAGAGAAAAGACTTGAAGACGCTGGTATATTGTGATCACCAAACTAAATGGCTGATCACGTAACACTCTGTTGTGACATCCACAAGTCAAGAAAAATTATTCATCCACATTGAGCAGTCAGTTTTTCAAGATCTCACTCTTAAATCTGAGGAAACAACCAAGGATCACCAGAACTTTGGGGAGAGTCTTTAACATGAAAGACAGACTGAAACACAAATAGAAAATAACGACAGAAACAGAGTCTACTCAAATATAAGAAAATCTTTTTAATCAACTAAAAGTAATGTCAAAGCTATAAAAATTGCTATTATGTACATAGCAAAAATGAAGTACTATGAAACAAAGTAAGAAAGGTCCAATCTTGGAAATTGAGGGGTTAAAAAGATACAGTTAGAAGTACTGAATTAAAACAAGACAAAATGAAAGAAAATAAATGAAATTTTGAGCTTTGATCTAAGAATAACAATGTAGAAATTTAAGAACAAAGATAATGGAAGTTAGAAGATTAGAAAATGGAGAATTTTTCCAGAACCAAAGGGCATGTGTTTCAAGATAGAAAGGACCAACCAACTTGCCAGCACCAAAAATCTCACACTAATGTTACAGTAAAAATAGGGAGACATCCATGATTCATGGAGAATATTGTATAAAAAGATCAGAACTGAAGGACATTAGACTTTTCAGAAGTAATATTCACAGTTAAAAGACTATAAAGCAATACCATCAAAATTCTGTGAGAAAATGTATAACTTATTTTACAGTCAACCAATCTACATCAAAGTACAAAGTATATTTTGATATTTTACTGTTCTTAAGAAAAAAAAAATTTATTTCTCAAGTGTCATGTCTCAGCAGGATATTGGAGAAGTTATCCTCTAAATTAAAGACAACCAGAAAAAATGACGTCTGGGAAACAATAGACCCAACATGTGTGTGAGTGTCTTTGTGTGAAAGTCTAGTAATTGTAGGGAAAGAACTGTATTAATCAACTGATTATGTTATTGGTAAGTCTTCCAGTTGACACTAGTCTATCAGCAGTTAAGCTTTTGGGGAGTTTAACACTATACTTGGATTTTTGACTGCATGAGGGTCGGTGCCATTAATCCCCATGTGGTTCATGGGTCAACTGTACTTGTTTCAGAAGTGGAAACAATTCAGTCATAGAACTATGAACACCAAATATTGATTCACTCAAATAGTCACAGAACTGCATTGGGGGAATGAAGGAAGGCTAGGCCAGGAAGTAAGTAGTTAGAACATGGTGTAGGAATGCTAAATTTTGCTCCATTGCTATCCACAGAGGAGCTCTGGTGGTACGGAGGTTAAGGCTTTGGCTGCTGCTAACTAGAAAGTCGGGAGCTCTGGTAGCACAGTAGCTAAGGCACTTGACTGCTAACCAGAAGGCTGGCGGTTCAAACCCACCAGCCACTCCTCAAAAGGAAGATGGGGCAATCTATTTCCGCAGTGATAGTATGCCTCTGAAACCCAAGGAGAGGTCGCTATGAGTTGGGTCTGACTCCACAGCACATGACAACAACTAGAAAGTCAGAGGTTTGAACTCACCAGCCTGTCCAGAGGAGAAAGATGAGACAGCCAGCTTCTGTAGAGATTTATGGCTTTGGAAGCCTGATAAGGCAGCCCTCCTCTGTCCTAGGGTCACTATGAGTAGGAGTCAACTCAGTGACAGTGGTTTGTTTTTTGGTTTTGCTATACAGTGTTAGTAGATGGTGCATAGAACTGATAAATCAAGAAACTGCATAAAATTATTTTAAATTATAGCTGTAACTACATGAAGAAATAGTTAAAAGATTAAAGTAGATGCCTCAGGAAGCAGACCTGGGTAGCACCAAGGGATGGGACAAAAATATTCCTATTTTCATTATGTCTCATAGTATTATTTTATTTCTTTGAGAAGAATAAGAAATTTGGGGACTTAATACCAAAAAGATCAAATTTGTTTTTCTTTAAGACCCAGCCAAAGTATATGACTGGTAGTTTGGAACATTCCACTCCAGCTTTGAGAACAGAACAGGAGTCATACAGTTTCAGACCTTATTCAGGACAATCCTCTAAAGGGGGAAAAGGAGAGATAGTCTCTAGGAGCTGAGAAGAAAATTCAATTTATCAGCCATAAAATGCCCAGCAATACCTAGGGGACATCCCACCATAGACCCAATTAAGACCATCTTAAGAATTATTTTGAAGAAAGCAACCTGGTACTAAATTTTGAGTAAGAACCACCTTGCAATTCCAAATAGCAAATTCAGCAACAATTTCAGAAGAGTAATTTTTAAATATTCACATAACTCATATAATGGTACCCAAATGATGTTATTACACAAAAAAAAGAGAAAATTCAATTTTGTGCAAAGCAGATGTCACTTTTACTCACAAATGAACTTTATATTGAAGTCTTATAATTCTGTTAATGCCATGACTCACCAAATTATATATAACACTTTGACAAAAATCAAAAGCAGCAGTAACTTACTTCTATTTATGCTTGATCAGCACAATATTTAAATTACTGAAGAGCAGTTACATTATACCAAAGTACACAATTACATTATTTTTCACAGGGTGTATGTGTGGTCTGTGTGAAATTTGTTATGAAATTTCAGACAAACTACTCTTGGCCACCACATCAGGGAAAGTGACTGACTGTTTGCTTAGTAAGTGGAGAGTTACAAAAAAATAATTTCATCTCAAGAAGAAATATAAAGACTGAATTATTTAGGTCAACTAAAGATACTATTAAGAGACATACAACAGCTTTTATATAGTTAAATAATCTCTATAACCAGGGATTGAAACCACAATTGATAGCAGTATTTTATTGCCTTTTTGGCCTGTTGCTACTGATCCATCCATTAAAATTGACTGTCTACCACCATCAACACCATGAAAAGTAAAATTCAGTCATTGATGCAAGGTGAAGAGAATGGTGTTCTGATGACATTGTGAAAATAATTTTCTTGAACAAACAGTCTCATTAATTTCTAGAGCCAATTTTCATTGTTTCATGGGCAATACTTAAAAGGCTGTTGTCAAGGAAAAGCATTCTAAAATTAGATCAGCCAGTTTTTGTTTTCTTTGCAGGAATGGCCACACTTCTAACAGCCTCTTCTGTTTTGAAGGAAAGCTAGTAATAAAATGCTGTTGTTACGTGCCATCAAGTCAGACCCGACTCACAGCGACCCCTCCTTGGGTTTCCAAGGCAGTATCACTACAGAAGTAGATTGTCCCATCTTCCTTCCGAGGAGTGGCTGGTGGGTTTGAACCGCCAGCCTTCTGGTTGACAGTCAAGTGCCTTAACCACTATGCTGTAAAGAAGCTTATAGCAGTGTGCTACAACAGAACAAAAATAAAACGGACTACCATACTTTCATTTCACAATTGTGTTTCTTGTATAACCTCATATACAAATAATGCTTATTATACTCTGAGAAGAACAAAAGGTCAGTGAGTCTAGCATATCATTCCCACAGCTGGAGAAACTACCTTCAATCTCACCACCTTCTAATGAGTTTGTGATACTTTGGTGGCTTGCATGTTGCTATGGTGCTGGAAGCTATATTACTGGTATTTCTAATACCAACAAGGTCACCCATGATGCACAGTTTTCAGTGGAACATCCAGACCAAGAAAATAGGAAGAAAGGACTGGTGATCTACTTTGAAAATTAGCCAGTGAAAACCTTATGGTTCACAACAGAACACTGTCTGACTTACTTGCTTTGGACACATCATCAGGAGACATCAATTGTCAGAGGATGACATGTGTTTGATGAAACAGAGAGCCAATGAATATTGGCTGAATAATAAGATAGATTGGTACAATAGCCTCTATAATGGATTTGAGCATATTGGCAATTCTGATGACATAGGACCAAACAATGGTTCTGTTTTGTTGTATGTAAAGTGACCATGAGTCAGAGTTGACCTGACAGCAGCTAGTAACAACAACCTCTAATCCATTGACCCTATTCATTTTTTCACTGTTGTTTCCCCCATGTTCACATTTTTCTCTTTAAACAGATTGGATCTTATGCTCAGTCAAGGTTTAACCCTTTTAAATAGATCCTCAAACACCAGTTTTCCCTCTCTTTGTTAATCATACTTATTTTGTCTGTCAAAATACAGACACTGTAAACCTAGTTGGGTATCTTCTCTAAGCCTGCATGGAAGAAGCTGAATGGAATGTAGCAGGAAACACACACATACACACACACACGCATGCACACACAGACTGAGCTCCCATGACCACAAGGGGATGCCCAGAACTGCTCACCAATCCCAATGCATTTCTTTAGTGGTGTTCACATCTCATCTCTCTTCATATCTCTGCTCCTCCTCCCCCATCTCAGTCTACAAATAAACCTCTTTCATTTTACTGAGTAAATAAAGTAACCAGATGGATCATCACCAAGTTCTCACCAAGCTACTTGCAAATATTCCCGTACATTCCTCCTTCACTCCTGTTACCATAGATGAGCCACTCCTGTTTCTAGATCCAATCTCTGTACTTTCACACTTACACAGTCTCCTTACCTCTTACCTAACCTCTTCTCCCCTTTCCAAGACTCCCAAGGATCTCCATAATGCAAAAACCAATGGCTAATGTTCAACCCATATTACATGACCTCTCAGTAACAGTTGATACACTTCATACATTCTCCTTTAAGAAATGTCTTCCTTTGGCTGACAGGATGCCACAGCTCACCTGTCAGTCCTCAGTCTGCTTTACGGCCTTCTTTTCCTGACCTATAAATACTGTAAGGTCTGGAGGTTCAGCCTTTGATTCTCTTCTCATTTGTACCTACATTCACTCCCCAAGCAGTCTCATTTAGCCCTATGAAATTGCTTCATCTTTCTCCTATGGAGAAGCTGGTGGGTTTGAACCACTGACCTTTCAGTTAGCAGCTAAATGCTTTTGCCACTGCACCACCAGAGCTGTTTATATGTCTAATTCCAAAATTCATGAGTCCAAAACAGCTTCTTATTTTCACTACTACCTTCTCCTTTTAAGGAAATGGTACAAGTCCGTAATTCTTTGTCCAAAAACTCTCAAGACTCCAAAAAATAAATAAGTAACTTATTTGCCAGTAAAATCTCGTCTGTCCTAAATTTATTTGGTAGCAAAACCTGACTGGAACAAATGACAGGTCATTTATTGTCTTATTTATCCCATGTACAGTGAATACTGAGATATTTTGCTGCATAAGTGTTCAAGGTGGTGTACCTCTGTACCCACTAGAGTTATGTGGTCATCTTTTATATAGTCACCAAATTACTTTTCTAAAATCTGAGGAACTATAAATTCAGATCACATCTGGCCTATAATTTTCATATAAGGGGCTGTAGAGCCATTTGTTCAGGACAAAAATAAAGCAAAAGAAAAATTAAAATATGGCATTATACCTCATCCCCTCATTCCTTTCATTCCTTGCAACCTCAGCATCGGATTCATCATTGGGTCCTGTCAGCACAACTTTCAAGTATGTCCAAAATCTCAGTATTTATCACCTCTACAGGTAGCACTATTGCTAAAGCTACTAAATGTTTACCTGGACAACTGTCATAATCAGCTAAACCCACCTTCCTATTCCAAATATTGTCCCTTCTCAGTGTTATTTTCCACACAATGGCTCAAGAACTCTTACAACAGAAGTCAAATCCCTTCACCCCTCTGCTCTAAAGCTCTAATAGCTTCCCACAATGCTGGGAATAAACTCCTAATTTCTTATCCTGGCCAGCTGAGCCTTAGATGATCTGATTTTTGCCTCTCTCTCCACGTTGATCTCTTCAGCTCTTTTCCTCAGCCGCTGTGCTCCAGCCCTCCTGACCCTGGTGACGGTTCTGGAATACACCAAACAACCTGCCTCAGGGCTTGTGCCCTTGCTTCTTCTCTCTGGGCTTTAGCAGAGCTTACCACTCAGTCCATTCAAGTTCCTCCAAAGGCTGCCTCAGGAAGCCCTTTCCAAACCCATTTCTCTAAAATGGCCATATTTGACCCTCCTGGACACTTTATCTCCTTACTACGTTTCTTAAAATTACATTACATATGTATTTGTTTACGTGTTTATCATCTGTTTTCACCTTCAAAAATGCAAGCTCCGTGAAAGCAGGGATCGTATCTGCACTGTTTAACATTGTGTCCTTGGTAACAAGGACAATGGTGGAGCTCTCTGAGGGCTCTTAAGTATTCATTGAATAAATAAGTTATATTATTAAGTCAACCAAGTTGAGTTAGTTAAACTAAATAGTACCAGTCATAATTTTCAAATTACCTCAAGTGTCACTATCGTCTTCATGAATTTAGGCTATGACTTTTTTTCTGCCTCATACTGAAAATAATTCTCATCAGCGACTAAGATTACCATAGTCTGACTCACACTGTGTAAGTTACTGTTTACTACTATGTTGTTGTTGTTATGTGCCATTGAGTCGGACCCGATTCATAGTCACCCCTCCTTGGGTTTCCGGGGCAGTATCACTACAGAAGTAGATTGCCCAGCCTTCCTTCCGAGAAGTGGCTGGTGCGTTTGAACCACCAGCCTTCTGGTTAGCAGTCAAGTGCCTTAGGCACTACGCTACCAGAGCTCCCATTTACTACTATAGCCATAGACACAAACAATTTATCAAGAAGAGTATTTTAATTCCCTATTTGTAAACTTAAATACTTACTCTTTCTAGGAAACCGAAGATTATGTGGCAACATATTTTTAGTTTCAAGATGCTCTAAAGTAATCCCTATTTCTTGTTTTCAAGGAGCTATAGCTATTGATAGATCAACCAATTTGCCTATGGGTCTAATAGTAGAAAGTAGATATTATAGTAATTTCAATATAGAATAATAAATATAAGAATGAAGATAAACAACAATTTTGGTTTTATATATTTTTTTTGAAAATTCCAATTATTTGAGGTAACAATTCAAAAAATTTATTACAACATCTCATGTAAAAACAGAGGAAAAGTATATGTAATGAAGGCACATGCAAATTAGTATAAGAATATTTTAATTGGTTAAATTCAAAAACTCACTGCCGTCAAATAGATTTGATTCATAGCAACCCCTCCTTGGGTTTCCAAGGCAGTATTCTCTACAGTTTAATTGTATTTTTGGTTTAATTGCACATTAATATTTTGTTGTGAATTTCATTTTGGAGTATTCTCAAACACTAAGCTTTTGTGGTGTCCTTAGCCCATGACTCCATTTTAGATAGATGGTTTATTTGTAAGAGTATTTTTATTACCAAAAAGGAACGAAGTGTTCTTTAAAAAAAAACCTATATAAAATTGATACATATTTTGCCAATACTTATCCTTAATTGAAATATGATTCTAATGGCAGATTGAAAATCATCAATTTAGTAGTTTGAGCCTCATCACACATGTTGGACTTGCATGTCTGATGAAAACAAAATTCATAAACTGTTAAGATTGCTCAATCACACAGTAAAACCTCAAGATAACTTGCATTATGTTCTCTTGAAGATCTATGAAATGAGAAGACTAGCAGTCTTCAACTCAATGGTGGACAAGCAACTGTGGCCTGGAAGCTAATACTAAAGTATTTGGTTTAATTGCCTCCAAGTTCAATCAGCTTATCTCCTTCTGTCTGATTCATTACAGTTTGGGAATTTCAACATGCAATTAACTCCCACAGGATGTAGAGCATTCTCCACTCACCAAGTATTCCCCAGGCTGCAAGGCCACATGAAGCCAGACGATCATTAATCTCTGGAGAATATTCTAAACACAATCCTAATTATTCAACTACATGGTGTAACAGGAATTAGAATTTTCCTAGGTAATTTGAGTGGTAGAGAAATTAGGAAATTAAAATCTTAAGTTTAGCACCCTGGTCATTGTTACATGTCCTCTACATCCTACCTACCCTACTTATCTAATTATAGTTACCCAGGTACTTCAGTCTTATGTTTCTAAGAGGAATTAGCATAAACATAGTCATACACATAGCTATATTACAACAGTAATTTACAATTTCAAGTACCATTTGCAAATGCTTACTCTATGTCAGACACAAGGCTTGGGCACTTTGATTACATCATTATTAGTCTTCACAACAATCCTGAAACTGAGTTCCAGACTATCAGGTTAATTGTTCGTCTGTGATATAGTCATATTCTCAATGATCTCAACTGGTCAGAATTTTCCAGTACTTCTTTCTGGTCCTTTCTCTAAAAGCAGCTCAAACACCGTCCATAAAACTTTCTTACCTTTCAGCCTGAATAAATTTTGCTGCTGAACCACCCTTTTTGGAGACTTGCTATCCCATCCAACTATAAAATCGTCTCATGTTTCCTGATTACTGTTTTTGTTATACTGAGCCAGTAAGTTCTTACTTTATGTCATATTCTAAGCTAGGTACTTTGGATACACAATAAGGAGGAGGTAGATTCTATCCCTTTCCTCTTATTCCCTCAAGGGGAGGAAGAATGGTTTACAAGATAGAACTATTAAAGTAGACAAAAACATGAAGTACAATTAGAGTACCTAGGAAGGTCACCTAATCTAGTCTCAGATAATGAGTATTTTTGTAATGAATATACTGATGGTCGAATTATGCCCCAACTTTGTCATTTGGTCTTGCAAAAAACTCAGTTTTGATATGGTTACTTTTGCCCAAAGATACTTACTCTTCATAAACCTATACTATTTTTCTATCAGATTTAAATCAAAATCTTTTCTCCAAATTCCCTTTTCTATATTTTGACAGAAGACTTTGCCAGACATTCTCTCATCAGCAATTAAGATTTCTGGTTTAGTGCAATATTTATTATTGTTACCCTACCTTTGAAACTTTTGTTGCTGTTGTTATTTGCCGTCGAGTCGGCCCCGACTCATAGCGACCCCTCCTTGGGTTTCCGAGGCAGTATCACTACGGAAGTAGGACTGCCCAACCTTCCTTCCAAGGAGTGGTTGGTGGGTTTGAACCCCCAGCCTTCTGGTTAGCAGTCAAGTGCCTTAGGCACTATGCTCCTCTATGAAACTAGAGGAGTCAATTAAGATTTTTCAGGCAGAGATTACTTATAGCTGAACTAATGTTATGTTTTTAATAGACACCTACTTTATATGAACCATAAATTATGAAGACAAAGTAATACATGGTTCTAAAATAAACGTAAAGAGTATTTCTTTTATATAACCAAACCAATTGTTTAAAGAACAAAAAAAGAAGAAACCAAAAATAGAATTTGGTCAGATTTTATCTTATCAACTCTACATGCTAAGAAAAGATGAGTGATGAAAGCAAGAAAAATCTGAATAAAAATGAAAAAGGGAAAAATTATACAGAATAATACAATTAAATTGATAAATCTGTTCATATACTATTTCTCTGGTTTTCATAATTTATTTGTGCTACTTTGATTCTCTGTCTCATCTTTTTCCATCATTTATTCCCTTGACTCAATCAAAAATTAGCAAATGTTTCAGACCATATGAGTGTTGAAAATTGAGGTTACTAATTTCTTACCTTCTCCTCCATCTGGACCAATGTTCTTCTACTAAAGTGTTTCAGATAATAGAAACAATATGTATGTGGGGAATAACAAGATACAACATCAATTTTTGTGTGTGTGGTTGCAAACAAGATGCTTAGATGACCAGGAAATGGGCTTTCCCATGCCCCTGCATGACCTGTTGTCAGGGCAACAGGATGCATGGGGAACCCTGGTCTTCTCAGTGACTGTTGCCAGGGTAACAAGATATGAACCATCTCTCTTATACAATTATGCAATCTTCTTGCTGTACTCTATGTTTTTCTTCTTTTGGTGGGAAATTGTATCTGTGTACAGATATCTGAGAGCAACACAGCTTCAATACACAGGTCATTGAGACAGCTTAGATTGAAACATTATAACTGGATATACGCCATTGATATATTATTGGTGGGAATAATGTGTAGGAGAATTTGGACTGAATTTCTAAAACGAAAGACCTCAATTTTTATATTCCTATCTCTGAAATCATCTCATCGAAGACCTTCTCCTCATTCATCGATGCCCCACCGTACCAAGCATGACATCCTTCTCTAGGGAATGGTCCCTTCTGACAACATTACCAAAGTAGGTGAGATGAAGTGTGCCCAAAAAGAGGGAAGGCCTTCAAAGAGATGAACTAACATGGTGACTGTGACAATGAGCTCAAGTATACCAAGGATCATGGAGCTGGCACAGGATCAGGTGGTGTTTCTGCTGTGCATAGGGTCGCTATGAGTCAGAAACAACTCAACGGCACCTAACAACAACATCTCTGAAATATGTGTTAATTGTTTATTGGGTCTGAGAAATAAATTATAGAAGGTAACAACAGGAAAGGAAGCAAAGCGATGGGGGGGGGGGGGACTCCGAAACCAGAGAAGTATACAAACAATTTATAGGCTAAGCGCCAATCTGGGGTATGTATCAGCTTTTGCTGTACAACAAACTATCCCATCACTTAGTAGCTGAAAAACATTTACCATTTCCCCATGACCTTGAAGAAGTTGGATAGTCTAGAACCTTGCTCTCCTGTCTGGTGATTGACCATCTGGTCTAGGGGGGACCTAGCTGGAATGGTTTATTTCTGTTCTTTATGCTCATCTTTCAGGAAACCTGACCAACCTTCTTCACATGCTTGAATTAGGGCCCAAAGAGCACGAGAGAACAAGCTCCAAAGTGGAATCTCTTTCCAAATGTCTATTTGCTTCACATTTGCTACGGTCCCGTTGGTCAAAGTATGAGAGGGATTATCTAAGTGTGTGGATGCAGGAAGTCCTGAGCAAATTGGAAATATTATTTTATAGTAAACAAAGGCATGGGAGAAATTCTGCAAATTAGAGGGCTCTTTGGAAAACTTATAGCATTAAAGCAGAGATTTTCTGGAAATGAAGTATTAAGACACACATATAAAAACACTTGTTCAGGTTGGAGCTGCGGGGAAGGTACTGGAGTTCTATGAGTTAGAAAGGAGCTACCTAGTCCATGTACTAACCATCCCCAATGGACTCTAAAGAAAGATGAGGAAAATACTGCATGTGCTTTTCAGTGGTTTATGTTCTCTATGGGTCATTTAGCAGAACAAACTACATTAAGATGATTTATCTAAAAGTAAAAAAAAAAAAGAGAAAAATGAAGGGAAAGACTTTGTTCACTTTACTTCAGAAATGAACCTTATTGACTGCTTAAAATCATTTATAACATCAAGGAAATAGGCAGCAAGAGTAAAATGCCTAGCTCTGATCTATCAAATTCCTAGTGTAATTCTGACTGGTAAAGACCTTTAAGGACAAGGATTTCTTGTTGTTTGGGATATCAAAGGCCAAATAAATTAGAAAAATTTTGTTAAAGGTCCGAGTTCTAAAGGGACAAGAGATAATAGGAAAAGTCAGACTCCCTGGAAGATGCTAACTAGGATAATTGCTTAAATAAATAAAGCCACATGCCCTAGAAAAGGAGAGAAACAAGAGTGGGGAGTTTCTGACATCTAAAAGCAAATGCCAAGTGATAGCTCCCTTTGGTATTCAGCTTGAAGTATACTAAACTAGGCAAACAGATGGCAGCATTGTAGAAAAATCAAAACAAGAGAATAGTTTTTAACTCTTGAAATGTAAAGTTTTACTCAGAGTCATGAGTGTTAAGTAGAATTACGTAAACCTGTGTTAAATAGAATAAGTATTGGCCTAGGACTCTGGCTACCCCATTACTCATTGTGAAATATTGGCAGAGTTGTTTAATTTCTTTGAGGATGTCTTCACATCAGAAAAACTATAGATAATGTTACCAAACCATACAGATCAACAGAAAAAGCTTTTAGAAATTATAAATCACAAAAGATTTATAAAATATTGTTGTTGTTATGTGCCGAAGAGTCAGCCCCAACTCATAGCAATCCCTCCTTGGGTTTCTGAGGAGAAAAGGAGAGGCAGTTTCACTACAGAAGCAGATTGCCCAGCCTTCCTTCTGAGGAGTGGCTGGTGGGTTTGAACCACCAGCCTTCTGGTTAACAGTCAAGTGCCTTAGGCACTACACTACCAGAGCTCCTTATAAAGTATTAGTATGACTTTTGGTCCACTACTCATCTATCTGTCATACTGTGGTGACTTGCATGCTGCTGTTAATCCTGGAAGCTATGCTACTGGTATTTCAAATGCTAGTAGAGTCACTCATGGTGGACAGGTTTCAGCAGAGCTCCCAATATAAGACAAACTGGGAAGAAAAATGTGGCATTGTTACACTGGGCAAATCTGCAAAAGACCTCTGTTAAAAAGCCAACATGTCACTTTGAAGACTAAGGTACATCTGACCCAAGTCATGGTATTTTCAATTGCCCCATATGCATAGAAAAGTTGAACAATGAATAAGGAAGACTGAAGAATAATTGATGTGTTTGAATTATGGTGTTGAAGAATATCAAATATACCATGTATGAACAATGAACAAATGAACAAAAAATGAGCAAATCTCCTTTGGAAGAAGTACAGCCAGAGTGCTCCTTAGAAGTAAGAACGGCCAGACTTCATCTCACATACTTTGGTCAGGTTATCAGAAGGGACCAGTCCTTGGAGAAATACATCATGCTTCATAAAGGAGAGGTTCAGCATAAAAAGGGGAAGGCCCTCAGTGAGATGAATTGACACAGTTGCTGCAATGGTGGGCTCAAATACAGCAATGAGTATAAGGATGGCACAAGACCAGGCAGTGTTTCATTCTGTGGTACGTAGGGTCACTATGATTTGGAACTGACTTGACAGCACCTAACAACATGACTAACTGGGAGTGAAACAGCTTAAGCTAATCAGAAATGTGATTACTACCTAAATTTTTTCCTTCTCTTGCTCCAAATATGCTTTGTTTTCAACCAACTCTCAGAAAGTCCAGTATTAAGTGAACCAGAGTCCAAACACTGCTACTCTTCTAGTAAAAGAATTTTGAAGTTTTTCTAAATTAGAAAAGATCCGGTTCATGTACAAAACCCCAAGAATTCCTTGAGCCTCCACACTCATACAAAGTTTAATTAAGGTCAACCTCTGTTTTCTTGTTCTATAGACACTGATGCTTAAAAAAATTTACTACTTTTTCATGACTCGTCATGAATATATTTGAATAGCTATAAATATCAAAATTTTGCCTACCAAAAAAATTGTCTGCATCATTGATCATTTTCTATTCGGCTAACAGGTTTTTTTTTTTTTTTCATTTATTAAATAATAAACCCTCTATAAAAAGCTTATCAAAAGTATAGTTTAAAGGAAAAATCAAAGAGATTGATGTTTCATTTATATGCCTCTATTATTTTCACGCAATTTGTTAGCTTTAAATAATTATTCAAATATAACACTTCCTGTTTTGGTTACTTTGTGCCACTTTAACAGGAAATACCACAAATGGATGACTTTAACAAACAGGAGTTTATTCTCACAGTTTTGGAGGCTAGAAGTCCAAGTTCAAGGTGCCGGGCTCTAGGGGCTGGGTGAAAGCCCCTCAACCTTGGGTTTCAGCTCTGCCTCTTGCTCCCAGTCCACTGAAGCTGGAGGCTTTCTTCATTCAGGCAGCTGCTGGCTGCTCAGACTGGCAAACCCAAGGTCAACAAGTTAAAAGGCACAGTCCCGATATTCCCAAACCACATGGCAGGCCATTGATCCAAGTCCCATTAACAGTCCCAAGATCAGCAGACAACCTGGCAGGCTGCTGGATAACGAATCAGCTACATGCAGGATTCAAGCGTGCCAGAAGCTGCAGACCACTCCCAAAGCTTCTCCTTATATAAGGGAAGCAGACTACATCCCTAAAGCAGCTAGTCAGCTGCTCACAAGTAGATTCCACCATGGAGTTGATTACCAGTCTCATCATGGGAAATACTATATTCACCTGCCCAGCCACTCGAAACCAGGCCCAGCCAAGTTGACACATAACCTTAACTACCACATTTCCCCAGACCAGGTATGTGCAATACCATGGTTTTCATGGCCTTTAACATTTCATCTGTTAATGATAATTCCTTTCACAGCCAAAAGGCCTATAACAGTCCTTGATTGGGTAGGAATCAGACTTGCTCAAACATTTACATTTGATTAGTTGATTGAAATGTATTAAAGGACAAAAATCTAATACCGTAATGGTAATATGACATTTTCTAAGATGAATCAGCAAGGGATAGACTGTGGGACATGAAAGCAATTACTTAGGAGTCTGTTTCCTTGAGAATTAGGCCCATGCTGGGTTATGGAACCCCACCTACTGCCATCAAGTTGATTGAAATCATAGCAAACCTATAGGACAGAGTAGAACTGCTCCATAGGATTTCCAAGGCTGTAGATCTTTACAGAAGTAGACTGCCACATCTTTCTCCCATAGAGCAGTGGGTAGGTTCAAACTGCTGAAAGGTTCTTAGCTACCGAGAACTTTAACCTTGCTGCCATTAGGGTTCCTTGGGATAAGGAAAGTCCTGAAGAACGACTTAAGTCAGTGACTCAGGAATTCACTCTAGCTCTGGGTCATGTTGTTGTTGTTTTGTGCTCGAGTCAGACCCAACTCATAGCGACCCCTCCCTGGGTTTCGGAGGCAGTATCACTATGGAAGTAGATTGCCCCATCTTCCTTCCGAGGAGTTGCTGGTGGGTTTGAACTGCCAGCCCTCTGGTTAGCAGTCCAGTGCCTTAGGCACTATGCTACCAGAGCTCTCGCTCTGGGTCATACATGAGTATAAAGACCTAAAATCCATTCTAAAGCCACTATAAGATATTGAAGTGTTGAAATTGTTCTCTAAGTCCAACTCTCCATGCCAGCCCCATTTTCTTACCCAACTCTCTTGACCTCATAACCCTCACTCCTGTCTCAGAGAAATGCTAAGTCCTAGAATATATACTTCTGGTAAGGACACCTACACTGAGTCATACGGAAGCCTTCTTTCCCCATCTTGACAATACTACACTGCTGCTGATTTTGATAACAAAAGTACCTGGACAAAAAAGAATTCTACATCTGACTGTAGTATTAGTAATAGCTAAGATTTCTTGAATTCTGGATCCTATGCTAAGGAGCATATAAGCATTAACTCCTCTCAACACTCTGAGATGGGTAATGATATTATGCCCATTTTACAGATAAGAAAACTGAGGCATAAAAAATTAACTTAGCAAAGATCATATAGTTAGTAAATAGTACAGCTGGAATACTGACAAGGATGGATAAGACTATGGTAATAATAATTAACATGTTTTGAGAGCCTATTGTGTACCAGGTAATGTGCTATGTTGCTTACATACTTTCTTCACTGTCTGGATTTGGGCAATGTTTCTCAGGTCCTAATGCTTCCTTCTAAGTGAAAGTTCCTTTCATCAGACAAATTTTCAGGATTCTCTTTGTCATTTTTGAATTCTTTCACAGAAGAGGAAGAGGAACTCACTTGACTGGTGAATTATGGAGAAGAAATTTGGCCTGAGAATGCAAGCTCTCTCCCTTCTTATTTATTTTTAAGTGGGGAGGGGTTCTTGTAGAAAGCATGGTCTCATCTGCTAGAAGTCCTAATGTAAATCAAGAAGAGATTTTGTTCCCTGCTGGGGATTCTGCAGTTTTAGGGGTTGAGGGTAAGTAAACTTCAGAGGAGTTCCAATTTATTTAGCTGTACCCTAAAGCTATGTCCTCCAACAGACATTTACTCTGCAATAAAAATGACATTTTCATTTCTATCTTCTAGATTTCTAAGTCTATCCCTCACTTAGTTCTGAACTTAAACAGAAGTTAGGCGTGCCATTCATTAGTCTTATTTATATCCCAACATCTTATGAGGTGTGTCTCTGTTCAAGTTATCTCCTAAGCAAACCCATCCCTGACTATCCAAAATACCTTTCCAGAGGAACTTATCACCTGGTGCATTTTCAAAAATTTCTCTGGTCCCTTCTTACTCCATATTATTTTGATTTTTTACAATTTTTTGTTGTTTGTTTCCTCAATTACAAGGAGCTCTGGTGGTGCAATGGCTAAGGCATTCAGCTGCTAATCAAAAGGTTGGTGGTTCAGGCTGACCAGGTACTCTGCAGGGGAAAAGAAAGATGCAGTGTGCGTCTGCCAAGGTTTACAGCCTCGTGAAATCCTACGAGGTCACAAGTTTGAATCAGTTCAATAGCAGTGAGTTTGATATGGGTTGCTCTACTAGAATGTAAGCTCTTGAGCCTAATATAACCTGACATAGCACACAATCAATGGACATTTGTTTAATGAGTGAATATTTAATGGATAATTGGATTTTACTGAGAAGAAAAGTAAAGTGTAGCAAAGTTAAGTAACTTTTCCATGGTCTCTCAGCTAAAAACCAAGTGGTATTAGAAAACAGATCACTGATCTAGAATTTAATTGCCTCATCCCTAAAATATTATGCCTCAACAATATTCACTCTATAAACCATAAAATAATGTTAGGTAAGGACTGATGTTTAATCTATACACCAAAATAGGTTTTATTGTTTTGTTTTCTTCAAACCAGATTAGTTTTATGATCAAAGGACAGATTTTTTTAAACTGATTTGCCTGATTATTCCTTCAAAATTCACGTACATTTGTAAATATATCTATGTAGATAATAAAGCAATCAGGGCCAAAGTTATGAAAATTTCTTAGCTCTAACCAAACACCTTGAGATATTAAGTCACAGGGCTTGGGGTCTTAGGACCACAGTCTTTGGGAACAGCTAACTTAACTGGCATAACATAGTTCACAAAGACAATGTTCTACACCTCATGGTAAGTAGAGACTGGGTTCTTAAAAGCTAGCAAGTAGCCATCTAAGGTGCAACTGTTGGTTCTCTCTCCACCCAAAGCAAAGAAGATTGACGAAAATCAAAGACTCATGGAAACAGTCCAAAGGACTAATGGACCAAGTGAATCTCAGCCTCCTAGGTCCTGCAACCAAAAGAACTAGACGGTATCAGGCTACCAACTCCTGACTGTTCTGATCAGGATCACAATAGAAGGTCCTAGACAGAGAAGAGAACAAAAATGTAGAACAAAATTCAAATCAAAAAAAAAAAAAAAAAAGACCAGACTGACTGGCAGAGACTGATGGAACCCCCAAGACTGTAGCCCTTAAATATTTAACTTAAATGGGTCAAACCCAGAACTGAACTAATACCCACAGCTCAAGTTTCAGACAAACAACAGACAGGCCTATACAATGAACAGTAACAGTAGGAAAATACACACTCCTTAGAACAATCAACCACATAAGATCAAAAGGGCAGCATTTACTCAGGGTTAAGGCTAAGGTGGCAGGAATGGATAGGAAAAAACGACAAATGGAAACAAACACAAGGAGAAAGTGGGAAAAGTGCTGTGATGTTGAGGGGATTGAAATCAATATCAGAAAACAAAATGTGTGTGAATTGTTCAATGGAAAAATAATTTGCCCTGTAAATTTTCAACAAAATCACAGCAAAAAGTTTAAAAAAGAAGAATGTCCCATACCCAACAATGTGAAAACTGAGATGGAGATTTATTAAGAATTTCCAAGAAAGATCACAAAAAAATTCTTCATTGACATTTGAAACAAATTCACTATATATCTCTAATATCAGAGCATAGTAGGGAAACTAGTGATCTGGGTATGTAGAGCCTGTAAGCTAGGGTTAGTCAAGACAATTAATTAAAGGCAGAGAATAAAGAGTATCTAACTCTAAAGTGTCATAAACTCACTACCATCGAGTCAGATCCAACTCATGGTGACCCCTCCTTGGGTTTCTGAGTCAGTATCACTACGGAACGAGACTGCTCAACCTTCCTTCCAAGGAGTAGCTGGTGGCTTTGAAGCACCAGCCTTCTGCTTAGCAGTCAAATGCCTTAGGCACTATGCCACCTTGTGCACGTGTGTGTGTGCGCACACACATGTTGAAGGACAAAAATCATCATACTATGTACTCTGTTATTCTAATAAGGATGCCTGTACTAGTTTCTGATAGTTGCTATAACAAATCACTACAAACTTAATGTCTTAGAACAACAGTTATTATCTTACAATTCTGTAGATTAACAGTCTGATGCAGGTTTCACTGGGCCAACAAAGTGACGAGAGTCTATGTTCCTTCCAGTGGTTCTAGAGAAGAATCAGTTTTCTTGGTTTTCCAGCTTCTAGAGGCTGTCCATATTCTTTACCTCATATCTTAGTCCTCCATCAGCAATGCTAGCAATGGTTAGTCTTCTTACATCACATCAGTCTGACCACTTCTGCATCGCTCTCCCATTTCTAAAGACTCTTATGATTATATTGGGTCCATCTGGATAACACAGGCAAATCTTATTAAATCTTATTAACCACCTTAATTACACCTGCAACTTTAATTCCCACTTGCCATGTAATGTAACATCCACAGGTACTAGTAATTGAAACATGGGAATCTTTGGGGATAATTAATCTACCTACCACAAGCCCATGGACTAAATTTTAAAAGATGCAGGGATCTGGGTCTTCACCTGGTGCTTTTTCTAGATAAAGATTCTGAGAATGTCTTCCTTTTTGTTTTGGAAGGAAGATGAATAAGAGCTTTACCACAAGCCAGATCTGTATTTAAATCCAGGTTATATCAGATACATGTTGTGTAGCTATTATGGATGAAATTGCGTCTCCCAAAAATTTGTGCACTAAATCCTAAACACCTGTACCTGTGTATGTAATCCCATTTGGGAATAAGTCTTTCCTTGTTATGTTGATGAGACAATATCAGTGTAAGGTATGTTTTAAGCCAATCACCTTTGAGATATAAAAAGACTGATACCACGTGAAGATCACCAAGGAAGTGAAAAATAAAAGCTACCAAGAGACAAGGACTTTCCTCAAGAGCCAACAGAGAGAACACTTTCCCTTGGAGCTGGCACCCTGAATTTAGACATCTAACCTCCTTAGCTGTGAAGAAAACCTGTCCATTATGGGTGACCCTGCTGGTATTTGAAATACTGACAGCATAGCCTCCCACCTCACAGCAACATGCAAGTCACCACTGTATGACAAACTGACAGACAAGTGGTGAAAATGAAAATGACCTGAAGCACTTACTGATGAAGACCAATTACTATAGTCTTCAGTATTGATTACACCTCAACATAAAGAAAACAGAAATCCTCACAGTACTCAACGTAATGATGAATGGAGAAAAGAGTGAAGTTATCAGGGAATTCATTTTACTTGGATCTACAATCAACATCCATGAAAGCAACAGTCAAGAAATGAGAAGGCATATTGCACTGGGAAAATCTGCAGCCAAAGACCTTTTTAAAGTGTTAAAAAAAAAAAAAAGATGTCACTTTGAAGACTAAGATGCACCTAACCCAACCCATGGTATTTTCAATAGCCTCATATGCATATGACAGCTAGACTGTGAATAAGGAAGAATACTGAAAATACCATGGACTGCCAGAAGAGTGAACAAATCTGTTCCTGAAGTACAGTTGGAATACTCCTTGAAAATGAGAATGGCCAGACTTCGTCTCACCTACTTTGTTCATGTGGTCAGAAGGGACTAGTCCCTGAAAAAGGATGTCATGCTTGGTAAAGTGGACGGTCAGAGAAAACGGGGAAGACTCTTCACAAGCTAGATTGACAAGGTGGCTCCAAAGACGGGCTCAGGTATAGCAAGATTGTGAAGATGATGGATGACCAGGTAGTGTTTCATTCTGTTGTACAAATGGTTGCTATGAGTCAGGGTAGACTTCATGGCACCTAACAACAACAAATTGTGAGAGAATTTCTCTTCATTAAAGCATCCATTTGTGGTATTTCTGTTATAGCAACATTAAGAAACCAAGACATTCTACCCAAAGCAATCTATACATTCAATGCAATCCCAATCCAGATCCCATCAACATTCTTTAGG
>NW_006921588.1:14872208-14882391 GCF_000298275.1 Orycteropus afer afer | reverse complement strand
GCATCTTTAAGAATTTACCTTTTGATATCATTGGGAGCTCTGGTAGTGTAGTGCCTAAGGCATTTGACTGCAAACCAGTCAGCAAACCATTCTCATTTTCAAGGAACATTCTGGCTGCACTTCTTCAGGGACAGATTTGTTCATTCTTCTGGCAGTCCATGGTATTTTCAGTATTCTTCGCCAATTGCAATTCAAAGGCACCAATTCTTCTTTGGTCTTCCTTATTCACTGTCTAGCTTTCATATGCATATGAGGCTATTGAAAATACCATGGGTTGGGTTAGGCCCACCTTAGTCTTCAACCAGTGGCTGGTTCAAACCCACCAGCCACTCCTTGGAAGGAAGATGGGGCAATCTACCTCCATAGGGATACTGCCTCGGAAACTCAAGCACGGGGTTGCTATGAGTCAGATCTGACTTGATGCAGTGAGTTTGGTTTTTTCAGTTTGGGAGAACTAAATAAAAATACAAATACATTATATCTAGATAGTTCAACAACAAGTAGCATGCTCAGCTAACATGATCAGCAAACATTATTTCCTCTTATCTTCCCCATCCCTATTCTATGAATCATAAGAATCATCCTCCACTACTTCATCCTGGTTTTAGGCCCTACTTTTGTACCTGTAAGGAGGACTCTGGCCCAGTGAGTAAGGCATTTGACTGCTAACTAGAAGGTCAGTGGTTCAATCCCACCAGTTGTTCCATGGGAGGACAATAAGGCAATCTACTTCCATAAAGATTTACAGCCTTGGAAACTCTGTGATGGTAACTATGAGTTGAAATCAACTGAAAGGCAGTGGTTTTGGTTTTTGGTAGCTATAGGAGCCCTATAGCTGTTAGCAGTGGTTAGCAGTTCAAATCCACCAGCCACTCTGCAGAGGAAGACTGGGCAATCTACTTCTATAAAGATTTATCACCTCAGAAACCCAAAAGGGCTCACTATGAGTCAGAACTGATTCGATGACAGTGAATTTGGTTTTGGGGCTTTTTTATGGGAGCCCTGGTAATGCAGTGGTTAAAGCTCTAGATGCTAACTGAAAGGTCAGCTGTTTGAACTCATCAGCTGTTCAGTGGGAGAAAGATGTGTCAGTCTGCTTCCATAAAAACTTACAGCCTTAGAAACCCTACAGAACAGTTCTACTCTATACAGTCATTGTAAGTCAGAATGAATTCGATGGCAGTGGATTCAGTTTGGGTTTTTGGTAGCTCTACTACTAATCTTCTAATTTTCAGTGAGATCTACTACATGATTCTTAATTGTTTTCATTTATTTATTTAAACATATGTTACATTATCTTTTAAGTGCCACATATTGTGCTAGGTTATAGGTATCCCAAAACAATGAACATGTCCCTTGCCCTCACTATAGGGCTTTGAACAAGATCCTAGATGATTCTTAGACACTTAAGAAGCACCTGGAGATCTTGTTAAAATGTACATTCTCATTCAGTATATCTGGAATGGAAATGCAAATTCTTAGCAGGGATCAAACCAGAATGAAACAGTTCATAGCCCTGACTTACTAGCTTATGGTTGGGTAGGGAAGGCAAAATTTGCTGTAAAAAGGGAACTCCAGGTTATTTCACTAGACAAATCAGAAGAAAAAAATCTAGTATTTTGGTTATCTGTTACCACTCTAACAGAAATACCACAAATGAGAGGGCTTGAACAAATAGGAGAAGCTCATTCTCTTACAATTTTGGAGGCTTTAAGTCCAAATTCAAAATGCTAGGCTGTAGGGGCTGGGTGAAAGCCCCTCAACCTTGGGCTTCAGCTCTGCCTCCTGCTCCTGGCCCACTAAAGCTGGAGGCTTTTCTATACTCAAATGCTGGCTGCTGAGGCTAACAAGCCCAAGGTTGGCAAGTAAAAAGGCACAGTCCAGAACTTACCAAGCCACATGGCAAGCCATGAATTCAAGTCCAGATGAAATCCCAAAATCAGCAGGGCATGGCAGTCTGTCAGACAACTACTTGGCTACATGCAGAGTTCAAGTGTGCCAAAGGCTAGAGACCATTGCCAAAGCTGCTGCTTATATGCAAGAAGCAGACCACATCCCTACAGCAGCAACTCAGATGCTTGTGGAAGAGCCCATCATGGAGTTGATTGCCAGTCTCACCATGGGCAATAACTACCACCAGCTACCCAGCCACTCAATTAGGCCCCGCCAAGTTGACACACACCTTAATTACCACAGTTAGTATGGATGGTCAGGGCGATTTCTTTTACAAGTGGAATTTAAGCAGAAATCTTTAGGGTCAGTATTTTGAATCAGAACATTCTTCCTGATAAGGAAATGTCACCAACCCTTCAGGACATTTAGCATGCCTGGATCCTGTTGCCCAAAAAATACAGAAAAACCTCCCAGTTTAACAACCAGAATTATCCTCACACATCCCTAGAACCTCATGAAGAGTGGAACCAATGGTGTCACTATGGTTAGTATCATGCTCCCCATGAACCTCCTACCATACCAGACCATACAGAGTCCATAGTAATTTGTATTATTAATATTAATCATAGAATAATATGTGATACATAGTTGAAAATTGCCTAAATGAAGTAATTCTTAGAGTATATGAATACTGACAACAAAATAATAAGGAGCTCTGGTGGTGAGGTGGTTAAAGCATTTTGCTACTCATTAAAAGACAGGTGGTTGGAACTCATCAGCCACTCAGTGAGTGAAAGATGAGGTAGAGTGCTTCGATAAAGGTTTATAGCCTTGGAAACCCTATGGAACAATTCTACTGTGTCCCATAGGGTCACTATGAGTCCGAATCAACTCAGTGGCAGTGTGTTTGGTCTTCTGGAACAAGGAAATTATTCTGTAAAATCTTTCTACAATGAATTACAACATTATTAGTTATATTATTAGTAACTAAGCAGAAACCTTTTTTTAATTTTTCTCCTTTTCCTTTAATTACTACTTCTCAAAAATGTTATTGATGTAGGTTCATAAATACTAATTACCACAATGTTGTAGCTAGAACACCAGATAATTTGACAAAATCAATGAGTATAAAAACACTGGCAGCAATAAAAACAGCATGTGCTCGTAGCAGATGCAGATAAAACCTAGTGATTCAAAGTATCATTGTAATTGGGTAATAATGACAGTTCTGACTGGAGCACTAGAAGGTCCAAAAGTAAGTTAGCATAGAGTTTTAGCCTTGTAAGTATATTCATACGTGTAAGCTAGGCTTACAAAAAAAATTTTTGTTGTTATAACTAATTACAAGAATATTTTTGTTTAAAAAATAATTTTCTGCTGAAATACTGCACGAAAACTTTATAGGCACTCATTTTGGTATCATCTTCTCTAACAATGTCACCTGATGCAATCTGTGCCCTTCTAATGACACAACTGAGTAGGACCACCCATAGCAGAGAGAAGAAAAAGAAAGAAGTGGTTCCTTGTGCAGGGAGAAGGAAATAACCAAAGGCAAGTGGGTGGAAAGCACCATTTCTTTAGGGCAATGAAAGATGTCCTTGGGACTGGTTGGGAGGGAAAGATCAAGCAGGTGCACAGAAAGCCTGTTAAGGATTCTGAACATTAAAATAAGAGAGATAAAAGCCTTTAAAGGGTTTTAAGTAGGAGCTCAAAAGGATCAAGTTTCTTCTTATTTATAACATTGCTTTATCTAGATGTATGATTCCAGTTTGGAAATATAATACTAATTGTTGTTATTTATTGTTATGTACTGTCAAGTCAGACCCGACTCATAGCTACCCCTCCTTGGGTTTCCAAGGCAGTATCACTAAGGAAGTAGATTGCCCCATCTTCCTTCCGAGGAGTAGCTGGTGGGTTTGAACCACCAGCCTTCTGGTTAGCAGTCAAATGCTTTAGGCATTATGCTACCAGAGCTCCCTTATACTAATAGCTCCTGTCATTTTATATTTTTTAACAATTTTTTTTCCAACTATGTATTCCTATTATATCTTCTCAGTGAGGAGAGTCTGGGCTTCTTCATCTGAGAATAGTACAGTGCTTTTTTCAATAATAAAGCCTCATTGAAATTAGTTAAAGGGTTATCATACAGTTCTTCCTTTCTCCTTCAGTTTCTCCTCCATGTTTTATCTTTTATCGTTGCTAATGATTATGTACCCTAATCAAGGATAAAAGAAGAAAACAGAAGCTTAATTTAATATCTTTTAACTGTCACACTCACAATTCCAGATCTTAATATTTGGAGTGGGAGGTCTGTATCTGTACATTTAAGATTAATTATCTGCATTAAACTAGTTTCTAAAGATGACGTTTTCATAGGTTCTAGGCCTACATTTGTAAGAACTGAAGGAACTGGCAATACATACTATGCCATGGTAAGTCTTCCACATACTTTATCAAGTAGTGTTTTTGAGCAATTCAGACTTCCTTCTTTTAAGCAACTGAGTAAGCTATTATGTTTTATTTCATGTTTCCATGTGGTTTTCATCAAAATGTCTACTAGATTACAGTTCTTTAGAAACATTGTCATCTTTTAGTTCAAATGCTTATAACAGTGACACCGACTCGAAAGAGCAGCACCGGTGTCTTAAAATATGCTTGATTATTTTTTAAATCCACAGTGTGGATTTAGAATCTTTCTTTTAATAATCTTTCTATACTAAAGTAGAAAAAAGCACAGTGCCATGATATAAAAAAAGGGATTATTTTTAAAATTGCAAAAAAAAAGCATAACTGGAAATATAAAAGCTTCAAATCAGCTTTATTCATGGAAATCAATATATTTAACAATTTTTACAAAGACCACTATAAAAAAGTTTTCTTAGTATGTTGGAATCAGTGTGGGACCTAGAGCTGCAGGAAACTTCTGAATCAGGTGTTGAGATGGCAGAAGGAATGGGAAGAATTTTCCAGACCCTAAACAACTGATAACTTTTGGCCAAGTACCTGGGTTCTTTTGAAATGTAGTTTATGAAGGAAATGATGTCATAGTCATTTGCTACTATTTCCACCATTATAAATGTTGAGTCATCGTGTAGAATTTAAATTGTCAAACTGAGTGACAAATTAGTGGTAGAAGATGTATTAAAGAAAGCTGAAGAAAAAAGGTGCAACTATAAAAGGAAAATTAGTAGAATAAAGCATCGAAGTCTGCATCCGAATGGGAGCAAATTGTTTCACCTTTGTACTCACAAAGAGGTTCCTTTGGCACATCACTTTATATAATGTCTCAATTAAACATTACATACAGGAGAATTTAAAGGAGTTCAGTGAACAAAATCAATGAAGTGCAGACAGGAATTGATTTTTAATTTACAAATATTTTCCATATATGTTATGACATTAGTTATATGGACTCAAGGTAGTTTCTAAAATGTTATATTATACAGTAATGCTCATAAATGGTAGAGTCTAAATACGTTTTTCTGTAGTAGTTTGTGTTTTCCACGTATAGGGTCAATTGAATAAATGCTGTTTTACTTTCACCTTTGTCTCTATTTTTTGCTTAGCCTCAAAAATTCACATATTGATCAGGGCACTTAAAAGTAAAATATTCTGTTAAAATAAATTAATGTATTTGCAAAACTAGACATATTAAAAATTGTTCTTCAAACAACTATCTGAAGGCTTTAAGTGAATAATTTTATGAAAACTAAGTAAATTATTGCAAAATTGTGTGATAGCTTTGGTGAGTAGCATGATTTTAATTGCCAATACTTAAAAATAGAATTCTAGGACTAGCAATTTTGAAAAGCTAAAATTCTGTTTGAGTCAATATTGCAGTTTAAATAGGCAAGACAATTTCAGCAATGAAATAGGGAGTCCCTCCTATCACTGCTTTGAATGCAGACTATATAAAAGACCATAATTAAACAATTTGGTTGTCATTAGTCATGCAGATATTAGATTTAGAGCTTCTTATTTTGACAGTTCTAAACCTAGAATACTGGAAATGTCTTAAGTCAAAGTACAAGTTAAAGTGATAGTACCAAAATGTAAATTACTTCTTTCCTTGCTGCTAAAGCAGTCAGTACAATTCATTCAAAAATAATTTCTGTTTAAAAAATAAATATAGTTATTTCAGTATTTTTCCCTCCTAAGTAGACATTCAATGGCTCTATGTGAATACAATTAAAACTTTCTTTAGGATGTGCCTGTATTTAATATGCCCTATATTTAATTTAATATACCCTATCCCCTACATCCATGCTGAGCATTAAGTCATGGAGATCTACCACTGAATGATCTTCACCCTCTCCTGAATAGCAAGTAAATCTTTGAGATCAATTGATAAAGTGATTGTCACATAACTTTGTCCTAAAATGTAAAGTAAAAACAAAATCACTTTTCAAATCTCTTAAAAGATATATGCATAAATGTACCACTGTACATCTATATACCTTCAAGTAACTATAGAAAAATAGAACAAACACAAACAAAACATCATATCCTACTAAAAGCAAGATAATCTAAATAGCTTATAAGATATTTTTCTGATACAGATGTTCTTCCTCTAATTAGGTTAGTACACAAATCATCTGATGACTGGTAATGTTTAATTTGCATCTATGCTAATAAATTTTGTGAGCTGTTATTTGCTGTTAAAGATAACTTATCTGGAAAACTACTTCACCCAAAAGCTATAATTTCTAACTCTTTAGTCAATCTTGAAAGCATATTTCTCTTTATAATTCATTCAAATAATTGTAAAGATGGCTTCTTTTAAGTTATTTTCTGTTAAATGTCATTTGCATTATTAGTGTATTCTTAAACTAGTATACTGAAATGCCATGAAATTCTTCAAGTACTAGAAAAATGTACAGAGAACATTATTTAAATATATAAACACCATTAAGAACATTCAAAAAGAAGAAAATAGAAGGGACTTTTACCTCTGAACAACGTTTGGTATAATTTTACATTTTAAAATATCATTAGGTATCAGAACTACAACATCCAATTTGCTCAGCTGCTGCATTTTCTAAACTAGTATGTAAACAGCTCATTAGAGATGCGAATTAAAGAAAGTCTCTATATCCCATACTATAAGATGCTTTCAGGTATTATTATAGAAAGGTAATTAGGTTTTCCTTTGAAAGCCTACAAATATTCTAAATGATTCTAAAGGCTTTCAAATATCCATATTTCATAGTTCTATAAAAATGTTAAATCTAATTTTTACATTATGGTACAACTGAAATAAAGCAAGTAAACATAGTATACTAGAATAATAAACAGAAATTAGTAGTATATACAGGAAAAATAATATCATTTAAATAGCAAGATAAATAGAATTGCAATCAAAGTTTGGCTCAGGTATATGCAGTCCCTGGGTTATGAAAAAGATCTGTTCCTAATTGCGCCTTTCAGTCGAATTGGTAGGTAAACCAGAACAGGTGCATACAGTTCTTATTTAGCCTTACTTTAGTGCAAGAAAAGGCCCAAAGCCTTTTCCATGATTTAAAAGCTGCATGTGCAGCAAGTGAAGGTGCTTGTGATGAATAATTTGTTGCAAAGAAGGGTTGGTTCAAAGTATTTCAAATTTATGCAACATTAAAGGGCAAGTGTGAGTTGCCTGTACGTCCGACATTACAACCCAGGCATTGCCTGTATTTACATTCATACTTGACTCAAGCACAACCCTTGACCCATCTTACCAAGGATTATTTTATACCACAGGCTCTCTCAAAAGAAGTGAAGTGGTTAATATAAAGCTGAAACTCTCCAGTAAGTTTGGCATGCTACTGATATTTTATACACTTAACCATAGTTTTTCAAATAGAAATATTATTTAAGACAAAGAGTAACCAAAATGAGGTATAATTATTTATCATCACATTAATTCTGTCCTTCTTTCACAAAATCTAATGACAGAAATGCATACTAGTAATTACCTACTTACCTCAAGGAAATTTTGTTTCTTCAGGTACCCTAGCAAAGCAGCTTTCCTAGCTACTTTTCTGCCTGTCTAAACCACACAGCTCTCTAATATAGAGAGAAGGTATAAAAGAAGTCATATAGTGTTATAGTGAAGGGACTAATCAGAGTTACTTTATATAAACTGTGTAAGTGCAAAACATCTATACATTGCTCAAGCAGTTGTTTGCTAAGAGCGATACATTTTACATATATATATATTTTTAAAAAATCCTCCTAAAGGAGACACTAGTCTACAAAGGCAAGTAACACCAACAATTATTCCTAGTAATAGTCTAATCTTTTTTGGGGGAAATAAAAACACAGAATCAAGCAAAGAGCTTACTCACATTCCTTTCAGCCGTTGCCACATTTTTTCAGTCTGTTCTCCTGTAAGATACTTAAAAGTGGCGTTTTCCAATTCTTCACTTTCTGTAGCAGTAGACCCCATGATGAGACTCCTAGGGTAATAGAGTTACAGTCAGTTTCGGGAGCTAGAACAAGCATTCCTCAGTCCCCTACAAACCTCACACAGTTACACAGTGGCATCTCTTATCTATTAAAACATTGGCGATTTACAAAGCTGAAGGAAGCCTCTGCCAGAATTGCTCTTCCCTTTGACAGACATATCCACCGCTCACCACACCACCCCCATCAAGCACACAACAGTGTAAACGGTTGCTCTGACCTCACAGAAACAATCCGCACAAGTGAGCCTGCTACTGTACTACTGACTGGCTGAGCACTCAAGCTCTCCCCAAAAGCATCTCATTTGTTGCTGCTCTGTGCACTGAAGCACATCAGAATTCCTACAGTTTACGAGCTGTGTTATCCACAAGACAAACGTGAATGACTTTAGCGCTCCAGAAGAAGCTGAATTCCCCTCAACCAACGGAAGAAGGGCAGGATGTAATAAGAAAGCAGATGGTAGGAACCAGTATCAGCAGCAGCACCCCGAGAAAAAAAAGTGCCTGTTAAAATGCCAAGGTTTTTTTCTCTTAATTGATCCAGAACCAATACTTAAAAACATAACATGCTCTAACAATAAATGCAACAAAATTAATGACAACAAACAGAAAAAAAAAAAAAATCATATAAAGCCATACAGAAGACACACCGCAGAGCTCCACAGGTTGTTATTGAAAGAATATGTACATCAACTGATGCTGTAATCATGCTTATTCACCTTCTCCTAGCAACTCCACACAGTAGGTAACTGCCAGTTTAACCAGTGAAAAACACAGCAGCTGCACACAGCCTGCTTCGTGAATCCTTTGGGGATTAAAAAATAAATAAGGTGAAACTAGCGTGTCTTCATGTGTGCTTGTGTGAGGAAAGAGAGCGTGTGTGTGTATGGGTGTCAGGAGAGATGAGAGAAACTGATGCTGTCTGTGCTGCTGATGCATTTAAGAAGAAAAACAAGAGAAAGTGGACATAAAAGGAATCAGAACTGAGTCATCTGCCAAGCTCACAACACATGGCGAGTTTTCTTTGAAACAAGCACAGGACTTGAGTACGAGCACGCCAATAGCTATTGCTATCTGTAGCCTGCTAAGAAAAATCTACTTAAAAGCAATTATCTCATTTGTTTGGAAACCCAGATCTGGTTTTATTCCTCTTTGCAAGAAAAAAAAAAATTCTGTTACCCTGAGGTTTAAGGGAGAGAGATATCCATAGATAAGTAGATAGTTAATAATATCTAATACTTATTGAGAGCTTGAGATGTACCAGCCATTGTTGTCAGTACTTAATATGTATCAGGATATTGCATATTAAGATAGGCAATTAGAGGATGAACAAGTTAAACACAAAGTAAGTAGAAATTAAAAAAAAAAAACTCACTGCCATCCAGCCAATTCCAACTCATAGCAACCCCCTTTGGGATTCCAAGGCTATAAATCTTTACAGAAGTGGGTGGCTCCATCTTCCTTCTGCAGAGAGGCTGGTGGGTTTGAACCACTGACCTTCCGGTTAGCGCCCAAGTGTCTTATCCAAATAGAAACAAGAAAATAAATATTAGTTTTAAATGCAAAAATGTTCAACAAAATCCTAGCCAACAGACTCCAACAACATATCAGGAAAATCATTCATGATGACCAAGTGGGGTTCAAATCAAGTATGCAAGGATGGTTCAACATTAAAAAACACTCACCATCATCCACCACATAAATAAAACAAAGGAGAAGAACCACATGATCATATCAATTGATGCAGAAAAGGCATTGGATAAAATCCAACACCCATTCCTGATCAAAACTCTCAGCAAAATATGAATAGAAGGGACATTCCTCAACATAATAAAGGGCATCTATGCAAA
>NW_006921588.1:14837395-14869253 GCF_000298275.1 Orycteropus afer afer | reverse complement strand
GAGGTAACTATCGGGAGGAAGTAGGAGGGGAGCTGTTGCATTGTGATAAATTGTGGTCAAAGTCATGAGGCAAAGTGTATGTGAACTGCTGTATGGAAAGTGTATTTGCTCTGTAAATTTTCACCCAAATCACAATACAAAAAAAGAAAAGAAAAGAAATGTTAGAGCAGAATATTATCAAATAGAAACCAAAAAAACAATGTTGCTGGTGTTGTTAGGTGCTATCAAGTCAATTCCAACTCATAACGAACCTACAGGATAGAGTACAATAGCCTGATCACATTTTCTAGGCTGTAGTCATTTGGGAAAAGAGCTCTGGTGGTATAGTGCCTGATGCATTTGACTGCTAACCAGAATATTGGCCGTTCAAGTCCACCAGTGGCTCCATGGAAAGAAGATAGAGCAATCTACTCCTGTAAAGATTTTTCCCCTTGGAAACCAAAGAGTCTGTATAAGTCAGACTCAACTTGATGGCAGTGAGTTTAGTTGTTTTTTGGTTTTTTATAATCTTTATGGGAACAGATCAACAGGTCTTTTCTCCTGCAGAGCTGCTGGTGGGATGGAACTGCTGACCTATGGTGAGCATCTGAGCACTTAACCATTACACCACCAGGGCTCCTTAAAAAAAAGAGAGACAAAAAAATGAAATCAAAAGCTTGTTCTTTGAGAAGGTCAATAAAATTGACATACCTCTAAATAGGAAAAAAAGGGGTCATATATAAATTATCAGTGTCAGGAATAGAGAGAAATGACATCACTACAGACTCCACAAACACTAAAAAAAAAAAAATAGTACTAAAAATATAAAATATGAACAATCTTATGCCACTAAATTGGACAACTTAGATCAAATGGACACATTTCTTGAAAGAAACAATTACCAAAGCTCACTCAAAGAGAATAGATAACCTGTATGGCCTTATTTATCTATTAACAACAACAACAACAAAAAAACCCTCTGCATCCAGTTCATTTCAACTCATAGTGACCCCCATTGGGTTTTCAAGGCTGTAAATCTTTATGGAAGTAGATTGCCCCATCTTCCTCCTGCAGAGGGCCCGGTGGGTTTGAGCTGCCCACTTTCTGGTTAGCAGCAAAATGCCTTACCCACTACAAATATTTACCTGTTATGAATAAAGCAGCCACCAAACCAAAAACCAAACCAAACTCACTGCCGTGGAGTCGGATCCGACTCATAGCGACCTCTCCTTGGGTTTCTGAGGTGGTATCTCTACAGAAGTAGATTGCCCAACCCTCCTTCTAAAGAGTGGCTGGTGGATTTGAACTGCCAACCTTCTGGTTAGCAGTCGAATGTCTTAGGCACCACACCACCAGAGCCACCAGACTCCTTAATTTATATACTAAAGAAATTAAAATTGTATTTTAAGATTTTCTCCTCACACACACACACACAAATTCCAAGCCCAGATAGTTTCTCTAGTAAACACTATGAAACATTTAAGTAATAAATAATATCAATCCTGTACAAACACAGAAAATTTCCAACTCATTATATGGTGTCAGCATTTCTCTGATACCAAAGCCAGACAAAGACATCATAGAAAACAAAAGCAAAAAAGAAACAACTGCAGACCAAAATTCTTTATAAGGATAAATGCAAAGCTTCTAAATAAAATTTTGGTAAACTAGATATAACAATATATGAAAAGGGTATTGTATCATGACCAAAAGGAGTTCATCACATAAGACAAGGTTGGTTTCACACTGACAAATCAAATACTGTAATTACTAACAAAAGGAAAACCCCTATATATGGATGACTTAATATGCAGGAAAGATTCAGGGACTACTACAAAAATTTCCAGAGCACTTTCTCCCAAACCCTGTCTCAAAATCTGCACTCACATTGTAGCTTCACTATACTCTGTTCTCTGTCTCTTTTACTCAGCAAGATCAGTGTGATCTTGGGATCTTCCTTCCCACAGCATGGGATGTGTTTCCATGAAACATGTAGGCCCTACCTCACAGCTTTACTTCTGTCAGGGAAATGTTTTTCATATATTTTGTCCAGTTTTCTATTGCCTACTATAGAAGCGAAATCTGGATAAAATTGTAATGCTTTTAGGAAAAAAAAATCATAGAAGAATATCTTCACGATCCTGGGTAGGCAAACACTTCTTAGAATTTAAAAAAAAAAAAAAGATCATTAAAAATATTTATAAGTGAGCTTCATCAAAATTTAAAACTTCCCTTTAAACGACACTTAAGAAAATGAATAGACAAGCCCTAAACAAGGAAAACTATTCCCCATCCATCTATCTGTCAAAGGACTTGTATCCATAATATATACACAACTGCTACAATCAAAAAGAAAAAAAACCTAATGAAAATGAGCAAAACACTTCACAAGACAAGATATATAAATAGCCAATAAGCACATGGCCTTTCTCAACCACTTTAGTCATCAGGAAAATGTTAATTAATACTACAAAGAGATATCAGGCCTTACCTCCTGATATGATTAATATAAAAAAAAAAGCTAACAGCATCAAATATGATACATATCTCTTGGGACTGGAACATTGCTACAATCTTGCTGTAAGTATAAAAGGGTAAAAAGTACTGTTAAGAGTTATTTGCTGTTTCTTTTAAAATTTAGCATAAATTTCTCCTATGTCCCAAAAATTACACAAAAGGAATTAAAATATATACCTACAAAAATATTTATACAAGAATGCTCATGACACCCTTATTCACAATATCCAAAAACAAGATCTAATCCAAATGTTTATCAACAGGGCAATGGATAAACAAATTGCAATACATTTATATAATCTCACTGCCGTGGAGTTGGATCCGAATCACAATGACCCCTCCTTGGGTTTCTGAGGCAGTATCTCTATGGAAGTAGATTGCCCAATATTCCTTCCGAGGAGTGGCTGGTGCATGTGAACCACCAGCCTTCTGGTTAGTAGATAATAGAATACTACTCAACAATAAAAAGGAACCAACTACTGAAAATCTTAACCACTGGGTGAATCAAAAACATAATGTTGAACAAATGTAACTAAATACAAAATAATATATTCTTTGAGAGTCCAATTATATAAAGTCCAAGAACAGGCAAGATTAATTTATGGTAATGAAAACTGTAACAGTATTTGCTTCTGGGTGGTAGCAGGATTGATTTGAGGTGGCATGAGAGAATTTTCTGGAGTGATAGAAATGTCCTGTATCTTATATGAAGTGTCAAAACTCATCTGTGCATTTTTTATGTGTTAATTTTACCTCAAAAAAAATCAGAGGAAAAAACAATGAATATACGATATCTAAAAATGTAGGAAGGAATTTATGTACTTATCCTCAAAATAAAGTTATAAAGACAACATATTGGAAATTGTTGAAGCTATTTGGTGGGTAAACAGAAGTTTTTTATAAATTCTGATTTTGTGTATTTTGAAACTACCCATAATAAAATATTAGTTTAAACTGTGGATGCAGTAGAGAGATTATTGAGGAGAATATATAAGACTTAATTACTTGTTTTGAAACTGAGTGATTATTTTTTCAAATTAATTACCAATAAAATACTGGCCAAAAATGTCATATAAGACAGGGGGAGAGCAATTATAGTTGAAGCTTTCGGTCTTATTAAAAAAGAGCAATGAAACAAAAAGTTACAAAAAGAGCAATGAAACAAGCTTAATTAATCAAAATCTGATTCTTTGAAAATAGTAATAAAATAGAAAAACCTCTCATAAGATTGACCAAAAAATAGAATAAACAAATGATTAACCCACTGCCTCTGAGTCCATTCTGACTCACAAGGACCCTCTAGGACAGAGCAGAACTGCCCCCAGAGTGTTTCCAAGGCTGTAATTCCTTATGGAAGCAGACTGCCACATCTTTCTCCTGCAGAGCGGCTGATGGGTTCAAACTGCCAATAGTTTTCTAAATGTATAAAAGAAGACATATGCAAGGATGTTTATAGTGGTATTGTTTGTAATAGCAAAAAATAAAGGAGTCTTAAATTCCTATGAAGCAGAAAATGGGTAACTTTTAGCATTCATGAAGTAGAATATTATATGGCAGTGAAAATGTATGACCTTTAGTAAAAACTCATATACATGAATGAATCTTATAAAAATAATGAGCAAAAATCAAGTCCACTAAGAATTTAAACAGTATGAATATATTTATGTATTTACAAGTATGAAATGCAGATGTAGTTAACAAAGAAATACGGATGATAAACACTGAACGCTGGATTTTAAGCCATGCAGTGTTCCCTGTTTCTGTTCAAACAACAGACTTCTGGTCTATGTACAGGTTCCTCATGAGTACAATGAAGTCTTCTGGAATTCCCATTCTTCTCTTTGTTATCCATAATGTGTTATGATCCACACAATCGAATGCTTTTGCATAGTCAATAAAACACAAATAAATATCTTTGTGGTATTCTTTGCTTTGAGCCAAGATTCATCTGACATCAGCAATGATATCACTCATTCCATGTCCTTTCCTGAATCCAGCTTGCATTTCTGGAGGTTCCCTGTCAATATATTGCTGCAACCATTTTTTAATTATCTTCAATAAGATTTTACTTACATGTGATATTAATGATATTGTTTAATAATTTCCACATTCTGTGGGATCACCTTTCTTTGGAATGGGTACAAATATGGATCTCTTCCAGTCAGTTGGCCAGGTAACTATCTTCCAAATCTCTTGGCATAGCTGAGTGAGTGCCTCCAGCAGGGCATCCATTTGTTGAAACATCTCAATGGGTATGCCGTCAATTCCTGGAGCCTTGTTCTTTGTCAATTCCTTCAATGCAGCTTTGACTTCTTCCTTCAATATCATTGGTTCTTGAATATATGCCACCTCCTCAAATGGATGAAGATCAACCAGTTCTTTTTGGTACAGTGACTCTGTGTATTCTTTCCATCTTCTTTTGATGTTTCCTGCATCATTTATTATTTTGCCCAAAGAATCTTTCAATATTGCAACTCGGGGCTTTAAATTTTTTCCTCACTTCTTTCAGCTTGAGAAATGCTGAGCATATTCTTCCCTTTTGATTTTCTAACTTCAGGTCTTTGCACATTTCATTATAGTAATTGGCTTTGTCTTCTCGAGATGCTCTTTGAAATCTTCTGTTCAACTCTTTTATCTTGTCATTTCTTCTATTTGCTTTAACTACTCTTCACTCAAGGGCAAGTTTCAGCATCTCTTCTGACATCCTTTTGGTCTTTTCTTTCTTTCTCATATTTTTAATGACCTCTTGCTTTCTGCATGAATGATGTTCTTGATGTCATCCCACAATTCTGGTTTTCGGTCATTGGTGTTCAATACATCAAATCTGTTCTTTAGATGGTCTCTAAAGTCAGGAGGGATATATTCCAGATCATATTTTGGCTCTCGTGGACTTGTTTTAATTGTCTTCAACTTCAGATTGAACTTGCATATGAGCAGTTGATGGTCCATTCCACAGTCAGCTCCTGGCCTTGTTTTAGCTGAAGATATTGAGCTTTTCCATCACCATTTGTCACAGATGTAGTCAATCTGATTTTTGTGTGCTCCGTGGCTAAATCCACATGTATAGCTGCTGTTTGTGTTATTGAAAAAAAAGGTATTTGAAATGAATAAGTCATTGGTCTTGCAAAATTCTATCATGCAATCTCCAGCATTATTTCTGTCACCAAGGCCAAATTTTCCAACTACTGGTGATTGTTCTTTGTTTCCAACTGTTGCATTCCAATCACCAGTGATAATGAACACATCTTGATTGCATGTTCAGTTAATTTCTAGACTGCAGAAGCTCATAAAAATCTTCAATTTCCTTATCTTTGGCTTTTGTGGTTGGTGCATAAATTTGAATAATAGTAATATTAACAAGGTATTCCTTGTAGGCGTATGGATATTATCCTATCACTGACAGCATTGTACTTCAGGACAGATCTTGAAACATCCTTTGTGATGATGAATGCCACACCATTCCTCTTCAAATTGTCATTCCCAGCATAGTAGATCACATGGTCATCTGTCTCAAAATGGCCAAAATCAGTCCATTTCAGCTCACTAATGCTGAGGATGGGAGCTCTGGTAGCATAGTGGCTAAGACACTTGCCTGCTAACCAGACGGCTGGCGGTTCAAACCCACCAGCCACTCCTCGGAAGGAAGGTTGGGCAATCCTACTTCCGTAGTGATACTGCCTCGGAAACCCAAGGAGGGGTCGCTATGAGTCGGGGCCGACTCGACGGCACATAACAACAACAACAACAACAACAATGCTGAGGATATCAATCATTATGTGTTCCATTTCATTTTTGACAACTTCCAATTTTCCTAGATTCACACTTTATACATTCCACATTGCAATTTTTAATGGATGTTTGCAGGTGTTTCTCCTCAATTTGAGTCGTGCTACATCAGCACATGGAGGTCCTGAAAGACTTACTTTATCTATATCATTTAGGTTAGTTCTACTCTGATGAGGCAGCTCTTTGCCAGTCCCAGTCCTGTTTTGAGTGCCTTCTGACCCAAGGGGCTTCTCTTCCTGCACTGCATCGGACAATGTTTCCAAGCTATTCATAAAAGTTGCCCAGTAATGTATCAGACAATGTTTCTCTGCTAGTCATAAATTTTCCCCCACCCCCTGGCCAATTTTTTGAGAAGTGGATGGCCTCTTCCTTCTTTCTAGTCTGTCAACAGTTGTGTTGAAACCTGTGCACCATGTGCAACACTGCTGGTGTTTGAAACACCGGTGGCACAGACTCAAGCCACACAGCAATGTGCAAGCCCCCACAGGGTGAAAAACTGACAGACAAGTTTGTCTCCCTTTGCTGTTGGAAACCTCTCCACCACCACCCCCCCTTACCTAATTTGCACCTGGATCTTGCCGCTTTGTGGCCCCTGGCCACTCCCTCACTTTCTTAGCTCTAGGGGGCTGAGGCCTGCCTGCCTGCCAAATAAGTATGGTGAAAGGATACAAATTCAATTTTAAATTATGCAGTACCCCCTTGTTATGCTCAAACAACAGCCTCTTGGTCTTTACTGGTGCTTCGTGAGCACAATTAAATATTTTGGAATTCCTGTTCTTCATAATATTATCCATAAATTGTTATGCTCCGCACAGTCAAATGCCTTTGCATAGTCAATGAAACACAGGTAAACATCTTTCTGGTATTCTTTGCTTTCAGCCAAGATCCATCTGACATCAATAATGATGTCTCTCATTCCATGTCCTCTTCTGAATCCAACTTAAATTTCTAGAAGTTCCCTGTCAATATATTGCTGCAACAATTTTTAAATTATCTTCAGCAAAATTTTAGTTGCATGTGATATTAATGATATTGTTTGATAATTTCCACTTTCTGTTGGATCACTTTTCTTTGAAATGGGCATAATTAAGGATCTCTTCCAGTCAATTGGGCAGGTAGCTGTCTTCCAATTTTCTTAGCATAAATGAGTAAGTGCCTCCTACACTGCATCCATTTGTTGTATTCCATCAGTTCCTGAAGTCTTGTTTTTCACCAATTCCTTCAGCACAGCTTGGGTGTCTTCCTTCAATACCATTGGTTCTTGATCATATGCCACCTCCTAAGAGGGAGCTCTGGTAGCATAGTGCCTAAGGCACTTGACTGCTAACCAGAAGGCTGGCGGTTCAAACCCACCAGCCACTTCTCGGAAGGAAGGTTGGTTAATCCTACTTCCTTAGTGATACTGCCTCGGAAACCCAAGAAGGGGTCGCTATGAGTCGGGGTGACTCGACGGCACATAACAACAACAACAACAACAAGATGGCTGAACATTGACTAGTTCTTTTTGGTACAGTATGACCACCATGACAAACTGATAGATGAGTGGTAGAGAAGTGGAATACTACTTGTTGTTGTTGTTGTTATGTGCCGTCGAGTCGTCCCCGACTCATAGCGACCCCTCCTTGGGTTTCCGAGGCAGTATCACTACGGAAGTAGGATTGCCCAACCTTCCTTCCGAGGAGTGGCTGGTGGGTTTGAACCGCCAGCCTTCTGGTTAGCAGTCAAGTGCTTTAGCCACTATGCTACCAGAGCTCCTGGAATACTACTTAGTAACTGGAAAAGAATAAGCCAAAATAAAATAAAATAAATATTGATACATGCTACATCATGATGAACCTCAAGACCATGATGCTAAGTGAAAAGAGCCATACAGAAAATACCACACATAGTATGATTTCATTTATATGATATGTCCATAATAGCAAATCCAAGAGTCAAAAAATAGATTAGTGGGCGGCAAGGGTTGGAGTTGGGAAAGGAGATTAAGTGTAAGGAGGCATGAGGGATCTTAATGGGGTGACAAAAAGTTCTAAAATTAGATTATGCCAATGATTGCATTACTTGGTAAATTACTAAAAATTACTGAATTATATACAGTCATAGCTAATGAAAACCCTGTGGAGGGAAGTTCTTTGAAGCACATGGGGTCACCATGAGTCAGAACTGATGCACACACAACTGGTTTACCACTGAAGAGTAGAATTTGAGGTAAGCCGTAGGGAATTCAGTAGAAACTTGCCAATAATGCATACCCTTCTCACATATTTTTTATTAGATTTATTTATATAATTATTTTTACTGTATTCATATATTCATATATTATATAATAAAAACTAAGAGGAGGTATTCAGCTCAAATTAACCATCTCTTTCATACCAGTTTTTTGTCCAAATTTTCATGTTTCTCCAATCTGGCCCTTTTGTTTAGTTTGTTTTTATATTTCCTGTATTATTTCTTTTCTCTGTAATAATGCTATATAATTTTTCGTATTCTAGAAATTATCAAAGTTCTTTGCCCTTTTTTGTCTTCCATGTCCTACACCCAGTGTCCAAGTAGTTTCAGATCTATCCATTTCTGTCATTCCTTCTACCACAACCTAGTTTGTGTTACCCTTCCCCATCTGTAGTTAGAGTCCTCCTAAGTGATTCTTCCTCACTGCTGCTCTTACCATATGACCTGCCCACAAACCTTCTCAGGTTCTCCATTGCTTGATAAACAAGTTAAATCTCATTCATTTCAGTTTCTACCTAGGATTCATGTTTATATAGTTGAGACCATCTGTAAGTACTATTTCATAGTTTTACTTACTTAATATGGTATCAAGAGCAGCAATTTATGCATTTTCTAAATATAAAACTGCACATAGTTATTGTAAAACACTTAAAATGATACCCAAAATATACAAATAAAAAAGTACAAGTCACCCAAAATCCCAGAGAGAATATAACCATTAAAAATTTCATTATAGTGTAAACGTCTAAAAACTTATTTATTTTTCTTTCCTTTTAAAATTCTGTAAGTATTTTCCCATTCCCCTAACTTTTCTTCAAAATCGTTCATCTAACGGGTGTATAGTATACCATCATTTGATTGTACTAAATTGATTTAGCAAAACCCTAATTGTTGTTTCTAATTTTCTTCTAGGAGCTCTGGTGGCATAGTGGCTAAGGCATTTGACTACTAACCAGAAGACTGGTAGTTCAAACCCAGCAGCCACTCCTTGGAAGGATGATTGGGCAATTTTCTTTTCTACTGTAAATAACATCTAAGTTTAATTATAAGTTTAATTTTATGATAAGTTCTATTATAAATAATAGAAGATTATTATATTATAAATAATATGATAAAGTTCTTTTCCACATCGATTCTTTTATCTCTAATTATTTCTTAATAACAAATGTTTAGTACAAAAATTTTGTTTCATTGCATGTAAAATGATACAACAACTGTGGAAAGCGGTATGGCGATTAAAGTTGGGAATTAGAAATACCATTTGATCCAGCAATACCATTACTAAGTATATATCCTAAAGAAGCGAGAGCGAGGACAACAACAGATATATGCACACCCATGTTCCTCACAGCACTATCCACAATAGCAAAAAGATGGAAACAACCTAGGTACCCATCAAAAGAAGAATGGATAACAAAACTATGGTACATACACCCAATGGAATACTATGCAACACCAAAGAATAATGTTGGATCTGCAAAATACTGCATAACATGGATGTACTTGGAGGACATTATGTTGAGTGAAGTAAGTCAATCACAGAAGGACAAATATTGTATCAGTTCATTACTGTAAAAAGTCAAGGAAAGGTTTATATATGGAAAGCTTTCTTTGCTGGTTACCAGGGGTGTGAGGGGAGGGGAAGAAACACTGCAAAAATAATAATAATAATAATAATAATAATAATAATAATAATAATAATTTAATTTAAAAAATAAAAATAAAATAGGAGGTCAGAATTTACACTTAAAAAAAAAAAAGACCCTCTAACTATTATATTTTTTTTCATATTATTTACCAATAAGCAAAAAATGTATCTTGTTAATATTTTAATTTAATGTTTTATTGATGAGATTACATGCATTGATTTTACTTTTTGGTGTTTTGTACTGCTTTAATTAACTACTTCACATTTTTTATTATTTTTCTCTTAGAGGGTTTACAACTTTTATGATTGATTTGTAAATCATCTCTGTGTGTTTATACTACACTTGTTCTATCTTAATAATACAAATTTTTTCTTGTTTGTAATTTACCATTTTCTTTTTTTGGTGGTATTTATATCTAATTTTTTATGTGGACAAATCTTTCCATCTCTTCTCTATGATTCTACTATTGCTCTTTTGCCTCTTATTTTTTCCCCAAGTCAGCACCTACTTATTGATTTGTATTTTATTCTGATTGATACACAGTTTTATTTTGATTATGTAAGGCTATAATTAATATGGACTTTATCTAGCATTGCATGGAAAGAGGAGCTCTTGTGATGCATTGGTTAAAGCATTTGGCTGCTAACCAAAAAGTCAGGGGTTTGAACCCACCAGCCACTCCACAGAAGAAAGATGAGACAATCAGCTTCCATAAAGATTTACAGTCTTGGAAAGCTTTGGCAGTTCGACTTTGGTCCTATGGGGTTGTGATGAGTTGAAATCAATTTGATAGCAGTCGGCTTTGTTGTTATTGTTGTTTTTTGCATGTAAAGTACACATAGCTATTTTTTCCAAAGATTTCACTCATAGTCCAGACACATTGGAATTTTTCTTCTGTCCGCATTAATATGAACTGTAGTCTTTACCAAACAATATATTTATAAAAATGTTAGTATTTTTCTCTGCTACTTTATATCTCCACCTGTCTAATTCACCTTCTGTTTTGTTAAGAAAAATGTGATGTGTTTGAAATAACATTTAATAGATAGTATTTTGAGTGTCATTTCCAGTCATACCTTATCTCCTATAACTCCACATCAATATTTGGAGGTACATATTATTGTACCTATTTTATAGATGAGGAAAACTGATATCCAGCAGGATTAAGTCACACAGCTAGTATGTGACAGAATAAGGACTTAAATATATTTAATTCTAAAGCCTGTACTCTTAAATACTTTATTTCATTGCCTTTCATTTATTCTTTCATCTCTTGTCTTCAGTCCTAACTGTTACATTTTGTTGCAGTTATACTTTCCATATTCCCAGCATGTGCTCTAATTGATCACTGTTGTTTCTAAGAAAATTATCAATATTTTTTATATTTTCCAACTAACTTACAGAATTCTATTATTAGTTCCTTTTTTTCTTTGAGTTAATTACCTAGGAGTTTCTGTTAGGTAATTTTGTCAGCTATAATAAATGATCTTTTGCCTTCTCTTTTGCAACATATTTTTAAATGCTTGTACCTTATCTGGTGGTACATAATTAACTTCTCAGCCACCTTTTTTAATTTGAATATTTAAGTTGTTTTCCATTTCAATGAAAAATCATCCATTTGCACAGTTGGAATACTGATTTTTCTATCTGTAAGGCATGTTATCAGGAAGCCAAAATTTAAACAAGAAAGAGAAGACAGAATTAAGGCACATCACCATATCTGTTTCACAAACCACTTCACTTAGCATTATGAAAAATGAATTCTAAGGGAAAATTCTTTGGCTTCCTAAGTAAAGATTCAGTGAATATTTTCCTTCTGGATAAGAACATTCTGCATTTTAAAAGGCAGAAAATGGTGAAGTGAAGAACAGTCAGAAACGGGAATAAAAATGACTGTATCACATAGCTCATATTCAATGATATTACCGTTGCTCCATTGCCATTGAGTAGATCCTGATTCATAGTGATCCTACAGCATAGAGGAGAACTGCGCCCATAGCTTCCCAGGCTATACTCTTTATGGAAGCAGACTGCCATATCTTTCTTCCTCAGAACAGCTGGTAGGTTTGAATTACCAGCATTTCATTTAGCAGCCATGTGCTTAAACACTGCACCATTTGGGCTTCTGACTGATATTTAAAAAAAAAAAAAAAAAAACTCACTGCTATCCAGTTGATTCTGACTCCTAGAGACCCCTCCTTGGGTTTCTGAGGCGATATCTCTATAGAAGTCTTCCTTCTGAGGAGTGGCTGGTGGGTTTGAACCACCATTCTAGTTAGCAGTCAAATGCCTTAAGCACTACACCACCAGAGCTCCCTGACTGATATTAATATGAGGCAAATTATGGCATGTGTACAGATGTAGCTGAAAAGCTTAAATGTGCTACTTAGAATGTTCTAATCTGTGCACATGAGCATATTACAATTTAAACACATTCCTCATACGATTGGATTTACACCAACTGAGAACTGGAGCTCTGGTACCATAGTTTCTAAGGCATTTGACTGCTAACCAGAAGGCTGGTGGTTCAAACCCACCAGCCACTCCTTGGAAGGAAGGTTGGGCAATCTACTTCCGAAGTGATACTGCCTCGGCAACCCAAGGAGGGGTCGCTATGAGTCGGGGCAGACTTGACGGCACATAACAACAACAATAATGAGAACTAAGTAAGCATAATGTCATAAAAACACCATGGTTTTTCCCAAATATGAAAGAACGTATTTTCTTTTTTCTGTTTAGACACATGTCATGGAAAGAATAACTCAATTTTAAGATAATTTAACTACATTGTATTCAATTTTTTAAACCGTTTAGAAAATGTTATAAAATTTTCCCCCATCATCCCTAGACCACTAGTTTTTATATTTTCATTTCTTTATAGGTCATTGATTCAGGAAACTCTTATTCAACAACAGAAAATATTCACTGTTTACTACATGCAAAACATTGATCTAGTTAATAGAGATTTAACCGTAAATAAAACAGTCAAAATTCAACCTTTGTGGGGCTTATATTCTAGTGGAGAAAATAGGCAATGAAGAGAGTAAAAATTGTTTTGGAAAAACATGTTGCAGATTGAATATTCGAAAGGATTTAAGATCGATAAATGATAGGGAGACAGACAGTAGATACCACATGTTCTTCTAACAATGTGATATTAACACTTCACCATCAAGAGGTTAGGTCTATATTCTCCCTTTCCCCTTGAACGTTAGTGGACATTTGTAACTCTCTTAAGCAATAGAATATAGCAGAATTGACACTGCCTAAGTTCCCAAGGCTAGGTCGTAAATGGTAGTAGGCTTCTGCCCGGCTCCCTTTCTTAAGATCTCTGCCCTTGAGCCACTGTGTAAGAATTCCAGTTACCTTGACACAAATATCCTGACCGAAGTGACCGCACAGAGAAAGGTGACTGAGGAGCCTCAATTGTTACATCATCCCCAGCTTCTTCGGCCTTCCCTGGTCAGGTGCTAAGTATGAATGAAAGATTAGAATGGCCTCAACCATAGTCAACTGTCTGACTGCAACCTACCTCGTAAGAGACCCTAGACCAGAACTTCCCAGCTAAGCTACTACCAAATTCCTGACTCATAGAAACTGTAAAAGATAATAACTTGTTATTAATGTTTTAAGCAACTAAGTTTTGCTGTAATTTGTTAGGCAGTCAGAGTAACTGGAAAAATCAAAATGAAGTAATAGAAATAGATTGGAGAGGATAGATTTTACATAGAAATTTAGGAAAATATTCTCAAGGTTTTAATATTTCAGAAGAGAATTAAATGGAAAAATGAAATAGATATAAATATATATAGTCACACAGCCAGAAGAACAAACAAATCTGTCTTGGAAGGAGCACATCCAGCATGCTCCTTAGAAGTGAGATGCTGGGACTATGTCTCCTGTACTTTGGTCATGTTCTCAGGCAGGAGCAGTCACTGGAGAAGGAAATCATCCCTGGTGAAGTAGAGGGTCAGCAAAAAAGGAGGAGTTCTTCAACTAGATGGACTGACCCAGTGGCTACAATGATGGGCTCCAGCACAGCAAAGATTGTGAGGATGGCACAGGAGCAGGCAGCGTTTCGTTCTGGTGTACGTAGGGCTGCTCAACGTCACCTAGCAACAACAAAAACAACACATGTACATACAGAAAAAAGAACTTTAAGCAGAGGGAACATGCAAAGAATCTCAAGCAGAGGGAACAATAATTAAAAATACCCTGCGGTTGGAGATGCTTGGCATATTGGACACCAGGAGTGCTTCTGATAAGGAATGAACCAGAGGTGGAGTGGCTGAATAGACGGCAGGAGTCATATCATGCAGAGCCATGTAGTCCCCTGCAAAGTGTTGGTATTTTATTCCAGATGAAATGGAAAGCCCTTAGAAGATTTTAAGCAAGAGTCTTTCCTGAATTAGGGCCTTTAAGACTACTGTTTCCTCTATTTACACCTAGCTCTTCAGATCTTCAAATGTGTACTGCCAGTGGGAGTCTTGGCCTGAACATCAGCCTCATATACCAGTCCACTTTAGGTGGCACTTCCAATCACATAACCCTGTATTTACTTGTTTATGATGTGTTGTTCCTTTTCAACTATAAGCTCCACAAAAACTGGGACCATGTGACACTTGCTCATTGATATATCCACAGCACCTAGAGGAGTCCTTGGAATGAAGTATGTGTTCCACAATCCATAGATATATACATAAATATTGTGAGGAGTAAGATATAAATTGTAAGAAAAGATATTGGCACATAGTTGATTCTCCATAAATCATTAATTTGGGGAATTTTATATCTTAATTTTTCACTTTCCCATTATTAACTTACTATTTTTTTCAACTGGCTTAATCTCTATTCTTATTTACTTAACACAATACAAGCAAAAGATCTTCCATTAGTTGACTCTCTCCATATGTTTAGCCTTTAATTTCAAAAATGGTCTAACACTTATCTCACATAAAGACTCTAGACAAGAGAAATATTTTAATAAATGTGAATAGAGATTTTTAAATTTGAATTTTCTTAGGATGTATTTTAGGCCTACACTCTTCTAATATGCTCTACAAAGTTTTCTAAAGCTAAGTGAATTGATTGCATATAGGGTCAAATTTTGTAAAACTACATTTTAAATTTAAGTGGCTTGTTGTTGTTGTAATGTGCCATTGAGTCGCTCATTTAGTAGAATGAAACATCAACAATAAGCTAAGATTTGAGCCAGTGGTATGAACTCATGGCCAGACCCAACATTCATGTCTCCAAACTTCCCTACTCCAGTCTCAGATCTAAGACATCATAATCAATTTACAGTGTTAGGAATGACCAAGGCATCCATCCATACCTTCTTTCAAATATCCCATTGCCAAGATCACCAAATCATCTGACAAAAGTAGCCTTTCTTACTAGTGGTGAATTCCTGAGTTTTCTGAATCAAATTCAAAGTCTATAAAATATGCCCCATAATAATTAGAAGCAGAAGTTCCAAAGCCATTATAAATGCTTGGGAGCTTTCAAGATTTTCCTGCTCCTCCCACGAGTTGCCACGTCAAATAATGGGCTTGCACTTTTCTTTTGAGTCCCTAGAGCAAATAATGAGTAAGTACTCAGAGGTATCTCAGAATTTATATATCAACGTTCTGAGTTTCTACACAAAAAAGAATATTTTTAGCACAACTATTTTTTAAAGTAGTAAAATAAAAACAAATGTTCCCATCCCAACTTAAAGTTATCTGTGAAAATCTTTGATTCATTGTTTGTTAGCTAGAAATGTCTATGATTTTATTTTTATATATACAACATAGTTCCTACTTAACATATGTTGTTGTTGTTGTTGTTGTTAGGTGCCGTCCAGTTGGCTCCGACTCATAGCGACCTTATGTACAACAGAACGAAACACTGCCTGGTCCTGGGCCAGCCTCCTGATCCTTGCTCTATCTGTTATATTTAACATATATAACTTCATTTTGCCAGGCAAAAAACAGTTGTTACTCCACTTTTAAATACATTACAGAGCATGTAATACCAAACTCATTGTATACCAAAAACCAAATCAAACTCACTGCCATCAAGTTGATCCCAACTCATAGGGTTTCCGAGGCAGTAAATCTTTACAGAAATAGATTACCCAGTCTTCCTTCTGCGGAGTGGCTCATCAGTTTAAATGGCCAAACTTCTGGCTAGCAGTCAAATGCCTTAGGCACCAGAGCTCCTTAACTCATTGTATAGGTTAATATAAATTGCCTAAATGTAGCTTCAGAGCAATGTACATTCAGTTACAAAGCAATGCATTTTTAATATACACATGCAAAAACATCTATCAAATGAATTATTGATTCTACGGTCAGTGTGATGGATCATTTTACATGTCAGTTTGGCTAGGCTTTGGTTCTCAGTGGTTTGGCAGACACCATGTAATCATCTTCCATTTTGTAGTCTGATGTAAGCAATCAATCAGTTGGAAATAGAGTTTCCTTGAGAGCGTGGCCTGCATCCAGTATATAAGTGGATGTCTGGCAAGGTTCATGCTCTCCCTCTCTCTCAATTCTGCAATTGTCTGCTTGAGATGTAAGCCAGCAGAAGCCACCAGCCTGGCACTTGACCTGCAGATTTTGGATTTGTCAGCCTCCACCACCATGTGAGTTAGCAAATATCTTCAGCCTATTGTGTGACCCAGGGAGCTCTGGTAGCATAGTGCCTAAGGCACTTGACTGCTAACCAGAAGGCTGGCAGTTCAAACCCACCAGCCACTCCTCGGAAGGAAGATGTGGCAATCTACTTCCATAGTGATACTGCCTCGGAAACCCAAGGAAGGGACGCTATGAGTCGGGTCCGACTTGACAGCACATAACAACAACAACAACAACATTGTCTGACCCACAGATTTGGGACTTGCCAGTTCCCACAATTTCATGAGCCATTTCCTCACAATTATGTAAGCCATTTCCTTGGAGTAAATTTCTCTGTATATATACCTAAATCTGCTTCATTGGTTTTGCTCCTCTTGGAAACTCAGATTAGGACAGTCCATTTTGGAATAGAAGCCCATGGAATAGACACTCACTCAGCTATGCTCCAGAGGGAATTTCCATGCCTCCAAACATGTCTCCCATTTGCTTGATAAGGCCTAAGAAATTTTTTGGTGTAGCATGATTTAAAAATATTAAAATGAAAAAAGTTGTTGGAGAAGTAACACATTGACCTCAAGTTCCACAAACACATAAATGATGGACATCAAATAATTTCTTAAAAGAATCCAAGGAGTCAGAAGAGAGCATGATGGCTTCAGTACATGAAGAGAGTACATTGAAAAAGAAATAGAGAAACGTGAGGTTACTGCCTAAGTGATTAATCTTTCCTGCTTCAAAATCTTGCTATTATTAAATTAGTGATGTATAACAAATACTTCTTAACACAAAATAGTGTCTGTGTTAACCAAAGTCTTTACATTTTTAAAATAAGGTACATCTTTTTTGTTTTAACTAAGGCCATATTTTTTATAGACAAAAATAACAGAAGTTGAGACTTGAGGAAGCCTCAAGACTATTGTCCTGAAATACCCTTTAAACTTTGAACTGAAACCAGTCTCAGAGGTCACCTTTCTGCTAAATAACAGATTGGCTCAGGGAATAAATTATATCACTTTGAGTACTGTACTCTTTAAAAAAAAAAAAAACACTTATTGGTATGAAACCAAATAATACTTCTTATAAAGCAAGATGAGAAGGTAAAGGAAGGGGGAGGGAAAGAAATAATGAGAATGTAGACACACTGTAAAAAATGTCACTGAACAATGTATATAAATTATTAAAGGGGAATCTAAAACTTTACCAAAACTTTTTTGGTGAACTTTCATCAAAAATACAATAAAATATATATGTATAAGAAAAAGGTGGTCTTGACTTGTAGTTTTACATTTTTTCATATGTATGCAAAATGTTGGAGACTGGATAAAATTCTTTACTTAAATAGATTAAATAAATACAGTGTATGTAAATATATAATTATTCACATGGCTCTCAATTCACAATATCAAAGAACACCCTGGACTATGTACTTGTAGTACTATAAGTATGCTAATATTTAATATTTTATTATTTATATTTTTTAAAAAAACACCTCACTGTTGTCTAATTGGTCTGAGTCATAGCAACTCCTCCTTGGGTTTCCAAGGCGGTATCTCTATGGAAGTAGATTGCCCAACCTTCCTTCTGAGAAGTGGCTGGTGGATTAGAACTCCAGCCTTCTGGTTAGTAGTCAAAAGCCTTAGGCAAATATGGGAAAATAAGTAAAGCAATCTCTCCTGTAAGCTCCATAAGCTACTGAATGTTCCTTAGTTAATTGTATATTTATGGCTTAGTTCATGCAAGAAAACTCAACTGTCTTTCAGTTGTCTAGAACCTCTGATAAACCTGTAGCAATTATTCCACTGAAAAGACAAAAGCGAGCATGCCTAATTGACAATAATACCAGAAATTACAGATACAAAAGTATTTATATCTGAGAAGGTAAGTAAAGTTTAAAATAGACTAAAGACTTCTAATCCTGTTGAAAGCCATTGTTAACATCACATGATTTAAATAAGACAGGTTAGATTCTAAAAACTGTTACAATAATTCAATGCAGCAGGGTGGTAGAGTAGAAAGAATGGTGGATTTGTATTCAGAGTGATTGCTAATGATCTAAACACTTAAATTATCTATATTTCAGTTTCTTCATCTATAAATAAGAAGACAACAAGAGGTTAAGATAAATCTAATTAATTCTCAACCTTGCCACTTACAGTAACCTTGGGAAAACTTAGTATTTCTAGTTTCCTCAGCTAGACAGTTTTGCTAATCAGGATTTACCCTTCTGAGTTGTCATGAAGTTTCAAAGAGAGAATGCTTGTAATGTGGTCACCTTGATTTGTGGCTAATGAAAATCAATACATAGTACCATTATTATGAGCGGTACAAATGGTTAAACACCCCAACTACTAGGTGAAAAGCTGGTGGTTCAAATCCATGCAGAGGTGCCTCAGAAGTCAGGCCTGGCAATCTGCTTCTGGAAGACCACAGCCTTGAAAACCCTGGGGACCAGTTCTCTATACGGGGCTCATCGAGTCAAAACTGATCCACATCAACTAAAAACAACAATTACAGTGTTGAAAGGATGTAAGAAAAGCTGCCCTACCGACCTCAGAGTGTTGTTGTGAGGCTCAATTTGTAATAATGTTTATGAAGAACTATTAAGCATCTAAATTATTTTTAGATTCCAGGTTGACCATTAGGTCTATATTTGTTCCTATTAAATGAATTTAACTGATAGTGAAATATTAATGCTATGAACATAGAAGAAAGTGTGAACATGTTTTGTTACTTAGTCATGAATGTTTATAGGTTAATCTACTGTTGGCTTAATTACATTCATATGTTAGAAAAGAAAATATTAATTAGGCTTAAAAATTCCAAATTAACTACTGCAAATGAAGCTTTATGTGATTAGAGCAGGAAATGACAGGCTTAAGGCTATGTCCGGATATTAAAATTCCTTTTTCAAGTAATAAATCTATCGAGCCTAAGTCCAAAGGACTAAAATTAAAATCAATTTTATGTCAGGCACTTAGAAGCATTTGTTAAAAATATCTTAATTAGTTTTATAATTTTATAAAATTATAAAATATGTTGCTCTTATTAGAATGTTTTTAAATCCAACATTGTCTTTCCAAATTATCATTTTATTAAAATCTAAGCCTGTGTAACTTCAGAAGAAATATGTAATTTAAGTTAAAAATCCAACTTTTAACATTTCAAGATATGTTAATATATTATGATTTTTAAAAATTATAATTTAACAAAACATAGATGCATTTTGGTCCTCTATTTGACAATGTATCTATGTACATGTTTTTGGTCCAAATTACTTTTTAATACTGTAGAAAATGTCCACATTTTATGAATCGCTACCAAGTATATTTACCAAATAAGCTTTGGGGCAAAATACTAGAAATGGAAAATCGCTAAAATTGTTTATGAACTAAGCTTCCTTGTAAGTTTCACATAAATTCTACTTACAGTATGTAATTTCTTACTCAATCATTCCCTCAACTATAATTTTATTAATTTCTACTTTCACATATTTATTCTTTAAGAAATATCTATTGAGAACCATGCTAATTTGTTTTTGCCGGACAGGACTAATTTATGGTCTAAATAATAATGCTGGCATAACCTTGGAATCAGGGAAAAACTAAATACAGTTTAAAACCAAAAACCAAACTCACAGCCGCCTAGTCAATTCGACTCATAGCAACCCCTCCTTGGGTTTCCAAGGCAATATCTCTGTAGAAATAAATTGCCCAATCTTCCTTCTGAGGAGTGGCTGGTGGGTTTGAACCACAAGCATCTGGTTAGCAGTCAAATGCTTTAGGCACCATGCCACCAGGGCTGTATTTATTGCATGCCATTTTTTTCTCAAATTTTGTAACTGGTTTACTTTTAACAGTGACCTCACTTAAAGGCTGTTAAAAATAATGTACATGGTGTTACTGCCTATTAAGTAGAATATTCAATTGGCTGAAGAGTCTCATTCTTTCATTTTGCTCAAACAGAATAAATCAAATTACATATTATATCTGACATATTCTAAGTGCTAAATAAGTCATGATGAATTATCATTTTATGTTTGGATTTTCAGTGTTAAGGGTTATAATGAATATCATTTTTATCCTTCATAACATATTTTATTATTCTATTAGGCAAGGAAATAACAATACCTTTTTGGGAATAGAAATCTCTTGGTTCCATGGCATATCTTTAGAATTTCTACACTAGAGGTTTACGTCAATGAATGATAAACTTTTGGTTCTTGAAGATGTCCAACTAGTGTATAAAAGCCAATTGTCAAGATAATGACTTGGATGTTTCTCAGTTTCCACATTTGTTTTGACTTCTCTGCCAAAGTCATATATTTATCTTTTAGGAGAAGTCATGCTAGTGAAAATAAGCATATACCTCCAGGTCCAAAAGCAGGACTCATAGGGCAATGATAAAGGAAATCAGAGCCTGAGTATACTTGTAAGAATTATCACTCATGTACATTGCTTTCATTATCTCTTTTTCCTTTGGCAATTGTAGGAGCCTATGATTTTGTGAGTGTGCTCTGAGTGAGTCTGCTCAAGGCAGCTGCTATTCCCCTTTAGTTACAAATCCAGGAAGCAGTGGGTGGCAGTGAGGATCATCATCAGAGGAGAGGGGGCCTTCCTGCATTGACACAGTCAACGTGAATATTGAAGACCGAATCAACCATCAGTGTGCATTGTAGTTCACCTGTATATGAAATAGTTGTAGTATAATAGCTCAGATATTAAGATATAAATAATATTATGGAAAGTAAAATCTAGTACCCTTTCAGTTTAGTTGTTTTCCCAAAAATTGTCTTGAAAATTAAATAGAACTTACAGATTGGTTAATTAATTCTAATTAGTAGGCTACTCTATTAACTAGATGAAACCCTAATAAATGCCTGACCATTGCTGTGAGACACTAAAACTTGCTCTTATACCTATATCTCAATGGATAAACCAGATTACAGGATCCCTTTTCATGTAGTTCATTCCCAAGTTTTAAAGCTAGTAGTCACATATTGGTACATCAAGCCACAAAAAGAAGTGGGCATACCTCAACTATAGAAAACAGTGCTTTGAGAGGGTTGGTTAGTTGGTTGGTTGGTTATATTTTTGTTTTATTTTGTTTACAACATTAAATGTGCACTTTAGCTTTATTTTAAGAAAGACATGGAAATTTATGTCCTTGACAATTTGAATAGCAGAAACACTTTTTGAAATGAAGGAATGAGCTCTTTTTTTTTTTTTCAGTGTATGTATATATATATATATATATATATATATGTATATATATATATATAATATCAATTTATCCTTCAAGGTCAGTCTATATTAAACTCAAAATGTTCCTCCTGAAAATATTCTTGTGAATTAGGATAGGAAACTTATAATTTAACATAAATGCTCTTCTTAATAGAGTTTATTTTTAATGTGATGTAGACTAAAACTATATGGCAATGGAGTGGAGCATTATGAAGCACCATATGGACTTCTAAACTAAGAAGATGAGACACACAGGTCCTGCCAACTACTCCTCTCTGTCTCTCCTTCCCCACCTGCCAGTCTCCCACCACATCCTGAATTCTGTCATGATATTGGATGTCTTTGGTAAAAATTACTTGCATGGTAGCGCCTGTGTTCCTCAATAAACGTTTCCTAGCCAAGGCAGAAAATAAGAAGAACCCTAACCTTATTAAAAATCAATGAGATATCTTAAGTAACAAGACTGTCAGTCAACACATAAAAATGTTTCCGAATGAGGATAAGAGGTGACAAAACAATTACCTTACCATAATTGGAAATGAGGCGAGGGGATGGATACACACTGATGAAATTAAAGCAGGGAGACTCACTAGGAGCAACAGCTAGACCAGCCCTGACAGGTAGTAGTAAATATAAAGAATTGGCGTGTGTTACAGCTGTCTCATTTCTCTTCCCTTTTTATGGTTAATGTTTAAGCATTTTTATAGGAAGATATATGCTTCCTTTTGCTGTTCATTCTTCCTCCTGCTGTCCACACCTAAACCCATAAGTCTACATGAATTTGTCACAAGAAAAAAAAAAGTTGTTTAAAATTATTCATAAAAATATGGGATTTGAGACATACTATTAGCTCACAGGATTAAACATCTGTGGCACCTGCACTGGCAGCCAGAAATCAAGGTCAGCCTGAGGGGAAATGATGCAGTAGGGGGAGATTTTTTTGATCTATTCTTTACCACCCACCATCACAATCCCTCCTCCTCATTTAAATGAGGAAAGTGACTATGAAAATGCTATATGCATGTTATTACTTCAACGTTTTAATTTACTATTGTAACTACAAGCCTTGCTTTTCTCTTTACATCATCTGTGCTTTCTTGGTTCTCTCCAAATTTGCCGCTCTGATGATTTCTCTAGCCTTAAACACACACACACACACACACACACACACCTCCTCTTTTCTCTCTATTTCTCCCCTTCTCCAGTGATGGGGAAAACAAAAAGGAAGAATTAGAATAAGAGATATGATGAGAATAAAAAGGAATAAGTGGAACAGTGGCCATGTCTATTTTTGTCATTTGTTGTTTGTATAGTATTTATTATTGTATAATTACTTAACAGAGTTTACAATTTTTTGCCTTTATACATGCCTCTTTCGATTAAGTATTTAGACATGCCATGTTTTTTCTTAGTCCACTGCTACATATTTTACTAAAACCCAAGGAGGGGTCACTATGAGTCAGGTCCAACTCGTCGGCATAAAACAATAAACATCAGGACGACTACGTATCTATTTCCAAAAAGTAACAATTGGAAAAGGGAGAAGAGAAATAGATGAAAGAATGGGGCCAGGAAACAGGAAGAAGCCAGATATGTCTTGCTGTCTCTCTGCCTTGGCTGTTTCTCTGATAACGGCTACACCTTTACTGTAGCTCCATCTTCAGCTCCTACTACACAACCCCTCCATTTGTAGCCCCAGCTTCTGCCAAACAGCCTCTGCCCTGGTTTTGGTTCCCACCAGATGCCTCCAGCAACCCTCTCTAGCCCTAGGAGTGGTAGCAGCTCTCTGCAGTTGCTACCTTCTTGGCTATTTCACTCTTCCCTGTTCAGTTTCTTGTCTCTTACATTATGTAACCAGTTTCCTCTATGAATTTCTTCTGTTTGAAATACCTAGAAGGATGTTCTTTTCCTGACTAAACCCTGATTGATGTAAATACTGTAATGGAAGAGCCCTGCAAATGAAGTCAGAAGATCTAATTTGTCTAACACCTTAGGAGCCTTAGTGGTACAGTGGTTAATGCACTTGACTGCTTACTGAAAGGTTGGTAGTTCAAACCCACCAGCCACTCTGGGGGAGAAGGTGGTCTGCTTCCATAAAGATGATAGTGTTGGAAACCCTATGGAGCAGTTCTGCTCTGTCCTGTAGGGTCACTATGAATTGGAATGTACTTGGTGGGAGTGGGTTTGGTTTTGGTTTTAGCATGTTCTTGCTGTCATATCTGCTTAATAGTATTGTCATCTCCTAAAATAAATGCCCTGCAATAAAAAGAAGAAAAGCAAAGTCACAAAAAAACAACTGAGGTTGAAATGCATTAATCCTCCATTTTAAGTCTTCCTACTTTTGACAAAGAACATGGGATATCTACTTAATGAAAGGACTCCAGGCAAAAGCCACAGGGTTTATTCTAGAGTAACCTAGAACCACAGGGCTTATTCCATGAAAGTTATTTTTTATCACTCATACCTAGTTAACCAACAGTGTCAAGCAAGTGCTAATTAAAACCCATAATCCATTTGGCACACATTTCAGATTACATTAGGAAGTGTGCATAAGCAGACAACTGGGAAAAAATATGTCTACGGTTTTATCACAGTATCTGAAATTTCTCTGACTAAAGTCTCATTCACACTTATTTAAGTTTAAAAGCTAATAATTTATCAATTATTCCTTTTCCACACATTCACATTAATTAGTTGATCAAGTAATTAGTTCCTAGTTCTCTAAGAGGGTAGTACATGGGACAAGCCAATTTTGAGATCTCGTCAAGGAAGTTATATAGCATTGTTTATCACAGCAGTCTCTGATGATCAGTGATGGAGAGACTGAGAGGGGGACGTAGAAGTGGAAATGGCTTGCCCTTAGTTAAACATCACAATTTTTCCTAGGATTAGTCATCTGTACAATTTAATTCCTATCATACATTTAAAACAAACATCACTTTTCCCAATTTTGTGCTTATTCCCTAGGAACTTGCCTGAAATTTGGAAAGGGGATTTGCTTTTACTCTCATCATCTTCAATCAATTGATTTAAAAAAAAAAAAATGTCTCAGTCACCAGAGGAGTAATAGTGGACAGAAGACTTAAACTACAACCTGAAGACACCTGTGTTCCCAATTCAATTCTTATTATCAGGAAACAGCTGGCATATTTTCTTTCCCAAGACCTCCTGAATAGTTCCTTGCTTTTCAATTTTTGTTTTTAAAGTACCTGAGCCAAAACTACAGCGAGTTTGATTTTTAAAATAGGATCAGTGACAAATGTTGAAATGCCAAGTCTAAACACACAGGATACAACAGAGCAAAATGCAAGAAGGAATTTGGGAGGCAGATTAGGGGAATGTGAGTCCAAATCTGTGCCTGCCAACTGCTCACAATAAACTCTGCTGAGGTCAAAGAAATACTAAGGCAGCTCATTCAAAAACACACGCAGACCCAGAAGACAAATGCTGCTTCTCCTCAGACGTTTAGCGATTATTTTTATAATAAAGGTCTTAAAGCACTTTCCCCGAAATGATACATTCCTACCTTCCTTTGTGAGTTAGGTGCTTTCTCCCAGCCTAATCTTTCATGTGGGGTAGGTTGGTCCCCCCTTGGTACTTCCCCAGTTCATGCAACACTTGTTTGAGATATTTTCACCACTTGGAATCAAATTCCACTTGAAGTTCTGTGTTCCCTCAGAGAGGTCATGCTAAGGTCAATCAGCAATTCCACAATGGAAAAACTGACTAGTAAATGTCCTCTAAATGTTTGCAGAGGAGCTCTGGTAGCATAGTGGCTAAGTCACTTGCCTGCTAACCAGACGGCTGGCGGTTCAAACCCACCAGCCACTCCTCAGAAGGAAGGTTGGGCAATCCTACTTCCGTAGTGATACTGCCTCGAAAACCCAAGGAGGGGTCGCTATGAGTCGGGGCTGACTCGATGGCACATAACAACAACAACAACAAATGTTTGCAGACTGCTCCTGGAAGAGTGTGCCATGAAGGTAACCAAACTAAACTTTTTCTATAATCACAATTTACAAGGCTAACAGGAAGCAGAGATGTGCTGAAGATTTAAAACCCAGCTTATCATTAAATGAAGGTACCTGCACATTAGTAAATTCATAAATGGAATTAATATTTATAAAGTACTTTGAGGTTCTCAAATATAATACACTTTGGGTTATAGAAGTTTTGATTCTTTAAATCACCAAGGTTTCAGACTCCCCAAAAGACTGTTCTTATAAAGAGTTTCAAAAAGTGTTACAAATATATTTGAATAGGCTTATCAAGAAAAATATTGAAAAAAAATTACAACAAACACCAAACACAATCAAACACTATTGAAATTTTTCATTCGATTGCCTTCTACTTGAACTTACAAACCAGAACTACATTTCTGTTAATTCAGATTTTGCCTGTTTCAAATTACAAGTATTATTAATAATACAAAAAGCACAAAACCAATAATTCCGAGAAAGCACAGGAGATTTAAAAGTCATGAATTACACATAAATCAGGAATTAATGGTAATATCATCAACATGGTATTTGTATTATGCATAGAATGTATAGCAGGTGGCAGAAGAAAGAGTGAATTAGGAAATCGAAATATGATTTGCAGATCTCTGGCAAATGTCTCTAAATTTGATTATATTTTGTACTTAAGTAGAAAACAAATGCCTTTTTCAGTCCAGATTATATTATTGTTACAAATCATTCACTGTAGGTAATACTGAAGCTGAGGAATCCAATTTAAGTAGACATGTAATTCAGAAAAGAGAAACAACAATACTATTCCTAGCACATATTATTTTCTTTCCTTCACCAAATCATTAGGTTTCTTTCAACGAGACAGTGTTTCTTGACATATTTTGTGTGTATGTGTTCATATTACTTATGGGCAGACAGAGTTATTAGATACTTTGTCCTGTCTGTGTTATACAATTCCATTTGTGAAAATACTAACATGTGATTGAAGTAAATTGATTTATTAATGAAATCAAATAGCGAGTCTGATTATTCAGAATCTATGCAATATCTTTATATTTTACATAGCATTTTCCTGGGAAATTTTTATTTATACATTCACAACCCTTAAAAGTCCTCAGCTCCTTCCCTCTTCCTCTCCCCCACCCCCACATCTTTGAAGGAAAAACAAGTCTTTTTTTTTTTTTTTTGGTATAGTCTTGACCCTAAATAGCCAAGAGAATCATAACAGAAAGATTAAAAACAGGGCTTTAAGTCTGGTCAGCCTACTAGGGAAATCCTACAACAAATAAAGTGAATGTGAGAATGACGTGTAACCAGTTGAATTTATCTTTTCCCAGACCAGCAAAAATAGCCCCAATATCTAAACAAATGTGTTAAAACCATGAAATAAACACATAAATAATTTGAAAAACTTAGTTTAGAATAGATTAACTCACAGAGCACTTCACTAGTTTCCATAGTCTGTAGTTATAGCTAGAACAGGACCCCTTGTCCCAGGGAAGAGCATGCTCGGGGGAACCATTTTCTTGGCCCAGATAATCAGAATTTAGGACAAATTCAGCCAAGCCAGACTATTTGATAGCCTTAATCTATTATTAATTCTAAAGCAATGATTAAATAGATATAGTTATTTTGACATATTTAATTCTATGATTTTGAAGGAAAATGAAAAAAGTCATCTGTTAATGAATTATTACCATGCTACAGTCACTATTCTAGGTACTTGGGATACATCATTGTATTAGTCAGAATAGGCCAACTGCTCTCTGCTGGTGTCATGCCTAAGGCATTTGACTGCTAACCAGAAAGCTGGAGGTTCAAACCCACCAGCCACTCCTTCAAAGGAAGATGGGGCAATATACTTCCATAGTGATACTGCCTTGGAAACCCAAGGAGGGGTCACTATGAGTCAGATCTGACTCCACCGCAGTGAGTTTGATTTTGGTTTATCTTTGAAAGAAAGGAGATCTAATAGCACAGTGCCTAAGACATATGACCGCTAACAAGAAGGTTGGTGGTTCAAACTCACCAGTCACTCTAGAGAAGCAAGACTGTAAATCATTACAGATGCTAACTGCCTCATCTTTGTCACACAGAGCAGCTAATGGGTTCAAACTGCCAACCTTTTGGTTAGCAGCTGACTGCCTTAACTACTGTGTCACCAGAGCTCCTTGACAGAGGTAAAAATATACACAAAAGTGCAGAGACAGATATGTGACAACTTCAGTGACTATAAAGACTCTCTGTGTGTCTGGAATGGTGGCTGCTTCAAGAATGTCAGGAGGAATGAGAGAGAGACAGTCAGGTCCGAAGTGCAGCCAGCCTTGAACACAAATATAAAAAATTGACAAGGGATATCATCAGAGTGTTTTAGGCAGACAAATTATGTGATCATATTTGTATATTAGTAAATAACTCAGCTACCTAGTAAAATAAATGACAAGGGACAAAACTCCAGGTAGACAGAGCAGCAGAGAAGGAACAGCAGAATTCATATAACACACAGGGGTCTAACCCAAGGTCTTTTTCCAGGGAGCTGCAGCATTTATCTTTGATTAAATTTAACCCACAAATAGAAGATCATTTGTTTTGGAACCAAACTCTCTAAACTATTTCATATTCTTTTTCAGTGTTTTGAATTAAAACTAATTTTAAATACATCTTTGATGAAACCCCAGTCACGATTCCCCTTCTGAAGTCTAAAGGTACATAAAAATACATTCCTTACTGGCACAAACATAGAATCACAGATTTTCAAGGTTTGAAAGTTTTAATTCACTTGGTTCAACCATCCGTCTGAGGTTGGAAGCCTTTCTATGCATCTCTGCCAAATCATTTTCTGGACGAAGCTTGAACATCCCCAGGGATGATGTATCTAGTGAAGCAGTTAAAAGCGTGGGCTCTGGAATTAAGAGAAGCTAGATTTGAATTTCTATTCCATCACTTCCACTGTGTGAACTTTGGCAATGGTTTTAACTTTTTTCTTAAAGCCATGGAAATATCATCTATAAAATGGAGATAATATTACAATTTAACTCCTAGAATTATATGAATAAAATAATGCATGCATAACACTTAACACAATGCCCAACACATAGTAAGCCCTCAATAAATGTTTGATGATATTATCACTATTATTATTCATGCCATTATTATTATTTTCCAATTCTTCATATTCCAGTGTTAGAAAGCTCTTAAAAATCTCTTCTTTCTGCCACTTCATAGAAAAAATCTGGTTTCAGAATATGATTTGGCAAAATAAAGTCAATATTCCATTAACTATAGTTCACCATAAAATTTAGAGGAAATTCCTTGCAAAGAATGTGCATAATCTCATAGATATCCTGTTAGAGTTCCAAGTTATACTTTCAAAAGTATAAACAGAAAAACACTTGAAGTACTAAGTCTATAAAGCCTCATAAATACTATCTGGTTCATAACACTCACATAAAGTGAAGAGATATGAACAAACATAATATGTTACCTGACATCACTCCTGGCAATGCCTCAAAGAGCAAATTTAAATTAAATCATTTTTCTAGCATCAGAGCTTGCATATGACACTAGGTATTCCAGACAATAAACAGCACCTTAACCAAAAAAGGTTTTTGTGAAGCTTCTCTTAAATTCACAGCAAATGAGTTTCCATGCTACCTGAGCTTGTTACTTCATTCAAAAACATTGCCAGTACCTGTTTCTGTCAAGATGCTCAGAGTTTGATAATAGAAATAAGACAATAAAATAAAGATTCTAAGAACTACAATAAAATAAATTCTTTCTAATCTGTATGGATATCACCTGCTATAACTACTAAATTCTGACATGTGTAAATGAACTTCTTCTACCACACAAATTTTCCAATTCTTTAAAAATAAATATATATATTGCCATCAAGTCAATTCAGACTCTTAGCAACTCCTCCTTGGGTTTCCGAGCTGCTATCTCTATAGAAGTAGATTGCCCAGTCTTCCTTCTGAGGAGTGGCTGGTGGGTTTGAACCACCAGCCTTCTGGTTAGCAGTCAAATGCCTTAGGCACCATACCACCAGAGCTCCCTTTAAGTTATAGTGCAGTGAAAAAAATGTAGACTATTGTCTTAAATCTCTAGTGCTGCTATAACAGAAATAGCACAAGTAGATGCTTTTAACAAACAGAAATTTATTCTCTTATTGTTCAGGAGGCTAGAAGTCTGAATTCGGAGTGTCAGCTTTAAAAGACTAGGTTAGAAGTCCAAGTTCAGAGTGCTGCCTCAAGGGGCTGGGTGGAGGCCCCTCAACCTTGGGCTTCAGCTCAGGTTTTCAGGCCCACTGGACTAAGCTGGAGGCTTCTCCTGACTCATGCAGCTGCTGGCTGCTGAAGCTAACCAATACAAGATTGGCAGGTAAATGGCAGATTGTTGGTTCATAGGCTGTGAAGGCAACAGTCCCAGGATCAGAAGGCAATATGGCAGGCCACAGGTTCAATCCAGGAACTGGAGATGATGAATCAGCCAAATGCAGGATCCTATAATGAGCAGAAAGCTTGTTTTGGGACCTTTCCCAAAGCTCTTCCACATATACTAGAAGCAGGCCACAGCCCAAAGGTAACTTCCCCTCAACTAATTAGCTGCTCACAGTAGATTCCACCATGGAGGTGATTACACCACATCCAATCTCATCATGAGGAATAACTACACCCAGCTCCCAAGTAACTCAAAATCACGGCCCAGCCAAGTTGACACACAACCTTAACTACCACAGCTATCTTAAAAATAACATAACTATTTCTTTACCATTTAAGTATGTCCTGAGAAATCACATACTTTGCACTGAGAAAATCTTAACCAAAACATATTATTATAAAATGTTTGAAATGTTGTTATTGGTTACCAGGATCTTTTAAGTTAATTTTTTTAAGTATAACACTCCCTTGACTTTAAAATGAGAAAATCTAGTGTTTGGGGTACACAAGTTATGTGATCACATTTGTGCATTAGTAACTAACTCAGGACAAACTAGAACTCAGTGCTATAAAATATGCTAGCAATCTGTAAGGGTTACATGCAAGATAGAAGAATTGGTAAATTGGAGAGGAAAAATAAAAGAAAATGACTAATCAAATGAAAATCAACAATAAAAATGAGGGGATTAATATACATAAACTCTAAAACTCCTTTCCAACTATAAAATTCAGTTATTCTGTGTAAATAAAAGAGAATCAGAACCAATTATATAACAATTATTTGAAATAATAAGTACAGACATGGAGAAAGAAGAACCTTGGATATAAATATCTATTTGAATCACCAAAACATTTCCCACAAAAGATCATAGCCAAAAGAAAATGTAGCATTTAGGCTAAGATGTGAAAGACAATTTGGAGGTTTCGGTCGTGAGAGGGGAGCAGAGGGTCACAAGCAGGCTTAACAGTGAGGGCCTCAGTCATAGGCTCACTCACAGGGTACTGTGACTCTTCACTGTTTACTTGTAACCAGTTAAATGAATTTACAGATTATCCTATATAGTATTAACTAAATTTACTCTCAGAAAGTAAACAAGTGCCTTCAAATTTTCTGAAAAAAAGATTAAAGTTTAAAGAGAATATAAGCAAATACAAAATGGAAGAAGGGGAAATGTCCATAGGAATAGCTACATTAGGAGGTGAAAGTAATGATAAGTCTAATCAGCACTTTTAAAATGTGAAATTTGAAGCCTGCAGAATGGAGTCACATCAACTTTCATTTATATGAAAGCAGTGCCTTAAGAGGAGTTCCAGCAAGATGGCGGAGTAGGCAGAAAGACTGCACAGACCCTCTTCAACAAAGAAAAGGGAAACCAATTAACACAGACACAGAAGATAATCCTGGACCCCTGAGCCTTGAAGGGA
>NW_006921588.1:14825959-14833775 GCF_000298275.1 Orycteropus afer afer | reverse complement strand
AAAAAAAAAAAAAAAAGCAGTGTCTTAATTGTATTTCTTAAAGTATTATCTAATGATCATAGGAATCCATGATAATTACTCAGGTGACATTTTAAAATACTGTTTCCGTCATTGTTATCTCAGCCTTTTTCCTCTTCATTTCCTAATATACTTAATATACTAGGGACTTAATATACCAGGACCATAGGGCATGGATATAATTAATAAAGAATTACTGATGGTAGAGTGAATGCACATTCCACAGAATGCTAAGTTTTAGAATTAATATTCAGCCAAAGCCAACTATCAACACCATGGAATGAACTCCTTATATATTAGAATAAACTTAAATTTTATAAAATAAAAAACATTACTATTTAAGATTATTATTAAAGTTTCTAGTCATAACATTTTTGAAATTTTTATATTATTTTTGAGAATAATAATTTCTAAGAACTATCATCTATAGATTGTTTCTGCAATCACTATACATTAATTCTTATTTCAACTAGCCTACTTAAAGAGGTCTCAAAATTTTTCTGTGCACAAAAGACTGTATTCAGGCAACGGTTTTTTAGTAACAGATTTCCTGGAGAGAATTTATGTTAAAATCCATAGCTTAAGCAAGCCTTAAAAAGCTTTCACACTCAACTACTGAAAATGGCTGGCAGTCTACAGCAACCATTTTAACAAACTTTCTATTGAAATTCTTAAAAGCCATAGCCATAAAACTTTAGAACTTTTCCTGTTTAATTGTTATAAAATCTGTTTTGAAGTTTGATTAGTGATTACAAATCTCTAATACTCTTCTTCATATTCTTATGTTCTTTATTATGTTTCAGTCCAAGATAATTTATCATTGATGTTGTATATAATTTTTTAAGTTTTCCCTCCTTGTAATTTCCAACAACTGGTAATTAATTCTCATTATATGTGAAGAATTCTCGAACACTTATTAAAAGATTTGTGGCCTAAATAGAATCATTTGAGTAAACATAAAACAGTTCTAACTATTTTTTTAATGAGAAACGTATACAAAATGACTCTACAAAGATTAGAATTATTTCCCTATATAACTCTTTGACTGCTTTTAATAACTATTTTTCTGGGAGCTCTGGTAGTGTAGTGCTAAGGCACTTGACTGCTAACCAGAAGACCACCGGTGCAAACCTCCCAGCCACTCCTTGGGAGGAAGGTTGGGCAATCTATTTTCGTAGAGATACTGCCTCAGAAACCCAAGGAGGGGTTGCTGAGTCGGGTCCGACTCAATGGCACATAACAACAACAACAACAACAATACACAAAACTAAAGCTTTTGCAATCATCATTAATTATTGTAGTATTTTTTTTTTCTCACAATAGTAAATATGTATTACATTTATTCAAGCCAGGAACTGAACTCAACTGGTTCAACATTCAGCCAAACCATAGACAGGGCTATAAGGTGAACAATAATACCAGGAAGGTATGCACTCATTAGAACAATTACTACAAAAATGGTTCAGTACATCAGTACATTTTTCACACTGTGTCAATGAAATGTAACAATGTCACTGAACCATTTTTATAGTAATTGTTAAATGGGAACCTAATTTGCTGAGCAAACTTTCAACGAAAGTACAAAAGAATATTTTTAAAAGAAATGAAATAATAAAAATTAAGTTATCATCTCCTGGCCAAACTGTTAGAATCATATTTCATAGATATTAATATTTCTACTCAAAAACATTAACCTGAAAGTTTCTGGTAAAGAATGAGGAATCATGTGAGAGTTCCATACTTCATAAGTGAGGTCAAAATGTTTGAAATCTCATTATTAGTTACCAGAAATATTTTAATATTTTTTAAGTATAACATATTGATTTTAAAATAAGGCAATATTACCAATCTATCATGGATTAATGTAAATATGGAGAGGATGGGGAAGAGGAGGGAGCACCAAAGGAGAAAGTTATATTTGCTTTGTACATACAATTTTAGAGAAAAATAGAGTTATCTTCTAAAGTCCTTGGTGATTAAATCAAAGATTAAAAATTAATGATATCAAAGCTGACTAATCTTACTAAGCATATTTATGGCTTCCTATTCCATGTTCCACCACTTGTCTGTCAGTTGGCTGTACAGTGGTGAATTGCATGTTGCTGTGAGGCTGGAGGCTATCACCGGTATTTCAAACACCAGCAGAATCACCCATGGTGTACAGACAGCAGCAGAGCTTCCAGAGTAAGGCAGACTCAGAAGAAGGAAGGGGCCACCCACTTTTCAGAGGATTGCCCAGTGAAAATCTTATGAATAGCAGTGGAACACTGTCTCATAAATTACTGGAAAACTTTATGAAAAGCCCTGAAACTTTGTCTGATATAGTGCCAGAAAATAAGACCCTCAGATCATAAAGTGCTCAAAATACAACTGGAAAAAAGCTGCCTCCTCAAAGTAGAGACAACCTTAATGGATGGAGTAAAGCTTTCAGAAACTCCATTTGCTGATGTGGCATGACTAAAAGTGGGAAGAAACAGCTGTAAACATCCATTAATAATCAAAAAATTAATTCTATAAAGTGTGAATCTAGGAAAATTGGAAGTTGTAGAAAATGAAATGGAATGCATAATGATAGATATCCCAGGCATTAGTGAGCTGAAATGAGCTGGTTTTAGCCATTTAGAATCAGAGAACCATATGATCTATTATGCCAGGAATGACAAAATGAAGAGGAATGGCATGGCATTCATTGTCACAAAGAATGTACCAAGATCTATCCTGAAGATCAATGCTGTCAGTGATAGGAAAATATCCATACACCTACAAGGAAGACCAGTTAATACTACTATAATTCAAATTTATGCACAAACCACCAAAGCCAAAGACAAGGAAATTGAAGATTTTTACCAACTTCTGCAGTCTGAAATTGACCAAGTGTGCAATCAAGGTTGACTATTACTGGTGATTGGAACGCAAAAGTTGGAAACAAAGAAGAATCACCAGTAGTTGGAAAAATGGCCTTGGTGACAGAAATGATGCTAGAGACTGCATGATAGAATTTTTCAAGACCGATGACATTCATTGCAAATACCTTTTCTCGACAACATAAATGGTGGCTATACATGTGACCTTACTAGATGGAATACACAGGACTCAGACCTACTAATCTGTGGAAAGAGGTGGCAGAGAAGCTCAGTATCTTCAGCCAAAACAAGACAAAGAGCTGACTGTGGAACAGACCATCAAATGCTCATATGCAAGTTCAACTTGAAGTTGAAGACAATTAAACAAGTCCATGAGAGCCAAATTATGACCTTGATTATATCCCACCTGAATTAAGAGACCATCTGAAGAATAGATTTGATGCATTGAACACCAATAACTGAAAACCGGACAACTGTGGGATGACATCAAGAACATCATCCATGAAGAAAGTAAGAGGTCATTAAAAAGACAGGAAAGGAAGATAAGACAAAAGACGAATGTCAGAAGAGACTCTGAAACTTGCTCTTGAATGGAGAGTAGTTAAAGCAAGTAGAAGAAATGACAAGATAAAACAGCTGAACAGAAGATTTCAAAGAGCAGCTCGAGAAGACAAAGTCAATTTTTATAATGAAATATCCACAGACTTGGAGTTAGAAAACCAAAAGGGAAGAACACACTCAGCATTTCTCAAGCTGACAGAACTGAAGAAAAAATTCAGCCTTGAGTTGCAATACTGAAAGATTCTGTGGACAAAATATTGAATGATGCAGGAAACATCAAAAGAAGATTAAAAGAATACAAGTCACTGTACCAAAAAGAATTCATCAATGTTCTTCTATTTCAGGAGATGGCATATAATAGAGAACCAATGGTATTGAAGAAAGAAGTCAAAGCTGTACTTAAGGAATTGGCAAAAAAAATGAGGCCTCCAGGAACTGGCAGAATTGAAACATTGAGATGTTTCAATAAACGGATGCTATACTGAAGGTACTCACTAGTCTATGCCAAGAAATTTGGAAGACTGCTACCTGGCCAACTGCTTTGAAAAAATACATATTTGTACCCATTCTAAAGAAAGGTGATCCAACAGAATGTGGAAATTATCAAACAATATCATTGATAACACATGCATGTAAAATCTTACTGAAGATAATTCAAAAATGATTGCAGGAGTATATTGGCAGGGAACTTCCAGAAATTCAAGCTGGATTCAGAAGAGGAAATAGAGAGGGAATAGAAGAGGTATATCACTGATGATATTAGATAGATCTTGGCTGAAAGCAAAGAATACCAGAGAGACATTTACTCATGTTTTATTGACTATGCCAAAGCATTCGACTGTGTGGATCACAACAAATTTTGGATAACATTGAGAAGGACAGGAATTCTGGAACACTTAACTGTGCTCCTGTACATAGACTAGGAAGCTGTCATTTGAACAGGGCAAGGGGATACTGCATGGTTTAAAATCAGGAAGGGAGTTGAAAGGTTGTATCCTTTCCCATATTTATTCAATCTGTGTGCTGAACAAATAATCCAAGAAGCTGGACTATATGAAGAAGAACATGGCATAAAGATTGGAAGAAGACTCATTAACAACCTGCAATATGCAGATGACACAACCTTCCTTGCTGAAAGTGAAGGTGACTTGAAGCACTTCCTGATGAAGATTAAAGACTAAAGTCTACAGTATGGATTACACCTCACCATAAAGAAAACAAAAATCCTCACAACTGGACCAATAAGCAGCATCACTATAGATGGAGAAAAGATTGAAATTGTCAAAGACTTCATATTACTCATTTCCACAATCAACACCAATGGAAGCAGCAGTCAAGAAATCAGACATCATATTGCACTGGGCAAATCTGATGCAAAAAAAAAACTTTTTAAAGTGCTGAAGAGCAAAGATGTCTCTTAGAAGACTAAGGCATGCCTAACCCCAGCCACTGTATTTTCAATCACCTCATATGTACGTGAAAGCTGGACAATGAATAAAGAAGACTGAAGAAGAGTTGATGCTTTTGAGTTATGGTGTTAGTGAAGAATACTGAAAGTACCATGGACTGCCAGAAGAACTAACAAATCTGTCCTGGATGAAGTACAGCCAAAATGCTCCTTGGAAGAAAGAATGGCCAGACTTAGTCTCTCCTACTTTGGTCATGTTGTCAGAAGGGACCATTCCCTGGAGAAGGATATCATGCTTGGTAAAGTGGAGGATCAGTGAAAAAAGGGGAAGGCCCTCAATGAGATGGATTGACACAGTGGCTGCAACAATGGGCTCAGGTATAGCAAAGATTGTGAGGCTGGCACAGAACTGTGCAATGGTTTCATTCTGTTGTACATAAGGGCCACTATGAGTCAGAGTCAACTCAACAGCACCTGACAACAACAACAACAACTCCAAGTTGTTATAACAGCATTACAGGTTTGCTGAAAGTGCAAGAAAACATCTTTTGAAGTGTTACTCCTAAAAGCAGAGTTCAAGAAATTACATCAAATGTTAAAACTCAACTAATTTATGTCAATATTTTATAAAATTTTAAGGCATCATATTACATAGTAGAAGGAAATAATGCCAGAAGCATAAAGCAATTTATACTTGTGGATAATATCTTGTTTAGGTAATAAACACATTTAAAAGATCATACCTTCACCTATAATTTAAAGATCATTAAAATGTATACAGTAAGGAAAAAGTTACTTTTAAGAAACCATTTGACTGAAAACTATTTTCTCTCATTCAAAGTTCTGAGATTTAGAGTGGAATACACGTCTGCAATAAAAGTTGGATAGCCAGTCATAAACATTACAAAACCAAAGGAAATTCCTGAATTACCATTAGTAGTAAGATGCTGACTGTTTTAATGCACTCTCTAGAAAGAAACTGACAAGAAGACAAAATGATAAAATGATTAACTAATGAGTTGCTTATCAAGCAAATTGAAACTTGATAATTTTAATAACATATCTTAAAATTGTTATAACTCTAATTTCTAACAAGCTGTTAGTCTTTGGAGTGGAAGGAATATGTGCTAAATTTGATATTTTCTTCCTATTCAAACTTAGCTAACATTTTTTTTATTTAACTGTATCAGAAATCTCTATATTAGCAATCATCCCTTGCTATCTAAAACCAAAAACCAAACTCACTGCCATTGAGTTGATTGTGACCGATAGAGACCCCTTTGGATTTCCAATCTAAAACAACACTTAATTGTGCTCATGAGGAATCTGTACATAGACCAAGAGGCAGTTGTTCAAACAGAACAAGGAAATAGTGGGTGGTTTAAATTCAGGAAAGTTGTGTGTCAGTGTTATGTCCTTTCACCATACTCATTCAATCTGTATGCTGAGCAAATAATCCAAAAAGCTGGAATATGTGGAGAAGAAAGTAGCATTAGGATTGGAAGTAGCCTCATTAACAACCCACAATGTGCAGGTGACACTACCTTGTTTCCTGAAAGTGAAGAGGACTTAAAGCACTTCCTGATGAAGGTCAAAGACTACACCCTTCAGTATGGATTACACCTCAATATAAAGAAAATAAAAATCCTCACAACTGGACCAATAAGCAACATCATGAAAAATGAAGTAAAGACTGAAGTTGCCAAGGATTTCATTTTACATAGATCTACAATCAATGCCCATGGAAGCAGCAGGAATGAAACCAAAGAACATATTGCAATGGACAAATCTGCTACAAAAGACCTCTTTAAAGTGTTGAATAACAAAGATGTAACTTTGAAGATTAAGGTACATCTGACCCAAACAATGGTATTTCCAATAGCCTCATATGTATGTGAAAGCTGGGCAATGGATAAGGAAAACCAGAGAAGAAGTGTTGCATTTGAATTACAGTGTTGGCAAAGAATATTGAATATACCAGAGACTGCCAGGAGAATGAATCAATCTCTTTTGGAGGAAGTACCTCTAGAATGCTCCTTAAAAGCCAGGATGGTGGGACTTTGTCTTACTTTGGCCATATTACCAGGAAGGACCATTCTTGGAGAAGGACATCATGCTTGGTAAAGTAGAAGATCAATAAAAATGAGGAAAACCCTCAATGAGATGGACAGACACAGTGGCTGAAAAAATAGGCTCAAGCATGGTAACAACTGTAAGAATGGCACAGGACCAGGCAGTGTTTTGTTTTGTTGTACATAGGGTCTGTATGAGTTGGAACTTATTCATTGGCACCTACCAACAACATCTAAAACAAATGAGTATCATTACCTCTGTAATAACTAAATATATATAACACTACAGCCATAATTGCTTCAATCCATGAAAAAACAATGAAAGGTACAAGAACACATCAGTTTTGTTTCTTTTCAAAAAACATAAAATTAATCAAAATTTCAGAAAGTCTGACAAAGAAAATAACAAAAGTGAAACAGTGATTCTTTCACAACGCATGAGAATGCTTTATAAAAATCATGCTAAAGAAAAAGATTTTCCAATGGTGATTAGATATGCTTTTATTTCTCAATAAATCATTGTGCACAGTATTTAAACTGCCAATGCTGAAACCATACAGCCTTCCACAAAGGAAAATGCATTCTTCCCCTAGATCTGTCTGGAGGGTAAAAATCTACAGCTCAGGAAATGGGCTTGAGTCAATGTCAACATTCTTTGACCAAAGTCACTCCAGCGGAATACTGGAGAGAGATTTCTCTTCTCTTTGTTTAATAACACATTCTGACTGATCATTGCTGACAAGGTCTAAGTGAAAGTCAAGGGGAAAAACAGAGCAGTCATTTAAAAAGCTTGCTGTTCTTCTGTATTCCAACAAATTTGAAAATCTGGAGGAAATGGACAGTTTTCTAGAAACACACCACTTACCTAAACTAACACAGACTGAAGTGAAAAA
>NW_006921588.1:14813213-14824025 GCF_000298275.1 Orycteropus afer afer | reverse complement strand
AGTGAATTTACTCTGTAAATCTTCACCCAAATCCTAATTAAAAAAAAAATAAAATAAAAAAAATAAATAAATAAATAAAAAGCTTGCTGTTCTTAAACTTTAGTATTACCCCAATCAAGGTGGACTTTTAAATCATATCACCTCAGTTCATTTTGTCTCCTTACATCTGCCTAAATGATCAGCTTTAAAAACAAAACATTATGACATTAGAGGGAGCTCTGGTAGCGTAGTGCTTAAGGCACTTGACTTAACCAGAACCCTGGCGGTTCAAACCCACCAGCCACTCCTGGGAAGGAAGATGGGGCAATCCACTTCCGTAGTGATACTGCCTTGGAAACCCAAGAAGGGGTCGCTATGAGTCAGGGCCGACTCGACGGCACATAACAACAACATGACATTAGAATTATAATTTCAATGATGAAAAGAAGACCACTAAGTAAAGATTTAGGGTAAAAACCTAGTGTAAAAGTTATGAACTAAGAAAGAATTTGAAATTTTCATAAGATAGAAATAAAGTCCATATGACTAGAATATAGAAAATAAGGGAGGAAGTGAAATAAAATTATTCAAAGTTACCAAACCAAACCAAACTCACTGCCTTTGAGTCTGATCCAACTCATAGCAACCCCTCCTTGGGTTTCCAAGGCAGTATCACTATGGAAGTAGATTGCCCAATCTTCTTTCCAAGGATGGAGGGTTTGAACTGCCAGCCTTCTGATTAGCAGTCAAAGGCCTAGGCATGACAGGTGCTATATCATATATTTGTTGTTGTTATTTGCCATCGAGTCGGCCCCAACTCATAGCGACCCCTCCTTGGGTTTCCGAGGCAGTATCACTACGGAAGTAGGAATGCCCAACCTTCCTTCCGAGGAGCGGCTGGTGGGTTTGAACTGCCAGCCTTCTGGTTAGCAGTCAAGTGCCTTAGGCACTATGCTACCAGAGCTCCTATATCATATACAGGGGTATCCAAAAACCAAAAAACCAAACACACTGCCATCAAGTCAGATGCAACTCATAGCAACCCCTCCTTGGGTTTCTGAGGTGGCATTACTATGGAAATAGATTGTCCAACCTTTCTTACGGGAGGGGGGGCGGGCTGGTGGGTTTGAACCACCAGCCTTCAGGTTAGCAGTCAAATGCCTTAAGCACTACGCTACCAGAGCTCCTGTATAGGGAGTATAAGCTATGGAAAACAGTTGGGATTTTATTTAGGTAAAAACAGGAGCCATTGGCAGATTGTTCAAATAAGGAAAAATATATAACTTTATTTCCATTTTCAAAAGGTCACTTTGACCACAAAATATCCATTAGCATGGTTTAAATTATAAATTCTGACAATATTAAATGTTGGCAAGCATATGGAGCAACCAGAACTCTCAGACATTGCTGTAGGAAATGTAAACTGATAGAACCACTTTGGATTACTATCTTGTAGTGTCTCTTAGAGCTGAATCATGTGCATCTCTTTGTCAGCAATCCATTCCTCCTAAGTGTATTTCCAATATAAATGACTACAGATGTTCAACAACAACAAATTTACTAGTATGATCATTACAGCATTCATACTATTCAGGAACTAGAAGTACTCAAATGCCACAAACAGTAGAACGGATAAACTATAATATATTTACACAATGAAACACTATACATCATTTGAATGAATAATCTAAACTACCCAAAACAACATGAATCTTATAAATATGATTGAGCAAAAGAACAAAGACACAAAAACCAAAACCAAACTCACTGCAGTTAAGTCAAGTCCGACCCAGAGCAACCCCTCCTTGGGTTTCCGAGGCAGTATCACTACAGAAGTAGATTGCCAAGAGTAACTACTAAATGTATACACTTAGGTGTTTTAAAAACAGGCAAATTAGTCTGTTTTTAAAAGGAAGGATATTGGTTACCCTTAATGGTGACTGGGGGTGGCTAGTAACTGAAAGGAATCCTTGGGTAGGGTAAACAGTTAATGCACTCAGCTGCTCACTGAGTGGCTGGAAGTTGAAGCCCACCTTCAACCACCTCAAATGGAAGCCCTAGTGATCTACTTCAGAAAAATTGGCCGTTGAAAACCCTATAGAGAATAGCTCAACTCTGACATACATGGAGTTGCCATGAGTCAGAACCAAACTCTAGGGCAACTGGGGATGGTGGTGGTGACTGAAAGGGAATATGAAGGGGCAAAGGAGGAGTAATAGACATGGAGATTAAACTACAATTTGCTGGCAAAGAGAGATGTATGAAAATTCTTGCATTGACTGCTGACATATATACCAAAAAACATAGAATTTTAGATTTATTCTTGGCAGTCATCTAATAAAATTTGCCTTCTATCTTCTTAGGCTAAATCCTTATGTTAAAATTTGGATTAAATAGAAAGATCTGGTAGCATAGTGCCTAAGGCACTTGACTGCTAACCAGAAGGCTGGCGGTTCAAACCCACCAGCCACTCCTCGGAAGGAAGCTTGGGCAATCTACTTCCGTAGCGATACTGCCTCAAAAACCCAAGAAAGGGTGGCTATGAGTCGGGGCTGACTCGACAGCACATAACAACAACAACAGAAAGATCTATGTATGTATTAAAAAAAAAAAAAATCTGCCTTCTATACGTGTGGCTTTACCATTCCTAGTGATGAGAAACTCACTACTTGTAAGAGAAACTATTCCTTTGTTGGGAGAAAAAATATTAATGGTTCTAGCATTACTTATTATAGTCAGTCAAAATCTGATTTGTTATTTCAGATATTCCTTCTGAGATAACACAGAAAGTTCAATTTCAATTTCCAGTAAAAACTTTCCAAGGGGTTGAAGATAGCTAATGTGTTTCCACTTTCATCTTCTTCTCTCCAGATGTCCCAGATATTGCTCCATCCCAGTCACCACACTCAGGATAAGCTTTCATTTGCAAATATCACTAAGAAGAGGGACAGATGGGGGGGAGTTGAGTTGGCTATGCAGATGCAGGATACACAAGATGTGGAATTCTGAATTCCAGGTGCCTCAAACCTCAGTGATTTGAATGAAATCCATTTCAAATATCTATCAACCTGCCACAGTTTCAATCCTAAGCTCTCTAATACTACAGTTTTTTAAAAGTTATATTTCATGTAAAACTGGGATACTTCCTATTCATCTGTATTCCTAAGTAATTTGAAATGAAGAGTAAAAAGAAAAGAAGCAAGATAGTAAACAATGGAGGTAGAAGGGGCAAGAAAGCTGTCAGTTTATTTTAAATTCCAAATGCACATGCTCTGATACAGGAAATAAGAGATGAATTATGAACATTCAATTTTAAATATTTCTTTCCAGTTACAGTACAATTTCTAATGTGGGACAGGATAAGTCATGATTGTTAGGTATTTATCTTGACAAGATGACTTTAAAGTTCTGGAGTTTATATTTGAGTGGACACTTCTTTAAAGCTAGGAAGCTGATCTTAGTGTTTCATAGTTCATTTGCCAAGTTTTCTTTCCTTCCTTCCTTAACAGACTGAGACCATTCACTGGTTGTGAGTCCACTTATCATCTTCTCTAAATAGCAACACTGCTATGCAAATATTAGTTTTATAAACTTAAGCTTGGCACAACAAGTTCAAGGAATCAAATTTTTATGTTTATTTTCTTGAACACATAGATATAGCTTAGCATTTATCTTTTCTTTTCAACATAGAAATAATCCATGATAACCTTATAAATCTTGTTTTTGTGTACTCACAATTTAGAATAAATAACTTGAAGTGGTAAATGCACTAGAAGAGCCCAGATTCGTTAGTTCATTAATTATTAATAATAATTAGTTCTAATATTCTTTTAAATACAAAAATAATCTTGGCTGCTATAATTAAACTATTTAAAAAAAAAAAAAAAAAAATCTCACTGCCCTCCAGTCAGTTTCAACTCACAGCAATCCCTCCTTAGGTTTCTGAGGCAGTATCTCCCCAGAAGTAGATTGCCCAGTCTTCCTTCCCAGAAGTGGCTGATGGGTTTGAACCACCAGCCTTCCAGTTAGCAGTCAAATGCCTTAGCAGTCACTACACCTAATCAAACTATAGCTGTATGATATTATGAATCACTCCCACTGCTGTCATTTCATAACAGTTTGCTGCAACATCATCATGAAAAGCTAACAACTAGAAAACTAGAACTTTGAAAAAAAAAAAAAAACTTACCTGATTACACAAAAGATTTGGTTCCAATTGGATGACTAAGAAATATCATTTTTTTGTCAGCTGACTCATAGTTGTGCTTGAAATCTTGGCCAGCTTATGGTCTAAAGTTCTAAGGTAATTTTCCAGAAGTGGAAGGGGTTTCTATAGCAGGAATACCATTCACTTATTTTTGTGATGCTTTCCATCAGAAACTTTAAACTGATGTACCTGACCCCAAAACTAAAGGTCAAATAGTTATAAAAAAGAAAATCTTTAGTCATTTAGCCTCGAAACAGCACAAAGTTCAGAGATTTCAAAAGCATATACTGTATCTTCTCATCTTCTTTGCATTTCTCAATAAGTAAAAAGTCTGTATTAGTATTTCTAAATCAAATCAATGAGTCCTTATTTTCATAGGTTTTGATCATGCAAAAACTAAGAAAAATAGTTTAAGAAACTATTTAAAAGAGTTTTTAAATATTTAAAATATTTTAAGGGACAACCTGTGATATTCACACGACACAACCTTGCTTGCTGAAAGTGAAGATGACTTGAAGCACTTACTGATGAAGATTAAAGACTACAGTCTACAGTATAAATTACATTAACATAAAGAAAACAAAATCACATCGTGATAAATGCAGAAAAGATTGAAGTTGTCAAAGATTTCATATTACTTGGTTCCACAATCAACACTAACCGAAACAGCAGTCAAGAAATCAGACGATGTATTGCACTGGGCAAATCTCCTGTGAAAGACCTCTTTAAAGTGCTGAAGAGCAAAGATGTCTTTTTCAAGACTGAGGTGAACCTAACCTAAGCCACGGTGTTCTCAATTGTCTCAATATGCATGTGAAAGCTACACAATGAATATGGAAGACCAAAGAAAAGTTGATGCTTTTGAGTTGTGGTGTTAGCGAAGAATACTGAAAGTGCCATGGACTGCCAGAAGAACTAACAAATCTGTCCTGGAAGAAGTGCAGCTGGAATACTCCTCCCAAGCGAGAATGGCCAGACTTCATCTCACCTACCTTGGTCATATTGTCACAAGGGACCATTCCCTGGAGAAGGGTGTCATGTTTGGTAAAGTGGAGGGTCAGGAAAAACAGGGAAGGCCCTCAACAAGATGGATTGACACAATGACTGCAACAATGAGCTCAGGTATAGCAAGGATTGTGAGGCTGGTGCAGGATCAGGCAATGTTTCCTTCTGTTGCACACAATGTCGCTATGAGTTGGAGCCGACTCAATGGCACTTAACAACAACGATGAAATAAAACCCATATTTGTGTTTTAGCATAAGGTCTGCCCTGTAATTTTCCATTATGCTCTACATAAATTCTCTATTCTAGCCAAGGAGCTCTGGTAGCATAGTGCCTAAGGTACTTGACTGCTAACCAGAAGGCTAGCGGTTCAAACCCACCAGCCACTCCTCGGAAAGAAGGTTGGGCAATCTACTTCCATAATGATACCACCTAGGAAACCCAAGGAGGGCTCACTATGAGTTGGGGCTGACTCGACGGCACATAACAACAACAACAATATTCTAGCCAAATTGTTTTATTGAATAGGAATTGCATTCAGTTGTGAGTCAAAGCCACTTGAAAAAGCCCTTTAAATTCATTAGGCTTTAGACTTTCACATGAGAATTTGGGGTTAGGTAATTTAAGGCTGTATAACAACTGAAAAAGGTATCAGGATCCACTCTTCTTCCAGCTCTGTGCTCTACCAATCCTTTTGTGTAGCGCTTATTCTCGGGGTTGAAGGCGCCCATTTGAACTCCAACTGTCCCTTGTCTTCCAGGTAGTAGGATTACAGAAGGAGAAAAGGAGGGCATACTCCCTTTCTTTAAGAAGACTCCCAAAGTCCCACACACGTCTGCTTATATTACATTGTCAAACATTTATTCCTTGGATTAATCTGGTTTCAAAATGGGGATGAGAAATGTAGTCTTTTATGTGATCACGTGGCTGCCCTAAATAAAACTGAGATTCTGGAAGAATAGGAGAATGAATATTGCAATAGAGAAATAACAGTCTTCTGCTATACTATTATATACACTGTCATTTGAATAGACTGGGTTCCTTTCTTTATCTCAGTTCAGGAAATCCACATTTCCTTGAAAAAACTTTTCCTCCTTTCCCACACTATTCTTACTAAGTTCCAGGCTTTTTGGAATGCTTCTTGGAAGTGAGAATGCCGAGACTTCGTCTCACCTACTTTGGTCATGTTGTCAGAAGGGACCAGTTCCTGGGGAAGGAAATCATGCTTGGTAAAGTGGAGGGTCAGCGAAAAAGGAGAAGATGCTCAATGGCATGGATTGACACAGTGGCTGCAACAGTAGGTTAAGGCCTAGTAAGGACTGTGGGGATGACACACAACCAGGCAGTGTTTCGTTCTGTTGCACACAGGGTCATTATGAGTCAGAGGTGACTCCATGGCACCTAACAAAAACAACAGCAGGCTTTCTTAAATGGGCAACTTAGTTGCTATTTCCTCTTAAGTCTTTTCCAACCTCTCAGAACTCATAATATTTTCTTAATCTAGATAACTCATTTGGAACTCACAGTCTATTAGATTTCATTGTTAGTTTATTTGTCTATGTGCTGTATTCACAAGTCTAAGGCATTTGACTATTAATCAGAAGGCCGGTGGTTCAAATCCACCAGCCATCCTCAAAAGGAAGGTTGGGCTATCTATTTCCATAGTGATACTGCCTCAGAAACCCAAGGAGGGGTTGCTATGAGTCAAATCTGACTCTATGACAGTGAGTTTTGGAGAAGCTTCCTAAGATCATACACCATGCCTTTTGCTTCTTTGCATCTCTGTAGCTTGTAGACATGGGATTATACCTGTCCATCTGCCTTATTTCATGAGAGGTATGAGGTAACTATGTATAACATTCAAAAGGGTGATAAAAAGTTAATAAAAATCTGAAACATGAAAAGATAAACTAGAATAGGAAATCAAGGCATAAAGAGAAGGGAAGTAGAGAGTATAAAATAGGATAATGGAGGCCACAACCACCTACTTTAAAAATTTAGTACTGAAAAGATGGCATCCTACTAACAGACTGCACTCTAGATCCCTCTATCAACCGAGATTTTGAGAAACTAGGAAAAGTAGATGCAAATAATGATACTGGAGTTATGAACAGCTAATGAGAAGATAAAGTACTAGATCCTGTGAAGGTGGTGAAAGGGAGCAGACTAAGTGATGGAAAAATGAAAAAACCCACCCAGCAGGTAGAGCTGAAGAGATGTCATTAGAAATACAAAGAAGGTTGAGGGGGATGGAGGAAAAAAATACATCACAGATATTAAAGACTCAGAATAGTCACACAGGAAGTATTTCAAGGTGAGCTGAGACCGTGAGTAGGCCAAAAGTTCATACTGGGAAATGAAACAGGACCCCCTTACCTTAAACTACCACAGAGTCTGGAAAGGAGTGGGAAAAGGGACAAGAAACTCTCTCTGAATAAACAGAATCCCAAATCAGTCACATGACAGTGGGCTCAAGGCCAACTGTTAGCAACTCTTTCTAGCACAGAGTGGAGCTGGGACCTGGAATTTCATGACTTGTGGATCTGCAAGGAGGAGGGTGGCCCTTTGTCCTTTGGGGTGACTGATAGGTTTGAACTGCAGGACTTTGATTGACAGCTGGGAGCCATCATTGGCAGACTGTTCTGGACAGAGGCAGGAGCTGCAGCTATCCTTTCCACTCCTGCTCTGGTAGCGTAGTGCCTAAGGCACTTGAGTGCTAACCAGAAGGCTGGCAGTTCAAACCCACCAGCCACTCCTCAGAAGAAAGTTTTGTCAATCTACTTCCATAGTGATACTGCCTCAGAAACCCAAGGAGGGGTCACTATGAGTCAGGTCTGACTCAACGGCACATAACAACAAGTACAAGAAGCAGCCTCTGCCTTTCTCTCTTGGGGATCGCTTCTTGTGCTGATCTCCTTTCTCCTGCATGGGTGTGCCAGTAAGTGAGAAGATTCTGCTGCAGCATTGTTCCCGGGGCCAAGGGCTGAACATACTGGAGGGACCTCTCCTCAAATACCTTAGCCTCCCTTCAGTTTTCTACTATCCTCTTGCCCAATTTTTCTTCTTTTTTATTTGGTCAATTCCTTAACTATTTCCTCATTTTCTTTCATTCTTGCCAAAACTTCCTCCCTACCACCTCCACACTTTTGTTTTCTCTGTTTTTCTTTTATTTTTTTCCCAATTTCTTGTCATCTATTTTTGTTCTATCTTTTCATCTCTCCTTCTTCTCATTGCCTTCCCCCACCCCCCGCTTCACTGAATAGGAAGAACACATTAACCTTCCACTAGTCAGCCTTTTTTTTTTTAAGTTTGGTTAGTCAGCCATAGCTGTTACAGCGGCCACCTCACCCAACAGAAAAATAAATCCAATAGTTCCTATACCGCAGGATTAATGACAGATGGTGGACAATACCTGCTCATCCCAACTTCAAATCCTTTTCATGATGAACAGAGATGTGCACCCACATCCCCACCAGTGATTCCACCAACACAGAGAAAGCTCCCTCCCTCTCTCTCACTTCCCTCCCTGATCTGACACAGTACACCTGAGTTAAAAACCAAAGAAGTACACCACACTTCCAGATATAGTAAAACATAAAACCAGGGTGGAACACATCAGTACATAACTAGCAAATAAAGACAAAAAATGCCAAAATGTCTAGGAAACAACAGACAACCTGAAATCAAACAAAAAATCAGGACAAGATAGTAGAAACAAGTGCCCAATTTAAAGAATTAAAAAATCTCCCCAAGGAAAACAAGCAATAGAAGTATAGGAAATCATAAATAGAAGCAATAAGAAGATAGAGAGTACCCTGGAAGAATTCAGAAAAATCATCCTAGAACAAAATAACAAAATTAATATACACTTAGAAATCATACAAAAACAACAATTAGATGGCATAGATTCCAAGATGGCAGAATAGGCAGAAAGACTGCACAGACCCTCTTGAACAAAGAAAAGGTGAACCAATTAACACAGACACAGAAGATAATCCTGGACCACTGAGCCTTGAAGGGAAGGATACAGAAGTGGACTAAACCCCAACTAGCAGAAGAATTTGCATGAAAATACCAGAAAAGGAGACATACGGAGCTGCGGTCTGGAATCGATCCTGAACAATCCTGACAGCACAGCACAGACAACTTGTAGAGCGCCGAGTCTGATAGGACTTAAGAATTAACCTAAAAATCAGCCCTTATAGCCCTTATAGCATGGAGGACTGCTCTGGTGCCTGGGGAATAAAATGGGAAGCAGCGGTGAAGAGGAAGACAGCTGAGCTGTGGACTTTTGCCTGTCCGGAGGCCGCCGCCATTTTGACTGTTTACAAGTGGTTTGACCATTTTGGATATTTAAAGAGACAGCATTCTACCAGATTCCAAGGGCTTAAAAACAGGTTCTACTTGCCAGTAAACCCAAGGGCACTCTGGACCTGCACAACTGAAAAGGTGCAACATTCCTCTTGTTACTCTTATACTCCACACCCGTTGATGAATGGAGGTGCAGCCATTTCCCACTCCCATCCACCTTCAGGGCCCCCAGGAACTCCATCCTAGTCTATGTGCTCAGACATAGGCCTGGGTGCCCTGCCCTGTCCTCCACCAATTTTTTTCTTTTTCTTTTTCTCTTTCTTTTCTCTGGTGTTTAATTTGCTTGCATTTGTCTGTTTAAAAACTACTATTATTATTAATACTGTTGTCCTTTTTAATATTATTCTTTATTCTTCTCCTCCCAGGTCCTAGTTTACAGCTTTTTTTTTTCCTATTTCCTGTTCCTTGTTAAAATTTTTCTTTTTAATTTAAATTTTTCCCCCTTTTATTCTCATGGTTAACCCCATTCCTTGTTTTTCTTTTTGAATTTTTCCCATTTTTTTCTTCATTAATCTCCTTCTCTACCTTTTTCTCTTAGTGCCCTGTTGTTTGTCATTGTTATGTGCCATCGAGTCAGACCCAACTCATAGAGACCCTTCCTTGGGTTTCTGAGGCAGTATCACTACGGAAGTAGATTGCCCAACCTTCCTTCTGAGTGCCGGCAGGCACGCAAGAGCCCAAGGGCCGGCCGCCCTCGGTCGCCTCACTTTCTCCCCATCTCGCTCCTTTCCCCTCCCTCTCTCTCTCACTCCCCTCCCTACAGATCTGTGGCAGACTGCCTCTCAGTGGGCTGGTCCACCCAGACCCTGATAAAGGGGGGCAGGTAGAGGAAGTGAGACCTTAGTGCCCTATCCCAAGATATTGCAGGTTTTCTTGTTTTTTTCTTCTTCTTTTTTCCCTTTTTTCTTATTTTGGTTACTGTTCCTGTGGGATTACATGGTGTATTTTGTGTCCATGTGCTATTAGTTTTTTGATAGTTATTCAATTGTAATTTTTGTCTAACTGAGTGGGAGACAGCAACAGTCCCCATAAGATACAATTACATCCACACCTCCTGTAACTTCACTTACTGTGCGAGAGCCACCACCTCTTTCTCCACCAACAGGCCAATGATAAAAAACAACCAAGAAGAGCCAGAATCACCCTTGGCTGCTCTTCACAAACAGTTAACAGAGACCTAAATAAAAAACCACGATGTCTCAGAGACAACAGACCATCACAGTCCACACAAAGAAGCAAGATAAAGTGGTAG
>NW_006921588.1:14804167-14808969 GCF_000298275.1 Orycteropus afer afer | reverse complement strand
TGTGAGTGATCAATATAGTGGCATTGAGGAAGAGAAAGACATAGAGAGGTACGTGGGAGGTACAGACAACAAAGATGAACCCTTTTGCACATATAATACGGCATTGTCAGTAAAGGAAAACATGGGTATATGGGTGGATAGAAGGGTGGACAGGCTGAACTATTAGGTATGTCTATGAAGCAGGGAGTGTATCCAAGAACAGGTTTAGGGTTGGCAGACAATGGTTCTATAAGTTTATGGGTTTGATCTGAATTCCCAGGTGTATAGTAGAGCTTACAAGGGGCAAGGTTGTAGTCACTGCTTGGTCACAGCCAGCTACCAAGAGGGACTGAACAGTTGAACCTGTGGGCTCGGGACCATAGTCGCAGGGGACATCAAGTTCAATTGGCATAACATGCTATACAAGACATTGTTCCTCCTCCTACTTTGGTGAGTAGTGACTGGGGTCTTAAAAGCTTGCAAGCTGCCATCTAGATGCAATGATGGGTCTCTTCTCATCCAGAGAAAAGAAGAATGAAGAAAACCAAAAATTCATAGAAACAATTAGTCCAAGCAACTGGTACACCATCTGATCTGTAGCCTATACAACTATGAGACCAGATGAACTAGATGGTGCCTGGCTACTACTGTCAACCACTTGGACGGGGATCTATGTAGGAGATCCTGGGTAGAGAGGGAGAACAATGTGGAACAAAACTCAAAATCATTTGGAGTAAAAAAAGGGGGGGGCCAGTTTAGGTGGTCCAATAGAGCAGGGTGGAACCACTGAGACTATGGCCCCTAGCTGACCTTCAGCTCTGGAATTGAACCCACTCCTGTGGCTTCTAGCCAAACAATAGACAGGCATATGAGTTGAACATTTACCTGAGGTAGATAAATTCCTTGGAGAGAACAATCATGAGAGAAAGAAGGGCTGCTTATGCACAGGGAGACAGCTCAGGGGGCAGGTGTGCATGGAGGGATGGACACAGGGAGGAGGTAACTATTGGGAGGAAGTATGAGGGGAGATGCTGCATTGTGGTAAATTGAGGTCAATGTCATGAGACAAAGTGTATGTGAAGTGCTGTACAGAAAGTGAATTTGCTCTGTAAATTTTCACCCAAATCACAATATAGAAAAAAAAAAAGAAAACAGCAATTAGAAATCCAGAAAATGAACACTGAAATAATGGAGATGGATAACACAAAAGGACAAAAGTGCAGATTAGAACTGGCTGAAGAATGCATTTCCCAGCTAGAAGACAAATCCCTTGATGCCCATGTGTATGAGAAAAAATCAGAACAAAGTTTTAAGAGAAATGAAGAAAATCTAAGATTTTTATAGAATGACATGAAAAGAAACAACATGTGCCTGATTAGAATCCCAGAACAAGAGGAGGGGGAAAAAAAAAAAAAAAAAAAAACACTGAGAAAATTGTCAAAGAGTTGCTAACAGAAAATTTCCCCCATAGCATGAAAGAAGAAAAGATTTCTATCCAAGAAGCTCAATGAAACCCATACAGAATAGACCCCAAGACATAACATAATCAAATTCTCCAAAGGCAAATATAAAAAAAATATCTTGGGAGCTGTTCCAGAAAAATGAAATGTTAGCTACAGTTGGAAACCAATGAGAGTAAGCCCTGATTTCTCAGCAGAAACCATGCAGGCAAGAAGGCAATGGGATGGCATATACAACAACTTAAAGGAAAAGAAATGCCAACCAACAATTATCTATTCAGCCAAACTATACCTCAAATATGAGGGTGAAATCAAGCCATTCCCAGATAAACAGAAAGTAAGGGAAATTGTGAAAAACATATCAACCCTACAAGAAATGCTAAAGAGAGTCCTTCCATCAAGAACCCATAACAGAGAACAACAAATTAAAATCAAGACACTTGACACCACCACCTAGAAACCAAACCACAAAAAGATTCCCAAAATAAGATCACACACAAAAAAAATGTACATAGTGAAATAGGGGAATCAATCTTCAAATGACACCAGCAACAAAGCAAATAGAGGGAGTAAAAGTTTTCATTACAAAACTTCCAAATGGAGAGGAAGACAGGACAATGTCCTTATAAAACAGACTGTTCCAAACTTAGGGAGATAAGAATTTACTTCAGGGTAACTACTAAGAAAATTAAAAATCCGAACTAAACTAAGAAAGAAGAAAATCATAAGGGCTTAATAAGCACAAAACCAACAATAATGAAGAAAAGAGAAACAACATTTGATAACAAAATGAACTCAGCACAGAAGAATCTTTGTAAGAAATCACCAACAAAACAAAAAAAAACAAAAAAAAAAAACACAATATAATGACAGCAATAAATTCATACCTATCACTATTTCTGTAGTGATACTACCTCGGAAGCCCAAGGAGGGGTCGCTATGATTCGGGTCTGACTTGACAGCACATAACAACAACAACAACATCACTAATTACACTCAATGTGAACAGACCACATGTACCAGTCAAGAGGAAGAAAGTGACAGATTGGATAAGAAAAAAAGACTCATCAATATTCTGCCTACAAGAGAACCAACTTAGACACAAAATAAAAATAAATTAAAAATCAAAGGGTAGAAAAAAATATATCAAGCTAAAGTCAACCAAAAAAGAGCAGGACTGCCAATATTAATTTCTGATAAAATAGACTTCAAGGTGAAAACCAGCACAAGGGACAAAAAAGGACACTAGATTATGTTAAAAGAGTTAATTGACCAAGAGGACATTACAACAATAAATATCAATGCACCCAATGAAGAGCTTCAGAATTCATAAAGCAAATATTAACTGAATTGAAAGGAAAAATAGACAATTCTACAATAGTAGTAGGAGACTTTAACACACCATTTTCAAGGAAGGACAGAACAACTAGAAAAAAACTCAACAAAGATACAGAAAAACTCAAGAACACAATCAACCAACTTGAACTCATAGACATATACAAAGAACTCCACCCAACAAAAGCACAGTACACATTCTTCTCCAGTGCACATGGATTCATTCTCCAGAATAGACTTTATGTTAGGACACAAAACAAGCCTCAATAAATCTAAAAACAATGAAATACTACAAAGCATCTTCGCAGAAGACCAAGGGAAAAAAATCAAATATGTGGAAACTGAATAATACACTGCTTAAAAACTACTGTGTAACAGAAGAAACAAAGTGTGAAATTTAAAAAAAAAAAAAATCCCAGAAACAAATGAGAATGAAAATACAACTTACCAATACCTTTGGGACACAGTGAAAGCAGTACTCAGAGGTCAATTTATGGCAATAAATATACACATTCAAAAAGAAGAAAGAATCCAAATCAACACTTTAACTCAACAACTCCAACAATTAGAAAAATAGCAACAAAAGAAACCTACAGTATCCAGAAGAAAGGAAATAATAAAGATCAGAGCAGAAATAAATGAAGCAGAAAACAAAACAAAACAAAAAATAGAGAAAATCAACAAGACAAGACACTGGTTCTTTGAAAAGATTAACAAAATCACCAAATCACTGACAAATTTAACAAAGAAAAGATAGAGAAGATGCAAATAACATGAATATTAAATGAAAAGGGTGACATCACAACAGAACCAACTGAAATAAAAATATAATAATAGAACATTATAAAGAACTGTACTCCAACAGATTTGAGAACCTAGAAGAAATATACAAATATCTAGAAACACAAGACCTACCTAAACTAACCCAGTCAGAGAAAGAATGCTTGAGCAGACCCATAACAAAAGAAGAAACTGAGTAGGTCATAAAAAAAAAAAAAGAAAAGAAAAGAAAACTCTCCACCAAAATAAGTCCAGACGGCTTCAATGGAGAATTCTATCAAATGTTCAGGGAAGAGCTGACACCTATACTACTCAAACTATACCAGAACATAGAAAATGATGGAATACTCCCAAATTCATTCTATGAAACAAGCATAGCCTTGATACCAAAACCAGGCAAATACACCACTAAAAAGGAAAACTACAGATCAATATCCCACATGAATATAGAAGCAAAAATCTTCAACAAAAGCATAGCCACCAGAACCCAACAACATATCAAAAAAATAATACACTATGACCAAGTGGGATTTGTACCAGGTATGCAAGGATAGTTCAACATCAGGAAAACAATCAATGTGATCCATCACATAAACAAAACAACAGAAAAAACCACGTGATCATATCAATTGATGCGGAAAAAGCATTTCATAAAATCTGACACTCATTCCTCTTCAAAACTTTCAGTGAAATAGGAATAGAAAGGAAAATCCTCAACAAAATAAAAGGCATATATGCAAAACCAACAGCCAACATTATTGTCAATGAAGAAAAACTCAAACCATTTCTCTTGTGAGTGGGAACCAGACAAGGATGGCATCTATTACCACTCCTATTTAACACTGTATTGGAAGTCCTAACAAGGGCAATAAGGCAAGAAAGAGAAACAAAAGTTATCTAAATTGGCAAAGAAGAAGTAAAGCTATCTCTATTTGCAGATAACATGATCCTATACATAGAAAACCCAAGAGACTCAGCAAAAAAAAAATTGCTGAAACTAATAGTTTCAGCAAAATGGCAGAATACAAGGTCAACATACAAAAATCAGTTGGATTCCTCAACATCAAAAAAGTGGTTGTTGTTGTTGTTTGCCATCAAGTTGGACCCGACTCATAGCAACCCCTCCTTGGGTTTCCAAGGTGGTATCACTATGGAAGTAGATTGCCCAACCTTCCTTCTGAGGAGTGGTTGGTGGGTTTGAACCACCAGCCTTCTGGTTAGCAGTCAAGTGCCTTAGGCACTACGCTA
>NW_006921588.1:14770530-14803912 GCF_000298275.1 Orycteropus afer afer | reverse complement strand
GGGTCGCTATGAGTCGGGGCTGACTCGACGGCACATAACAACAACAACAACAGAGACACAAAAGACCTATACAAAGAAAACTATAAAACACTACTATAAGAAACAATAAGAGATCTACATAAATGGAAGAACATGCCATGTTCTTGGAAAAGAAGACTGAATATTGTGAAAATGTCACTACTACCCAAAGCAATTTATACATTCAATGCAATCCCGATCCAAATTCCATCAACATTCTTTAAGGACATGGAAAAAGCAATCATTAACTTCATATGGAAAGGAAAGAGACCTCAGATAAGCAAAGCACTGCTGAAGAAGAGAAATAAAGTAGGAGGTCTCACACTCCCTGATCTCAAAATGTACTCTACAGACACAGTAGTCAAAACAGTGATACTGGTACAAAGACAGACAAATAGACTGATGAAACAGAATCAAAAACCCAGAAATAGACCCATCAATGCATTTATGGACAGATGATCTTTTCCAAAACCCAAAACCCATTAAATAGGAGAGAGATAGCCCTTTTAACAAATGGTGCTGGCAAAACTGGATATACACTTGCAGAAAAATTAAACAAGACCCCTACCTCAGCCCATACACTAAAACAAATGCAAGCTGTATCAAAGACTTAAATGTAAAACCCAAAACCATAAAGTTCATCAAAGATAAAATAAAAAAAAAAATAGAGACAAATAGAGGTGTGGTAGTTCAGTTTGTGTGTCAACTTGGCTGGGCCTGGTTGAGTGGCTGGGCAGCTGGGTGAAGTATTTCCCATGATGAGACTGGTAATCAATTCCATGGTGGAATCTACTGTGAGCAGCTGAGTAGCTGCCTTAGGGAATGTGGTCTGCTTCCTGTATATAAGCAGAAGCCTTGGGGAATGGTCTCTAGCTTATGGTACGCTTGGACCCTGCATCTAGCCGTGTCATTGTTCAGCAGCCTGCCATGCTCTGCTGACCTTGGGACTTACAATGGACTTAAACTAATGGTCTGCCATGTGGTTTGGTAACATCTGGACTGTGCCTTTTTACTTGTCAGCCTTGCCTTTGTCAGCCTCAGCAGCCAGCAGCTGTCTGAGTGAAGAAATGCCTCTAGCTCCAGTGGGCCAGGAGCAGGAGGCAGAGCTGGACCCCAAGGGTGAGGGGCTTTCACCCAGCCCCTAGGGCCTGGCACTTTGAACTTGGACTTAAAGCCTCCAAATTGTAAGAATAAACTCCTGTTTCTTAAGGCCATCCCATGTGTGGTATATTCTTGTCAGAGAGGCACTAGGCAACCAGAGCAATAAGGGCCCTGATTGATGGCATAGACTCTCAACCATAGCCCAAAATGCACAAGCAGCAGAAGAGAAACTAGATGACCAGTACCTTTAAAAATTAAATTTTTATGTGCATCAAAAGACTTCCCCCAAAATAAAAAGAGAACCTGCAGATTGGGAAAAAAAAATTTGACTGTGACACATCTGACAAGGGACTTATCTCTAAAATTTGTAGAAAATTTCAACACCTCAATACCAAAAAGACAAACAATCCAATTCAAAAATGGGCAAAGGACATGAACAGACACTTCATTAAAGAAGATACACAGGCAGCCAACAAACACATGAGGAAATGCTCAGGATCATTAGCTGTTACAGAGATGCAAATCAAAGCAACAATGTGATATCATCTCAGCCCAGCAAATAGCAAAGTTCAACAAAACAGAAAATAATAAATGTTGGTGAGGGTGTGGACAGGTTGAAACTCTCATACACTGCTGGTTGGTTGGTCTGTAAAATGGTACATCCACTGTGGAAAACGGTATGGCATTTCCTTAAAAAATTGAAAATAGAAATACCACTTGATCCAGCAATTCCATTACCAGGAATATATCTTAAAGTGGTGAGAGACATGACATGAATAGATATATGCACACCCATGTTCATCACAGCATAATTCACTATACCAAAGAGATGGAAACAACCTAAATGCCCATCAACAGATGAATGGCTAACCAAAAACTATGGTACATTCACACAATGGAGTATTATGAAACAGTAAAGAATAATGAAGAATCCACAAATCATCTCACAATGTGGTTAATTTGGAGGACATTATACTGAGTGAAATAAGTCAATCACAGGATAAATGTTGTATGAGTCCATTATTGTACAAAGTCAAGGAAAGGTTTACACAGGGAAGGAAATTCACTTTGTTGGTTACTGGGGATGGCAAGGATGCGGAGGGAAAACTTCGGACAAGTTGGGGGTCACATGGTGATTTGGGTGAGGGATGGGGTGGTATGGAGAGAGTCTGTAACCAGCACAGTGACAATGGGGAAAGGGAGGACACAGAAATATGCACAAAAGATACAGAAAACAGAGGCAAATTCTATTACATGCACAATACAGCATTGCCAGGGGCAGCAAACCCTAGGCTATGGGTAAATGCATAGACAGGTGGGAAGATCGGTGGGGGTAGGATCAGGAATATACTCAAGGCCAAGGATAGATTTGGCTGAAGATAGTCTTACATATGTACTTGTGTTACAAACTTATCCACATATATTACAGAAGTAACAGAGGACAAGGTTCGAGTAGCTTCTCAGAGACAACCAAACACCTTGAGGGAGAGAATCACCAGGTGCAGGCTCGAGACCATGGTCTTGGGAGACATCATGCTCAACTGGCACAATACAGTACATAAAAATCTTGCTCTACATCTAACCTTGGTGAGTAACAACTGACATCTTAAAAGCTTTCGAGTAGCCATCCAAGATGTAAAAATTGGTCTCCCTCATCTGGAGCAAAGAAGAGTGAACAAAATAAAATCATTTGGAAACAATTTGTCCAAAGATATGATGGATCACAAGGTCATCAGCCTTCATGACCCTGAGACCAGAAGAACTAGATGGTGCCCAACTACCAATGCCACCACTCAGAAATGGATCAAAATTGGAGATCTTGGATAGAGTGGGAGGAAAAATGTGGAATAAAATTCAAAAACACAAAAATGACCAGAATTGCTAGTCAGATGGAGACTGGTGGAACCCCCAAGACTATGGCCCTAGGTTATCCTTCAGGCCCAGAAATGGACTCATATCAGTGGATTGGCTCTCAGTCCAACAGTAGAAAGACCTACAAGCAGAACACCTACCCCAGGAGATGCACCCACCTACTGTAGGGAGATGCACCCCTTAAATCAATCAGCCATAAGACATCAGAAGGGCAGCATTCACATGGAGGACAAGTGGGACAGACAGGAATACATAGATAAGAAGGGCACAGGGAAGGAGTAGTCATAGGGAAGAGACAGGAAGAGATGTTTTATAGTTGAGGATTTTAATTGAAATCAAATGTGCATGAACTGTTGAGAGTAAAACGAACTTGCTTTGTAAATTTGCACCCAAATCACAATGAGCAAAATAAAATAAATTTAATACTGAGCTACATATTAAAAACTCCAATCTACATATTTGACTGAGTTACATTATTTTATTCCTGCTAATCAAATTGAAAAGGGAAATATGGCCATTGTAAATGGCTGTTGAAAAAGAAAAAAATATTTGAATATATAAAATCAGTTGAAAAATAGTTTTCTATTACTTAGCTTTAAAAGAAATTTTCCACTCCGGAATTTATAGTGGGGGACTAAGTAATATCATGGACAATGTCCTCAGTGACATCCCATGCCGAATGCAGTGATGGGTATAGGACACTGTTTCTTTCAGCATTCACCAATAAAGGGCATAACATCAAACACCATAGAGTAAAGTAAAGGCTACTCTATGGAGAGTGCAGCTTATTTTTTTTTATTGCTTGAAGTAAGCTAAGAAAAAAATCTAAAATAATTAGAGCAATGCTTATCTTTCAAACAACTGTAATAACAAACACTTCCTTAACCTGACTTCTGAGCTAATCTAGATGGTGGAGAGTCTAAAGCTTGACATATCCATATATTTGACATGTGAATCTATGTGGTAAAATGGCACATGACAGAGATTCAAGCACAGGTTCTTTCACTTATTATTCGTAGATATTGGTTAAGTTACTTAATATCTCTTTAATTTCCTCATCTGTAAAATGAGAATAACAATAGTACCTATCTCATTGAGTTGATGTGAGCATTATAAGAGTAATATTAACAAGGTATTAACTAGCTGTATAGGGTAACAGCTGTAAAAGTATTGTATGATTCATTTTTAAATATATAGTAATGCTGAAATAAGTAGCCCTAGTGGCGCAGTAGTGAAGTGTGTCAGCTGCCAACCGAAAGGTCAGTGGTTCAAAACCAGCAGTCCCTCCATGGGAAAAAGATATGGCAGTCTGCTTTTGTGAAGATTTACAGCCTAGGAAACCCTAAGGGGCAGTTATACTGTGTCCTACAGAGTCACTATGACTTGGAATCAACTCAGGAGCAATGGATTTATGAACAGTAATGTAGAAATATTTTATGAAAATAGAGATGTCTAATAAAGGTTTTTATTTCAATAGATGCCCATAAAGTATTCATTCTAGCCTTCCTGGTATGAAGAGAGTAGCAAGAGTTATTAACATGGACAAAGCTGAAGGGCTTATTTTGTAATTTGAAATTTTATAATCATGTTTTCTCAGGTGCTTTCATCTAAAATTTAAGTCATTGAAATATCACCAAGAAGAAGATAGAAAAGAAAATGCTCAGTATTATTCTTCAAATCAAATCACAGAGCAGTATGACCAGATAAAGAGAACTTTAAAAATGGCATAAAATTGTCACCCACAGACTTTGAGATTTTAGAGATTCATCTAGCCTCTTATTATTTCTATATCTTTGTCTAAAGTGACTATGAATCTATGAAGGCAAATGTCACAAGTTATAAGGAATATAATCCCTGGATATGTCACTGTTAAGATGAAAATGTGATAAAATATAAGAACTGCTTATCCCTGGATGAAAGGTAATATGTAATGGTACTTTCCTCTTATGTTAGAGTAAAATAAAACTACTAGGTTAACTATAAATTTACACTCAAAAATAACATCATCATAGATAATGTTTTAAGTGTCAGTAAACATGATTCCTGGGTAGCAACCAATCTTGAGCAATTTTCAGGTGTCAGCAAGTTTTTAGGAAGTGGATTATGATGCACTATACCAGAGAATTCTAAATCTACAATCTAACAGCAGCTCAAATATGTCTCATTATCCAGAAAAGACCCTTTTTAAAAGTGACCCTCTTCTATGTTCACTTTCTAAGAAAGGTTAACCATGGGCCAGATGTGTCTTTGAAACAGCCTCATGAAAGTCTATAGCTTAGTTCCCTTATGCCTGAAGTGTCAACTGATTCCTGTAAGAAAGATAGCTTCAAACTCAATTATAAGCTCCTGAAATGCAGATACACTAGGAAAATTTAGTTAACTAAGTAAAAGTTTATAATTAATTAAATAAAAGTTGATATGGCCTACAGTATTTTAAAAATGAAACAAAAAAAAAATTTACTTGCCACCATTGGAGAAAAAAATTATACTCAATCTTTACTTTGAAAATTGATAATTAAAAGCAATTAAATTTGATAATTTAACATCTAACCTGCTTTCTTGGGAGGAATTCTAAAATTTATCACCATTTTGAAATACACAACAATAATGGTTTCATCAAAGAACAAAGAATGCTAAAGTCATTTGGTGTAAGACTGGTGGCCCTATCCTATCTGCTACCCCATAGGCTGTGTGAAAGTGACATCACTAGTGAGGTGTTACTGTAAAAAAAATGTTTCATTTGAATCTCATCAATGCTTTTGACTTAACCTCTAGCTTGAGAAAAGTAGATGAGATACACTAACCATGACATAAGGAAATAATTGTTTTCAAATATAGGATGTTGTAAATTCCTGAGGACATCTAGGCTTATCTCTTCAAAAAGTCAATGTCATGGTGGGAAAAAAAAAAAGAAAGAAATATGAAGGGTTGAGACTGAACTAGAATAGAGAGTCTAAAGAGATATGACCAAATACAATGCAATCAAATGAATCTTGAATGGAATCTGGTTTGAAAAAAAAATCAACCATTGAAGACATTTTGGGTCAACTGGAGATATTTCTATATGAACAAATAATAGATTATATTACGGAATAGTTATTAATTTTATTAGTTATTATAATAGTGTTGTGATTATGTAGAAAATTGTCCTTATTCTTTCTATATGCATGTGGGAGTATTTAGGTAAAGTGTTATGATGTCTGAAATTTATTTTAAATGGTTCAGTAAAAATATATTTTGTATAAAATTTAATCAATACATAAAACATCAATCAAATAGATGCAGATATATATGTATAAATATAAAATTATGTAAATATATACCAAATATTGCAAAGTGTTAACTTTGTTGACTCTTGGCTAAGGATATACAGGTATTTATTGTACTAGTTCACCTTGTCTACATACTTAGAAATTTGTATAATTAAAATTTTTTTTAAAATTAAAGATGAAACAAGCCAAAGAAAATAATAACTCAGTGAGAGTGAACATTATCACTATTATAAGTAACAATAACTGTTTATTGAGCACCTACATATACTAGGACCTACATCAGGTGCAACATCTACATTACCTAATTTTTTTGTGGTAGTTAAGGCTGTGTGTCAACTTGTCTGGACAGTGGTTTTGAGTGGCTGGGAAGCCGGAGGTAGTTATTCCCCATTACAAGGTTAGTTATCAACTCAGTGGAAGAATCTGCTGTGAGTAGCTGAGTAGCTGCCCTCAGGGTATGGTCTGCTTCCAAGCTATAAGGAGAAGCTTTGAGAAAGGTCTTTAGCTTTTGGCACAACTGGATCCTACGTTTGATCAAGTCTTCACCTCAGTGGCCTGTCATGTTGCCTGCTAATATTGGGATTGTTCTTTGACTTGAACTAGCGGCCTCCTGTGTTGTCTGCTAATCTTGGGACTGTGCCATTTTTACATGTTGATCTTGAGTTTGCCAGCCTCAGCAGCTAGCAGCCACATGAGTCAGAAAAAGCCTCCAGTTCTAGTGGACCTGGAACAGGAAGCAGAGTTGAAGCCCAAGGTAAAGTGGCCTTTACCCAGCCCCTATTGTCAGCACTTTGAACTTGGACTTCTAGCTTCCTAAATTGTAAGAGGGTAAATCCCTGTTTGTTAAGCCATCCATTTCTAGTATTTCTGTTACAGCACCACTAGAGAACCAAGACAAGTTTCACATCAACTTGGAGAGGTTGATATTGTAGTCCAATGTTATACATGAAGAAAATAAAGTTCAGAGAATATAATTAACTTATACAAGTCCACACAACCATTACTAAGTGAAGCTTAGTTTCAAATTTGGTTCTATCTGATATCTTTCTACTAAACCATCAGTGCAGTACTGATTTAAATATTTATATTGTTATCAAATTGTTGTTGTTGTTATGTGCCATCGAGTCAGACCTGAATCATAGTGACCCCTCCTTGGGTTTCCGAGAGGGTGTCACTACGGGAGTGATTGCCCAACCTTCCTTCGAGGTTAGCAAATTAGTAAAAACTAATTAGAATAAACTTTCTGTCCCACCCTGAATGTGCTGATTTGTTAGTTCTACAAACATAAAATCTGATTAAATTGGTTAAAAGAAGCTCTTCCTGTGGATGGCAGGGCTTGGATTTGAAGGAGTCAAACATTATGACAGCAAAGAAATGTTTGAATGTGACAGCAGATCTATTATTTGAGTTAATCTATAAAACTGCACTCAACAATTTACAGAATTGCTAAAGAGAGTTGGATCTATTCTTTTCCCTGTAGATAAGAGCAAGGAGGAATTTAGTTAAAATAAAAAGTGTCTGTGCACAAGGACCATAAAGAAGGCTATTACTTCTTCTCTCTCCCTCTCCCTCTCTCCTTCTCTCCTTCTCTCCCTCTTCCCCTCTCCCTCTCTCCCTCTCTCTCTCTCTTCCTCTCTCTCTCTCTCTCTGTCTCTCCCTCTCTCTCTCTCTCTTCCCACTCCTCCCCACCACAAGCTTTGATCTAGAAGGAGCCTAAGGTCAAGAGCCAACCTAAATCATAGAACTCCATACCAAAGCATAACCTGCATCTATGTTCTTCTAGACTCCCTTCAAGTCTTTGAAAGGAAGCGGGAAACAAGTTTATGGACTTCCATCTTCATATCCTACATATCTATTAAGCTAATCATCTGAGTTTCTTACAAACTTCATCACTTGGATATAGCAGAAAATTAAATTATTGCATCAGAGAGTTAAAAGCTTCCAACATATCACAAAGGCAATATTGTCTTTGATTTCAAAAAGAAAAACCCATATAATAAAGACCTAAATTAGTAAAAAATCTGGGGAATGCACTAATATTGGGGAATAGAATGTAACACTATTAAGAAATATACATGTACTTTGAATAACAAGTACACTTTTGGAAGCTTATCATTTAACAGCAAGGGCCTGGAAACTTCCCTAACGGATATCAGTAAGGGAATGGTTGCATAAGAACATTTATCCAATGGAAAATTATACAGGTATTTTTAAAAAAATGAGATATGTATATACCTATAGGGATTTTTACCTGTATAGATTTATATTTACACCCATAAGGATGATATTTCTGTTCTGTGAAAAAAGAAGGCTGTAGAAATGTATATATTGTGACCTTATTGTGAGCATGAAAGGGTATAGAAAGATACACACACACAAAAAAAAAAATTGACTTTGAGTAAAATAAATAAATAACCTAAAAACAATTTGCAAGATTGGGGACACTTAATTCTAACTTGATCTAGTATGAAAGAGAAATAGTAAACACAAAATACCTCAAAATAAACATTAGTGATGGATTTAATGAATATTAATTGGATGGCCTTTTATATAGGAAGGCTTAGCAACTAACTCTACACCCTGTAGTCAGACTGGCTGAGTTCAAATCCTGCCTGCCACTCACTTGCTATAGATGGAATGTATGGCTCACTACTTAACCACTCTATAGGCCTCTTTTTGTTCATCTATAAAGTGGGATAGTGCTAGGCACATAATAAGTATTCAGTAAATGTTACGAGTTAAGCTATAGGATTCAGTTCCTGCCCTCAAGTAGCTCATGGTCAAGCAGGGAGACAACCTTCTAAAAGTCAGCTAGCAATGTGGCTAAGAAGGATATCTTCTGCAAAGAAGAGTAAATATTTTCAATTATGCCCCTAAGAGGCATAATCTACAGCAGTTTGGAGATTAGCCGAAGTCTATCAGCATATATTACCATCTAGTTTACCACTGAAATAGCCTGAAAAGAGAATAAATACCTGAAGAGGGGGAAGACTATATTCTTTCATACCTAGAAGGAAGCACATGATATATTGAAAAAGATTTTCAAATCTAAACGATTTTCATTTAAATTATTATAATGAATTGACATAAAGTGATATGATTTAAACAAGAGGATGATGATAGGACTAGAATGAACATTTAAAAAGAAAATTAATTCCATGAGAGCAGCAAGCAACGGGAGTGTCTGGCAAACCCTTCTTATTCTCAATGATGCCATCGGTGCATATTTCATTAGTGGTTAATCATAAGCATTATGACTATATTGAACACAGATATACATCCAGACTTTTTCTCTACTCCATTCAGGCTAACAGTATCTGCAAAACAAACTTTAACAATTCTTTTGACAGTTGTTGTTGTTTTGTGCCGTCGAGTTGGACCCGACTCACAGCGACCCCTCCTTGGGTTTCCGAGACAGTATCACTACGGAAGTAGATTGCCCCAACCTTCCTTCTGAGGAGTGGCTGGTGGGTTTGAACTGCCAGCTGTCTGGTTAGCAGTCAAGTGCCAAATAAACTAATCATTTGAATTTCTTAAATTTACCCTTCCAGGAATAGGGACTTCCCTGCATCCCAAAGCATCTCACTGCATTTTTATTAAGAATATAATCTTTTGCCCAGACAGCCATAGTGAATTGCATTATGTCTAAAATGACCAGGAGCCTCTAATATTAAATTTGACATAAAATCATTATTTCCTATAAAGGATTTTTAAAATATTAACATCATTCAGAACCAAAATGAAAGACTGTGCTTTCAAACCAATCTATTTTCAAGGTACTTAGTGCTATCCCCGAAAGGAAGACTGGGCAATCTGTTTCTGTAGAGATAGTGTCTTAGAAACCCAAGGAGGGGTTGCTATGAGGCACACTGATGGCAGTGAATTTGGCTTTTTTTTGGGGGGGGGGGGTTTAGTGCCATCAGAGGAGCTCTTGTGGCACAATGGTTAAGTGCTCCGCTGCTAAGTGAAAGCTCAGTGCTTCAAACCCATTAGCTGCTCTGCAGGAGAAAAGACCTAGCAATTTGCTTTTGTGAAAATTACAAACTAGGAAACCCTACGTGGCCATTCTACTCTCTTCTATAGGGTCACTATGAGTTGGAATAGACTTGATGATACACAAGTGCCATAATAACTGCCAAGAATAATGTATAGTAAGGTCCTTCATAAACGAGGATCCTTAAAACTTAAGAGTCAACAAAGGTGCAAAAGAATTAGTCTTGTATAACATCACCATTTATCTTTTTTGGGATAATTAAATATTCACTGAATTTATTCAGAGAATATGTAAACTTGTCTTTTTTTATCCCATTGTTCCATGTAAAATATTTTTGCCTTGCAAAGATGATGCTCCATTTGTAACATCTATATGTATATTTTTTATATTTGTCATTCTTGCTCTCCCAAGCTTCTTACCTCTCCTATTGCTCTCCATATTGTTCACATAGGAGATAATATCTGATAAGTAAATCGTGTCAGTTAACCACACATCTGATCAGAATTTTCCTCAGATAGAATCTTAGAACAATAAAACAAATGGCTAGAGAAAATACAGTAATGTAAAGCTATACTTACTGGTAGTTGGACAATGAATAAAGAAGACCAAAGAAGAATTCATGCTTTTAAGTTGTGGTGCTGGTGAAGAATGTTGAAAGTACCACAGACTGCTAAAATAAATCTGTCCTGAAGGAAGTGCAGCTGGAATGCTCCTTGGAAGAGAGAATGGCCAGACTTCGTCTCATCTACTTTGGTCATGTTGTAAGAAGGGACCACTCCCTGGAAAAGGATGTCATGCTTGATAAGGTGGAGAGTTGATGAAAGAGGGGAAAGCCCTCAACAAGATGGACTGACGCAGTGGCTGCAGCGATGGGCTCAAGTATAGCAAGGATTGTGAAGCTGGTGCGGGACCCAGCAGTGTTTCGTTCTGCTGTGCATAGGGTCGCTATGAGTCGGAGATGATTCAACAGCACCTAACAACACAACAATACTTACTGGTTGGTTTAATTACACCAAAGCAAATTTAGACTCTGAGTACACTACTTACTTTCACAGTTGATATGCAAACTCAATCAGTGATGTACATCCTATTCAGACAGGCCTGGTAAAGAAAAAATAAGAATTGTTGGGGTACTGTTATTGGCTTAATTATTTAAGAGTAAATTCAGATAAAACAGAATGGGATGGAAACCTGAAATTATGTCATGTAGACTTTCTCTTCTGACAGAAAAGAGCAACACACTCAAGCAACAAGATTCTGAGGACTTAAGAGATAGACTATTGTTGTTTTTAGGTCCCATCAAGTTGATTTCTGATTATTGATTATGGAAAGAGATTCAACTGTGTGGATCATGACAAAGTATGGATAACATTTCAAAGAATGGGAATTATCAAATGTGCAAATGTGTACCGAATTGTGCAAATGTGTACATAGACCAAGCAGCAGTTGCTCAAACAGAACAAGGGGATTCTGTATGGTTAAAAATCAGGAAAGGTTTGCATCAGGGTTATATCCTTTTACCATAGTTATTCAGTCTGTATGTTGAGCAAATAATCCAAGGAGCTGGATTATATGAAGAAGAACAGCATGGAGGAAGACTCATTAACAACCTGCGATATGAAGATGACACAAACTTACTTGCTGAAAGTGAAGAAAACTTGAAGTACTTACTGATGAAGATCATAAACTACAGCCATCAGTATGGATTACACCTCAACATTAAAAAGAGAGAGAGAACGAAAGAAAGAAAATCCTCACAACTGGACCAATAAGCAGCATCACGATAAATGGAAAAAAGATTGAAGTTGTCAAGGATTTCATTTTACTCAGATGCACAATCAATGTCCATGGAAGCAGGAGTCAAGAAATCACATGATGTATTGCACTGGGCAAATTAGCTGCAAAAGACTCCTTTAAAGTATTAAAGAGCAAAATGTCACTTTGAAGACTAAGGTGCTCCTGACCCAAGCCATCATATTTCCAATTGCCTCACACTCATGTGAAAGCTGAGCAATGAATAAGGAAGACAGAAAAAGAATTCATGCCTTTGAGTTATGCTGTTGGTGAAGAATACTAAAAACACCATGGACTGCCAGAAGAACAAACAAATCTGTCTTGAAAGAAGTAGAGCTGGAATGCTCCTTACAAGCAAGAATGGCCAGACTTCATCTCACCTACTGTAGTCATGTAGTCAGAAGGGACCATTCCCTGGAGAAGGATATCATGCTTGGTAAAGTGGAAGGCCAGCAAAAAAGATTCTCAATGAAGTGGATTGACACAATTGCTCCAACGATGGATTCAAGCATAGCAAAAATTTTGAGGATGACACAGGACCAGGCAGGGTTCCATTCTGTTGTACTCTGCCTCACCCTCTCCAACAACAGTACAACAACAATAACCCCAAGTGACAGAAGAAGTGCTTCATAGGGCATCCTAGACAATCTTTATGAAGGCAGATCTCCAGGTCTTTCTCCATGGAGTCACTGGGTGGGTTGGAACAGCCAACCTTTTGGTCAGCAGCCAAGTGCTTAACCTTTGCACCACCAGGGCTCCTTCAAGAGACAGATATTGTTATTGTTATATGCCATCAAGTTGGACCCAACTCCTAGTGACCTCTCCTTGGGTTTCCAAGGTGGTATCACTATAGAAGCAGATTGCCCAACCTTCCTTCCGAGGAGTGGCTGGTGGGTTTGAACTGCCAGCCTTCTAGTTATCAGTCAAGTGCCTTAGCCACTACACTACCAGAGCTCCTACAAGAGATAGATAGTACTAGTTAAACAAATACATTCTGCAATGGAAGAGGCTTTGAACAAAAATGGTCTTACATGTGAACACCTTTGGCAAACTTTTTTTCCTTGAAGTAGTGATTGATAGTCCTGTACCTGTGCTGAGAATCACGTTAGTATATTAATTGCTTCTACCTTATAATTCCCTATACCTCACATTAGTCAGCTTTTAATCTCAACCAAACTAACTGCTGTCAAGTCGATTCTGACTCATAGCAACCACTCCTCAGGTTTCCGAGGCAGTATCATTATGGAAGTAGATTGCCCAACCTTCCTTCCAAGGAGTGGCTGGTGGGTTTGAAATGCCAGCCTTCTGGTTAGCAGTCAAATGCCTCAGGCACTATGCCACCAGAGCTCCTACCTTATAATTTCCTATATCTCACATTAGTCAGCTCTCAATCTCCTCAGTCAAGTAGCAACCTAAAAATTGTCAGGCTGAGAAGCCAGCAGTCAGTTGGTACAGGATGCTTAGAAAGAAAATGTTGTGCTTGAGAGCCTTACACTATTTTATCTGATAGGAACCAGATAAAGAAATAGAGGCCCAAGGCAGTGAAATAATAGGGCTATAGGTCACAGTTCTAGCTAGAGGCTGAGCCAGAACATGAACTAAGTCTCCAGAACCCAGTCCAGGGCTTTTACATGTTGCATCCTCTTTCATATTACCTGGGAAAGGTATGATAGAAATTTTGTTATCTGATTTTGAGGTACTAAGAAAAATAGAAATTCTACACATTTTCCAGGTACAGTACTAACACAAACTCTCCAAGCCCTCCATGTAAAACTAAGCCTGACATTAAGAAAATACTGTGCCCCATAAACAAATAGTTCTTATGTAATAGAATTTTAAGAAGTTCCATCTAATATTACAATAAAAGAAATTATCTAACTGTCCCCTCCACTCCAGCTTGCAACTCATACTCCAAGATTCCACTTTATGACTTTCATGACCTGGGATACAAAGATGGGAAGCATCAAAATGTCCAGTTAGATGGAATCTTCCACAGACTTGGAATTGTAAAGAAAGGATCATCAAAGTTGGTCCAGTTGGGATAAAGATGCCGAGAGCCTCTCTAAAAAGACATAAAAACTGATCAATGTAATTTAACAAAAGGCTGTTGAGTGCCTGTTATGGGCTTTTTACTATATTAGATACAAGTGGTCATTAAGGTATAGTCCCAGGCTTCAGGGAACTCGGGTCTAACAAAGGGGATCTATACAGACCAAACAATAACACAGTATAAGTGAAATTTTAAAATAGTACTAAAAGTACTGCATAAACAAAAAAGCAATTAATTTTGTAGACGTCTGGAATGCTAAGAAGTGATAAGTGAATGGGTTGTAAAGAATGAGTAAGGAGATGTGGATGAAAGAGATGGAAAGATGCCAGGGAACTGGCCAGAGGTACAGCTTGTACAAAGATGCAGAAGTATCAAAGTTCAGATGTCTTTAGGGAAGAGAGTGCCCTAGTGGGGTTAGATTCTGCATCACAGAACACAAGGGAGAGTTCTTGAGATGAAATTGGAGGAGGAGATCCAGCTGTGAGAGACTTATTGTTAGGCCAGTGGCCAGAACCTATGAGCCTTGGATGAGAACAAATTACCATGGCATCAAAAACCTACTCTGTGTAAGCCCAGTTGTTTTTGGTTTTTTCTTTTTTCTTTTTTTTCCTTCCTTTCCTTCAATCACTATACCCCTCTCATCCCTGCATTCCTGTCTGTCCAGCCTTCTTTCTATATGAGTGCTACCCCTCTGGTGTCTCATGGCTATTGATCCAAGGGGTGCATCTCCCTAGAGTAGGTAGGGTAGGTGTTCTGTATGTAGGTCTTTCTACTGTTGGGCTGAGAGCCAATCCATGGAAGTGAGTCCATTTCTAGGCCCAAAGGGTAACCTGGGGCCATAGTCTCAGGGGTTACACCAGTCTCTTTCCAACCAGTAATTCTGGTCATTTTTGTGTTTTTGAATTTTGTTCCACATTTTTCCTCCCATTGTATCCAAGATCTCCAGATTTGATCTCTTCTCAATTGATTGGCATTCGCAGCTGGGCACCATCTAGTTCTTCTGGTTTCAGGGTGCCAGAGACGGAGGTCCTTGTGGCCCATTATCTTTGGACTAATTGTTTCCAGATGACTTTGATTTCCTTCACTCTTCTTTGCTCCAGATGAGAGGAGACCAACAGTTGCATCTTAGATGGTCACTCAAAAGTTTTTAAGACCCTAGTCACTACTCACCAAATTAGGTTGTAGAACAAAATTTTTATGAACAATGTGTGCCAATTGAGCATGATGTCCCCCAAGACTATGGTCCCAAGCCCCCAGGCCTGGAGATTCTCTATTACAAGATGTTTGTTTATCTCTGCAAAGTTACTCCCACCCTGTCTTCTGTTGCTTCTGTCATGTATGTGGCTAATTTTGTAGCATAAGTACATATGTCAGATTATCTTCAGCCAAATCTATGCTTGGTCTAGGGTGTATTCCTGTTCACCTACTCCCACCTGCTCTTCTCATCTGTCTATGTTTTAATCCATAGCCTGGTATTTGGTGGAGTTCTGGTAGCACAGTGCTTAAGGAATCTGACTGCTAGCCAGAAGGTTGGTGGTTCAAACCCACCAGCCACTCCATAGAAGCAAGACTGGGCAATCTGCTTCCATAAAGATTTACTGTCTTGGAAACCCAGTGGGAGTCACATGCCTACCCCCACCTGCTCTTCTCATCTGTCTATGCATTAATCCATACCCCAGTATTTGGTGCTAGTGATACTGCAGTGTTGTGCCTGTAATAGTATTTGCCTCTGTTGTCTATATCTTTTGCATACATTTAAAACTCTTTCCTTAGCCCAGTGTCCCCATGCCAGTCACAGACTCTTTCCAATTGTTTTCATGCTTCGGACATTTTTCTATGCTTATACTTTGTTGTTATGGTCTGGGGTTTCTGAGATTTGCTTAATATTTGAAAATTCCGGGCTTGTAATAGAGAACCAAGAGAGAGCGTTCCTTTTTGTGCTTGAACCACAGCTTTAAAGGAACTCTGAATAGCCCTAGAGAAAGATTTGATGACAGTGGGAGTGATTAAAATGATTGAACACCAAGATAAAGAGAAAACCAGGACAACAAAGAAGCAGCTTCTTGTTTATCTTCTCTCTTCATCCAAAATGATCTCCTTCCAGTAGCGAAATCCACGGAGGGTCTTGGTTTTGTTTTTAATAAGGTGACTGTTCTTCTTTCAATAACTAACATGAAATGATTCAGCTGCTGCACATTTAATAAGAATTGAAAGAGATCAGCAAAATCTCTAAAGTAAAAAAAAAATTCAATAATTGAGGAAATTACCAGAACAATATATGCAAAAGGATCACTGGTTATCATAAAGATATCATAGGTGTCTGGTTGACTGATTTTCTGAAACATTTAGGTTTTCTCCTTCCTATGCAGGTATTCCTACTTCCGTAGTGATACTGCCTCGGAAACCCAAGGAGGGGTCGCTATGAGTCGGGGCCGACTCGACGGCACATAACAACAACATGCAGGTATAAGTGCAATATGATTATTCAGAGCATATAGATCTTTGGAAAGCAGGTAATGCCAGTATACAAATATTCATAAAATAGAACACAAATATAAAGCTAATTCTGCACTTCCAGTCAAAAACCTTATTATTAATCACACCAAAAGACAAGTCAAGTATTCCTGCTCTACTATGTTCTCAGTCACTGGTGGGTCTTTGCCTTCAATATGTAATATTTCATAATAGGAAATTAAAATCACCTATTAAGTGTTTCACAAGGAACTCTGATGGTGAAGTGGTTAAGGCATTTGGCTGCTAATGAAAAGGTCAGAGATTCAAACCCACCAGCCACTCCATGGAAGAAAGATGGGGCAGTATGCTTCCATAAAGATTTGCAGCCTTGGAAACTCAATGGGTGTTGCTATGAGTCAAAATCAACTTGATGGCAGTGAGTTTGTTTTTGTTATTAAATGTTTCACAGAACACGAGTATTATGATGATTAATTTTATGCATGAAAAAAGTCCAAGTTGAAATGATTTAAAGCTTAGAATTCAAAGTTAACAACAGAATTTGGTCAGGATCTCAATTAAGAGTTCCTAGAACATTATTCTACTATCTGTCTGTCAATTTGTCACACTGTAGTGGCTTACATGTTACTGTGATGCTGGTAGGTATGTCAGCAGAGTCACCTATGGTGTCACCTGTGGTGGACAGATATCAACAGAACTTCCAGACTAAGACAGACTAGGAAGAAAGGCCTGGTGATCCACTTCTGAAAATTGTTCTGTGAAAAGCCTATGGATCACAAGTGAAAATTATCCAACATAGTGCTGGGAGATGAGTCCCTTAGGTTACAAGGCACTACACAATGGCCACAACTATGAACTCAAACATAAAAATGATCATGAGGATGTCACAGGATTGGGCAATATTCATTGTCATACATAAGGTTGACATAAATTGAAGCACACTTTATGGCAACTAACAACAACCACAACAAAGAACATTATTATATATTATTTTATTACGTAATTTAACCTCTGGATTCCTGATTAGAGAGAGAACAGAGGCATTACATGATCTGACTTGGAAAGCTGGCCATAGCTTCTTCCTCTCATTGAGTTAGAAAGGCAGCTCTAGAGAACTTACAAGGAGCCACAAAGAGTTGCCAAACAGAACAACACGGCAGTGTTGAAGTCAGAGAGACTTCAGTTTTAATCCTAGCTCCACCTTCGATTATCTCTGAATATGGGCAAATTACTTAACTCAAAGTCTCAGCTTCCATACCTTTAAAAAGAAAGTAATAATCCTTGCTTAGCCAGGATGCCTTGGGATTTAGGTGAGATAATATGTGTACATGAGGCACCTTCTAAGGCCACCAGTGACTTAGACAGCACTAGAAAGCTTACAACTAAAAGGTCACTGACAGGACATGCCAGGGCGGAGTCAGAGACTTCTCTGGAGGGAACACTGCCCTCACTACCACCCTCCCCTCCAAGAGTGTCCGGAGTCACTGGCCAGTAACCTGTCACACAGGCAATGTATGATTTCTCTGTAGGGACCCTGGCTGGGGCACCTGCCTGACCGCACCGGGTAAGTGATTCTCCTCATTCTTCTCCAAGGAGGTCAAGTCCCTCAAACTGTCTTGAGTCCACAAGGAGAATCAAGCCCAATCAATAACTACACAAACAGAAAAGAGCCAATCCTCTGTGAAAGGTAATATGGGGAAAGCTTGGTTTTTAGCTAGTTCTCCCAGAAGTACATTTTAAAAATAATTAAAACAACCTGATGTAAACAAATAAATAGAAGATGCTTCCACTTCTTAATTAAAAAAAAAAAAAAAAAAACTCTATGAAACAGATTCTGAAACTTTTAGCTAGAACAAAGTAATGTCTTAACTTTGGTAGAGAAATAAGAGATGGTGGGAATAGCATGCCTTCCCTCTCACATAAATCCCATTCAGTCTTTAATATTGGTAAAAAGCAGCTGGAAAGAAGTGGTATCTTCCAGAAAACCTCATCAAGCTACAATGTTCTGATAAAAACCAGATTCATGGTATCAGTGTGGTCCATAGCAAATATCATTTAAAAATTAATGGCATGTTATTTTTATGAAATGTATTTTGAGAGTCTCCTCCCTGCTTAGTTAATTTTCATTCTTCCATGCCATGAATTTTAGAGACTTTCCATTAATATGTGCATATAAAGCTGAACAGAATGTGATAGCAATTATGAGTTAAATCACAGACTTGACTTAGAAGCCATCTAAATCTTGGGACTTTTATTTCCTAATTCAGAAAGCATTTCATCACTTTCAATTAATTGAAAATACATAACTTTCTTTAAGGCAACTTCAATCCATTTTCTTAATCTTACAACTTCTGATCTCCATGCCATGACTTTGCTTTTCTCCTAGTAAAATAGATAACAACACAAGGTTAACAAGGAGGGCAACATCTGTGCTGATTATTCAGAGAAGCAAAATATTTTTCATCTTTGTACATTTGTTCAAGGCAGAAATAATTTTGTTCGTTTCCATAGATACAGTAAGTCTGATTATTAATCAGAATGATAGACCATAAATTACAAAGCTGTTAAATATCATCTGTCCTTAATTAATATTCCAAACATTTTCTTGTTTACTAATTGGTTCCATTTTTTTTTTTTTTTTTGCTAAGCTAAAAATAATTTTTGAAGACTGGTTTGATTTAAATGGATATGCATTTCAGATACATGTATAGTGTAAAAAAAAAAAAAAAAATGGCTCTATTGTGCTTAACCATAGACAAAATGTGATCAAAGAGAGAGACCATATGGAAGAAATAAAATAATGTATTCCTATTTCTGAGAAGCTGAACCAAAAGACTGAATGTTTTCTCACTCGCAATATTAGCAGCATTTCAGGTTATACCTTTCCTATCTTACTAATTATGGGGAATTCACTTTTAGTTTGCTTCCCCAGTATACAATCTATAATGTTAAAACTGATTATTATTCTTAAAAACTTCAAAAAGGTCGTCAGAAATATTTTATGGACAGTAGGATGAAGTTGAGGCAACATAAAAGAGCTATAACTGGAAGGAATATGAAAAGAACATAAATATATCAGAAGGTCCATTCAAGCCTGAACCTTTTAAACTCAGACCAACCACACAGTGCACCACTAGCAGGGGGAGATCGGCCAGCACTTGCTCTCCATGACCTTGGGTCTGAGCCACTATGCTTTCATCTCATCTGTAAGTGTTTTCAAATCTCCTGGCTATTTCCTTTTGCTGCCAGTTATTCTACAACTTTCCTCTGAGGACACCTGTGTGTTACCCATTATGCTAACCATGGCACCTTTTACAAGAGACTTTCTCAGCCTCAGCACTAGTAACATTTTTTATCACATTATTTTTTGTCATGGGGCTCTCTTGTGCATTGTAGATGTCTAGCAGCACCCACCCTCCCAAGATAGACAATCAGAAATGTCTCCAGATATTGTGATATTGCCAAATGTCCAGTGGGAGACAAGATCAATCACTGCAGTTGAAAACTACTGGTTCACACTGACATTTATTTATGTATGCATTAATCCAATCAATAAATGTTTATATGTCAAGTCCTGGACTACAACAGTAAGAAGAATATTGTCCTTGCTTTCTCCCATCCTGCAATCTAGTTATAGACATGGGCAAGTAGCCTGTCATTTATAATTTTATATATAAAGTATTGCAGAGGTGCACAGAGGTAAGAATAAGCACTCCTAGAGCACAAGGAGAGGACATCCAATCCAGTTTATGGGTCAAGGTTTCACAAACAAAGGGGCATATATGCTGACACCAGAGATGAGTTAAAGGGGGGGAGAGGGGTGGGGCAGACTGTTCCAAGAGAAAAGAACAAGTAGGCAAAACCTGTAGGTGAGAAAGCAGGTCAGCATTACGTGCTGGAGCACTGAGAACAATAACCAGGAACGAGGTCATACAAGGGCTTGTATTTCATATGAAGGAGTTTTTGTTTTACTCTAAAGATAGTAATGAGACCTAAGTTTGCTCTTCAGGAGAAAGTATCCTGGCTGGTATCCCTTGTCCTGACTTCCGAATTTCAGCTACGTTTTTTCCGCATAAGTCAGTCCTTGCGTATTTCTATGCCAGCCCAGAACTTCTTCAGCACAGCACACTTCCCAAGATTTCTCTGCTCTTTTAAAAGGAACAAGACAAAAACCATCACTCTTCCAAATCTATCCCTAATGAAATGAAAAATTATCCATGCAATTAAAACTAAAACTATCCAACATATTTTTTTTCCTATTACACAAATAACCCTAAACTCTAAAGTTATTCCATTATAGTTATAAACAAGTGGAGCACCAAGTCTTCTGTGCACTAACTAATTAAATCAGTGCTACACAAAGAGTACCACATGAAGCCCAGAAGAACTAGATGGTGCCCTGTTATTACTACCAACTGCTCTGATTGTGATCAAAATAGAAGGTCCAAGTCAGAGTGGGAGAAAAATGTAAAACAAAATTCAAAATCATTTTAAGACCAACTTACTGATCTGATAGACACTGATGGGACCTGCCAGACTATGGCCCTTAGATACCCCACAAACCTGGAACTAAATCTCTCCCAGAGATCACTTTTCAACTAAATAATAGGCCTAGAAAGTGAACAAAAACACCTGTGAAGAATGTGTTCCTGAGAACAATCAACCACGTGAAGTCAAAAGAGCAGCATTTGCCTAAAATCAAACTTCAGAAGGCAAGAAGGGACAGGAAAGATGGGTGTATGGAAATGTGGAATCCAGGGAGAAGTGGAAAGAATGCTGTTATATTGAGGAGATTGCAACTAATGTCTTGAAACAAAATGTTTATAAACTGTTGAATGGAAAACTAATTTGCTCTGTAAATTTTCACCCAAACCACAAAAAAAATAAATTTATGCTACAGTAGTTCTTTGGGAAGACAAGGTAAGTGTATAGTTAGCTTGCCACTTCTGATGAAATATTAAAAGCAAATTGATGGCATGTCAAGTTAGGACACAGCCTACTGCCTTCGCCTCTCCTGGCCTTGATACTGTATCTTGTTACATCTGTCTAGAACTCAAATTCTAAACCATAAGGGCTTTAATTTAAAAAAATAAATGTGCCTGATACATCTATTACGTAAGCACTGGATTTGATCTTTGTATGAATTAAGCACTAATAGTTTGGTGATGTTTGTTCAATATATCACACAAGTGAAGAAGATATTTAGTGTGAGAGAGAAAACAACTTGATGTGACTTTAAGCAATATCTCCATCACAAAGAAAGTCAAATGAATGTGCAACATATTGTGAGAATGTTTTTTTTTTTTTTTTTTTACCAAGCAATGAATGTATTTTAACAGAATGTGTTTTTGATACAGTTTGGAATTTGAGGGATGAAAAATTGGTAGCACTGCTTTGCTGTTAAGTACCCTCACTCAGAGCCTAGCTTTGTAGAATTTGTCTATTTACAAGTAAATATGTATGACTTGGGAGCTCTGGTAGTGTAGTGCCTAAGGCACTTGACTGCTAACCAGAAGGCTGGGGTTCAAACCCACCAGCCACTCCTTGGAAGGAAGGTTGGGCAATCTACTTCCATAGTGATACTGCCTCGGAAACCCAAAGGGGGGTCGCCATGAGTCAGGTCTCACTCAATGGCACATAACAACAACAACTTATCACTTAATGTCCTCCTTATCATCTCTTCACTACCTCTGGTGGTGTAGTGCCTAAGGCATTTTGACTGCTAATCAGAAGGCTGATGGTTCAAACACAACAGCCACTCCTCAGAAGGAAGACTGGGCGATCTACTTCTGTAGTGATTTTTGTTGTTGTTGTTATGTGCCGTCGAGTCAAACCCGACTCATAGCGACCCCTCCTTGGGTTTCCGAGGCAGTATCACTACGGAAGTAGGATTGCCCAACCTTCCTTCCGAGGAGTGGCTGGTGGGTTTGAACCGCCGATACTGCCTTGGAAACCCAAGGAGTGATCGCTATGAATCGGATCCGACTCCACGGCACATAATGACGGTAACAACAACCTTATGAGGAGTGGCTCGTGGATTTGAACCGCCAGCCTTCTGGTTAGCAGTCAAATGCCTTAGGCACTACGCCAGCAGAGCTCCTTTCTGCATATAGGCATAAGCAATTATATCAGTTTATTCATTCATTGTTCTATAAACACAACTCCTTCAGTGTGCCAGGTTCTTTGGTAAGTACTGGAGGTGTACCGTTCCCACCGTGAAACAGCTTATGACCTAGCAGGGGAGACAGAGATGTGTCATCATGATGAAATGTGAAGAATAACATAGTGGTTTGTGGAAATAAAAATGAAGTAAGTGGAGAAAGGACTTCTTCATCTGGGTACATGGGGTCAGTTCTAGAATTAAAAATAAGCAAGAGACTTTACCAAATATCCATCATGTCCTATCTCATATAGCAATAATAAGCAGAACTTATGCTTATAGACTTTCTAACTTACGAGTGATTAGCCCAGATATTTTATATACAACTATTTTCATGTAGATAAAAAGAATAATTAATTCTGAGGGTAGAATGTACTACTACATAAAATTGAATGGGGAACTCTGGTGTCATAGTGCCTAAGGCCTGCTAACCAGAAGCCTGGCAGTTTAAACCCACTGGCCACTCCTCGGAAGGTAGATTGGGCAATCTCCTTCCATAGAGAAACCTCCTCGGGAATACAAGGAGGGGTTGCTATGAGTCGAATCAACTCAATGGCAGTGAATTTGGGGTTTTTTTTAGTTTAACATTGAGTGATTTCTCCACCCTCTCATTTATTTGTACTTTTAATTTCCATTGGTGATAACTTGCTTATTAGCAACAGAATTCAGCTGTGTTCACTTTTGAACTTCAGATATATTTCAGGAAAGAACTGTGGCTATTATATGTGTAACAGTGCCTACATCATAGAAGGTGCTCAGTGTGATCTATTGAATGTTTGCCCAAATATTTAGGCATGTCAACAATTCCTGAAGATACTGGGTGTGTTAATGAGTAGAAGATTGAAGCTGTACCTTTTTTTGGGGGAATGGACCTACAAAAAATTAGGCAGTCACAATGATTAGGTTATATATAAATAGGCAATATAAATAAGCAATCGAGCACTTTAACCACTGCACCACCGGGGCTCCAATAATGAGAGGTAGGTAATGGCCATAGACCTTTGCTCTCAAAATCTTAATCTACCAGGTGGTCTATTTAAAAAACAGAAAAAACACTGCCATGGAGTCAGATCCAACTCATAGCGACCCCTCCTTGGGTTTCCGAGGCAGTATCCTTCTGAGGTATGCCTGGTGGGTTTGAACTGCCAGCTTTCTGGTTAGGTGTTTGTCTCAAACTGCAATGCATTCAAACCTATGTTAACAAGCAGGCATCAAATAGATAAGACCCAGTTCTCTGACCTTTCAGAACTATAACTGGCACCTTCCTTGAAGGGTTCACTTGAGAGAATTGCTGTAATATTCTAGCAGCAGGAATCAGCTAAATTTCTACTCAGAAGCAGGTGGCAAAATATTCAGCTAATGGCTACACAAGAGACCAAACAGGCAGCACTCTGAAGAGTCTGAGCCAGGGTTTCTCAACCTCAGCACCTTTGGTATTTTGGGCTAGATAACTGTTAATTGTGGTGGGCTATTCTATGCACTGCAAGATGGTTAGCAGCATCTCTGCCTTCTACACACTTGACGTAAGTGGCAGCCTCTCCCCGCAATTTTTTTTTTCAGTTTTATTGTGCTTTGGGTATAAATTTACAGAGCATTATTTGTTTTACATGCAACAGTTTGTGTACATTTGATTTCACGCCCCGATTACCATCCCAGACTGTAACAAACTCTCCTCCCTTCCCATCCTTGTGACTTCCCAGTCCCTGTGCCCTTCTTATCCATGCATTCCTGTCTGTCCAGCTTTCCCTCTGTGTGAATGCTGCCCCTCTAGTGTCTCATGGCTAATTGCTGTAAGGGATGTATCTCCCTAGAGTAGGTGAATACATCACCTGGGGTAGATGTTCTGCATCTAGGTCTTTCTACTGTTGGGCTGAGAGCCAATCCATATGAGTGAGTCCATTTCTAGGCCCAAAGAGTAACTCAGGGCCATAGTTTCAGGGGTTCCACCAGATTCTATCAGACCAGTAATTCTGGCCATTTTTTTGTTTTTGAATTTTGTTCCACATTTTTCATCCCACTCTATCCAGGATCTCCAGTTCTGATCCCTTTCCAACCTGTTGGCATTGGTAGCCAGGCACCATCTAGTTCTTCTGGTCTCAGGATCATGAAGGCTCAAGTCCTCATGGTCCATCTTATCCTTGGACTAATTGTTTCCAGATGTGTTTGATTTTCTTCATTCTTCTTTGATTCAGATGAGAGGAGACCAATAGTTGCATCTTCAATGGCTGCTCGAAAGCTTTTAAGATCCCAGTCACTACTCACCAAAGTAGGTTGTGGAACAAGATTTTTAGGCAATAAACCAAACCAAACCCCTAGGGATTGGCCTCAGGGCTAAGGCAGTCACCTGCCACACATGATGCTGTTGGTTCGAGCCCGCCCGCCAGAGAGCAAGGCCATCTCTTTCTAGGATCTCTGGTAACATAGTGCCTAAGGGACTTGACTGCTAACCAGAAGGCTGGCAGTTCAAATCCACCAGCCACTCCTCGGAAGGAAGGTTGGGCAATCTACTTCCGTTGTGATACTGCCTCAGAAACCCAAGGAGGGGTCACTATGAGTCAGGGCCAACTCGACATCACATAACAACAACAACAACAAACCAAACCAAAAACCAAACTCACTGCTGTCGATTCCATTCCGACTCATAGAGAGACCCCTCCCTCAGATGAATCCGAGATCTCCAGGCCGAGCGGTGGGCCACTCACTCAAGGAAGTCTGTAGTTCGCACACCAGGGTTCCAATTCCTTAAGGAATGCCGCTCTTCCAGATTGTCCTTGGATATCATTGCAAGCAGGCCACACCCCTAGGGAAACTCCCCTTGGGCAGACTGGCCACTCAGAACTCAGTCATCTGATCCCATCATGGGAACAACCACACCGAACTGGGGTCCAGCCAAGTTGACACACAGCTCCAACTATCACACAGGGAGAGGGAAAAAATTGGTCCGAGTTGAGAACGAGGCTGCTTAATAAATCACTGGATCCTTAGTCTCTTTTTACTTAAGTCAGAGGTGCTGTGCTTGTTTCTAACCAATCCAGCACTCTCATTTTACCGATGAAAAATGATTGAAATATCTTTTATGCCAAATTCGAACACCCACTAGTAGTGATGAGAGAAGGTGGTAGTAGCAGGTGCCTTTGGAGAGTGCACTCCTGATTGGATTCTTTCAAATGCTAACTATTTGTTCTGGGTGTATGCCTGCCTGATTAGAGTATTTCAAATGTTAACTAACCTTCCCTCCAACTTCAATGCAAAACAATTAACTGCTTGGCTGCTAACCAAAACGTTGGCAATTCAAGTCTGCCTAGAAAATTGTGCCTGGCGATCTACTTCGCAAAAACCGGCCATTGAAATCCCTACAGAACACAGGTCTACTCTGACACAGATGGGGTTACTATGAGTCAGAATAAATTTCCCAGCAACGGTTTTGCTTTTTTTATATCAATTTTGGACCCCAAGTCCACAGTGTCACTGGCACCACACAGAGGCAACCACTGGGAAACTTAAATGCTAAGTAAGCTTTCAAGGGAAAAATGCTAAGGCTGATAGTAATAATGCAAATGCATAAAACAATGCATGTAAACATGCTGAGAGCTATTAACATCTGAGATGTAGCACATTCCACATTTTCTCTCCCTGAGAAGTGCTCAGCTAAAATGTTCTTGCTGGTGCATAAGCAAGCATATATACTATAGCAGATTTTCAGTTTAAAGAACCAGTTATGGGTAAAATTTTTGCAAGCATGTTGTTGTTGTTGGTATATGCTGTTGAGTTGGACCCAACTCATATGGACCTCTCCTTGGGTTTCTGAGGTGGTAGAATAAATATTTTGGGTAATGAGATTCTACTAGTGAGGATTCACGTGATACCTACACATGCAGACAGAAAAATATCTTCCCATCACCAGCTATTTAATAAAACAATGAGAGCTACACAGTATCTGAGCTTTGTATAAGGGGAAAAGAGACCCCAGAGTCAAACAGGTTCAGTAGAGAAATTTTTTTAAGCCTTAGACAGGACAAAGACAATCATGCAGGATGAGAGAAACCATCAGCATGTACACAGTACAGAAAGCTGAATGGCGTCAGCTAAGTCACAGCCATGGGGCTAATTTTATATGATTGAAAACAAAGGGAATCATCACAAAGTTATGACTGGTGGCAGACTGATTCATCACTGTTGAAGGGGGGATTTTCCTAGAATGCATATATTGTCTATAAAGATGTCATTCTGCTTTTATTCTCTTTTGTTCTTATAACTTCTTTTGAAATTTGACCTCATAGTTTCTATTGTTTATTTTTATGTAAAATTCACCTTCATGAAATTTTAGGGGATGTGATAGCTAAGGTTGTGTATCAGCTTGGCTGGGTCATGGTTCTAAGTGGTTTAGCAGTTATGATGTAGTCACTCTCCATGGTGAGATTTGATATAATCTAATCACATTCATGATGGGATCTGCTATGAGCAGTCAATCAGTTGAAAGGGAGTTTCTCTGGGATATGGCTTGCTTCCAATGTAAACAGATGTCCTGGCAAAGCTGTCTGGCTTTTTGCTCAATATAGATCCTGCATCATCACCATCTCATCTGTGGGTTTTGGATTTGAACCAGTGGCCTGCCATACTGCCTGCCAATCTTGGAGTTAGTGCCTGCACAGTCAAAAAACCCTGCTGTATTGCCTGCCAATCTTGGGTTCATTAACCCCTGCAGCTACATGAGTCAGGAGAAACCTCTAGCTTGACATTTGAGCCAGGGATCTGGAATTAAGGACCTCTGGTGGCATAATACCTAAGGTATTTTAATGCTAACCAGAAGGTTGCACTCAAACCCACCAAAATTGGAGGAAGACTCATCAACAACCTGTGATATGCAGATGACACAACCTTGCTTGCTGAAAGTGAAGATGACTGATGAAGATTAAAGACTACAGTCTGCAGTATGCATTACACCTGAAAGTAAAGAAAACAAAAACCTCCACGACTGGACGAATAAGTGGCATTGTGATAAATGGAGAAAAGATTGAAGTTGTCAGGTATTTCATTTAACTTGGAAGACCCAAAAAGAGTTGATGCTTTTGAATTGTGATGTTGGTGAAGTACACCGAAAATACCATGGACTGCCAAGAGAAGGAACAAATCTGTCCTGCAGGAAGTACAGCCAGAATGCTCCTTGGAAATGAGAATGGCCAGACTTCATCTCACCTAGTCTGGTAGCGTAGTGCCTAAGGCACTTGACTGCTAACCAGAAGGCTGGGTTCAAACCCACCAGTCACTCCTCAGGAGGAAGATTGGGCAATCTACTTCTGTAGTGATACTGCCTCGGAAACCCAAGGAGGGGTCGCTATGAGTCAGGTCCGACTCAATGGCAAATAACAACAACAACAACAACAACTTTGGTCATGTTGTCAGAAGGGACCATTCCCTGGAGAAGGATGTCATGCTTGGTATAGTAAAGGATCAGCAAAAAATGGGAAGGCCCGCAAAAAGATGGATTGACACAGTGGCTGCAATGATGGGCTCAAGCATTGCAAGGATTGTGAGGATGGTGCAGGACCAGGCAGTTATTTGTTTTGTTGTACACAGGGTTGCTATGAGTGGGAGCTGATTCAATGGCAGCTAACAGCAACAACACAACTATGTGATCCATTTTCTTGAGATATATTTCTCTCTCTCTCCCTCTCTTTATATACATACATACATATATATATATTGTTTTGCTTCTCTAGAGAACCCAGCATAAGACAGAAGGACCTTTAATGCAAGTATGATTTTTAACTTCAGAGCTCTCTGTTCAGTTATTTTTGTATAAATGTTAGGTAATAACATGGCTTGCTGAGATTTCCAGATTTTTCTCCTCCCCTAGTCTTAACATAATGACAACAACAACAGTCTTATCTAAACACTCTCTTTTGTTCTTTTCTATCATCACCTTCCAAAAAAAACCAAACTCACTGCCGTTGAGTTGAATCCGACTCATAGCGACCCCTCCTTGGGTTTCCAAGGCAGTATCACTATGGAAGTAGATTGCCTAACCTTCCTTCCGAGGAGTGGCTGGTGCATTTGAACCACCAGCCTTCTGGTTGGCAGTCAAATGCCTTAGACACTATGCCACCAGAACTTCCAATAATTAAACTATTCCAAACTGTTTCTCACTGGTGTGGGGTTCTGTTTCGAAAGGGAATCCTAGTTGGTCAATTTCAAGAGTTCACAGGACCTACATTGCTCTAACCTTTTCAGGACTTGTTAAAGGCCCCTGCATTTGCAGTAAGCAAAATGCCTTAGGCACCATGCCACCAGGGATCTCTAGTTTCAGCTACTATATCTTCCAGTGAATATTTGTTGGGGAGTCTCCTGTTCTCAGGTCCTTCATACTCCCTATTACTTCCCTCTGCTTTCTCCTGAACATACACCAACACTTTGCAGATCTTGAAGCTGTTGGTAGTTAGATCCTACCTATACTTTGGGTTTCAAAATAATACCTCTCACCTAGTTTTATTGTAAATGTTGCCTATGATATTTTTGGTTTTGCTAAATGCTGTTTGTTTTTATGCAGAGATTTGGAAAGATCCAAAAGCTATGCTTCTACTACCTTCTCTATCTTCCCACCAAATGATTTTTTTCAACAATGTGATTTATGATAGCACAACAGAGTTCAAAATGGAAACAATATCTCAGACTTCAATTTAACACTGCACACCTATGTCAATTATCTCATGTATGAAACATTGATTGCAACAGCAAAGACAATCCAAATTTATTTCCTAACATTAAATTTTTAAATGTTAAAATTTTACCCACAGGACCAGGTTTGCTGGTCTGATAGAGCCTGGTGGAACCACTGAGATTATGGTCCCTAGCTGCCCTTCAGGTCTGGAATTGAACCCACACCTGTGGCTTCCAGCCAAACAAAAGATAGGCATATGAGTTGAACATTTACCTGAGGTAGATACACTCGTTGGAGAGAACTATCATGGGGGAAAGAAGGGCTGTTTATGCACAGGGAGAAAGTTTTGGGGGCAGGAGTCCATGGAGGGATGGCCACAGGAAAGAGATAACTATTGGGAGGAAGTGGGAGAGGAGCTGTTGCATTGGGGTAAATTGTAGTCAATGTCATGAGACAACGTGTGTGTGAACTGCTGTATGGAAAGTGAATTTGCTCTGTAAACTTTCACCCAAATCACAATAAATAAATAAATTTTACCCATAGAAAAAAATGACTTTATAATTCCATTTTCCAAATATTTACTCCTATGATAATGGTTAAACAGATTATCAAGAAAGACAGTCATTTGTCAAACTAGCAGTTATGTCCATTTTCATTGCTTCATTGAATAGAGAAGCCCTTGAAACAAAGAACATATTTATTATACATTAGAGAAAAGAAATAAAAGATTAGAAAAGAAACACTTTGCTTGACCAAGAAACATATTCACAAGAAGGAATGATTTATCTCAGAATGCCTATTTCTATGGCACAGAGGATGGTGAAGGACCTTAGGGGTTCTGGGGTAATGGATGCCGAATGCAACTGTTTCCAAGGACCTGTGGAGCACATGGTCAGTGTGGTAGTCAAGGTTATGTGTCCACTTGGCTGGGCCTGGTTTTGAGTGGCTGAGCAGCTGTATGTAGTTATTCCCCATGATGAGAATGGTAAATGACTCCATGGTGGAATCTACTATGAGCAGCTGAGTAGCTGCCTTATGGATGTGTTCTGCTTCCATTATATAAGTAGAGGCATTGAGAAAGGTCTCTGAGCATTTTGGCACACTTGGACCCTGAATGTAGCCAAGTCTTCATTCAGCAGCCTGCCATGTTGCCTGATGATCTTGGGACCATTTCTGGACTTGAACTGGTGGCCTGCCATGTGACTTAATAACCTTGGTACTGTGTCATTTCACTTATTGACCTTAGGTTTATCAGCCTCAACAGCTAGCAGCTGTCTGAGTTAAGAGACGCCTCCAACTTCACTGGGCAGGGAGCAAGAGGCAGAACTGAAGCTCAAGGTCAAGGATCCTTAACCCAGTTCCTAGAGCTGGCACTTTGAACTCAGACTTCTAGCCTCCAAAACTATAAGAGAATAAATCCGTTTGTTAAAGCCATCCACTTGTGGTATTTCTGTTATTTGTTGTTGTTGTTATGTGCCGTCGAGTCGGCCCCGACTCATAGCGACCCCTCCTTGGGTTTCCGAGGCAGTATCACTACGGAAGTAGGATTGCCCAACCTTCCTTCCGAGGAGTGGCTGGTGGGTTTGAACCGCCAGCTGTCTGGTTAGCAGGCAAGTGTCTTAGCCACTATGCTACCAGAGTTATAGCAGCACTAAATAATCAAAACAGTCAGTAAGCCCCTGTCTCTTTTTGTTCACTTGCAAAGTGAGAAATGCAATGAAGAAAAATAAACTAGTCTCTCAGGTATTTTTTATTCTGTTGTTGTTGTTGTTAGATGTCGTCGAGTTGGCCCTGACTCATACAGACCCTATGCTCAACAAGACATAACACTGCCTGGTTGTGTGTCGTCCTCACAATGCTTTCTGTACCTGAGCCCATTGTTATAGCTACTGTGTCAATCCATCTTGTTGAGGGTCTTCCCCTTTTTCACGCACCCTCCATTTTATCCAACATGATGTCCTTCTCCAGATAACGGTCCCTTCTGACAACATGACCAAAGTAGGTGAGACAAAATCTGGCCATGCTCACTTCCAAGGAGCATTCCAGCAACACTTCCTCCAGGACAGATTTGTTAGTTCTTCTGGCAGTCCTTGGTACTTTTAGTATTTTTTTTTTATTCTAGGAAAGAAAAAAACAGACCTTCCTAGATGTTAATATTAGCACAAATAAATTATATTTTTCAGATTTAATTAAATTCTTTTTGAGTATAAAGATCATTTCTACTTGAGGTAAAATAAGCTTTCAAGGACCCAGTCAATGCCAATGTGTGCACACACACACAGAGTATTTTTTTAAATAATAATAATGCTGATGCTTAAAGTTCTAAAGACTAAAACAAAATGTGATTTTTAAAAAATACAGAGTACGTAAGTCCAATACACTATATGAGAGCAATATCTACAAGTGTTATAAACACACACCAAAAAAAAAAAAAAACTATCTCACCACCATCAAGTCATAGCGACCCTCTTTGGGTTTCCAAGGTGGTAGATCTTTACAGAAATAGATTACTCAGTACTCCTTCTATGGAGCGGTTGGTGGGTTTGAACCGCCAACCTTCTAGTTAGCCGTCAAATGCCTTAGGCACTACACCACCAGAGTTCCTTGTTATAAACACCAAACCAAAAAACCAAACTCACTGCTGTGGAGTTGGATCTGACTCATAACGACCCTTCCTTGGGTTTCCAAGGCAGTATCACTATGGAAGTAGATTGCCCACCCTTCTTTCCACAGAAGGCATTATTTACTCAAAAGTGTCAAAATCACCACTGTACTTTCTGTCTCAACCCAGAACAATCGCAAACATGTTAGTTTTATTTGACTTCCCTACCACCTGCTGGTGGGCATTCTGGTAGCATAGTGCCTAAGGCATTTGACTGCTAACCAGAGGCTGGCGGTTCAAACCCACCAGCCACTTCTCAGAAGGAAGGTTGGGCAATCTACCTTGGTAGTGATGCTGCCTCGGAAACCCAAGAAGGGGTCGTTATGAGTCGGATCTGACTCTACGGCAATGAGTTGGTTTGGTTTGGTTACCATCTGCTGGGGGAGAACTCTATGACCTCAAACCTAGGGATTAAACTGGGCTAGTCTGAACTTGAAACCAGTTATGTTTAAATGTTCTTCCATTGCTAAGAGATCAGACAATGGACATTGTCTCAGGAACATGAATAGAAGAGCACTACAGATGGACCAGAAATAGAAGAGAAGCTAGAAGAGATCGAAAGGAAACCCCATATATCCACTGTTGCACCAAATAAGTCCTCAAGGAATCAAGACTACAAGGTAGCATGATGTGATCCCTTTTAAGATAATAACAGAATAATTCCTCCTGATGTGTCAGACCCACGGAAGAGAAGTTTTGTTGGGTTTGGAAATTCCTTTGGATGCTGCAAGCAGCATCTTACACCAACAAGATAGATAATTATATAGAAGGACTCTCTTGAACTAATTCATTTCTGTAGACCCCTTACATGTTATATTGAATGGAGTTACCTGTTTTCTTGTTTGTCTCAATGACTAGGGCTGTTCCTATAGGAAAAGACTGTGTCATCTTTCTCCTTTCATCTCCATACTCTGTCACAATGCTTAGAATATTTTGAGCACCCAATAAATGGTTTTTGAGTGCTGAAGGAATAAACAGATGAGTCTATATTCAGAAAAGTTAGTGCCAACTGTAAATTCAAGTATTTCCTTATGTGCTTTCAGGCCATTTAAGAACTTCTAAATAAAACTCCCTGGATATTGCCATGGAAATTTCTTTTTCTCCCCAGAAATAACTCTTACCTGTCCCTTTCTTATTTATTTTTATTAACTAATAATTAAATTTACTGTTGTTGTTGTTGTTGTGTGCCATCCAGTTGGCCTCGACTCATAGCGACCCCTCCTTGGATTGCCGAGGCAGTATCACTATGGAAGTAGATTGCCCAACCTTCCTTCCAAGGAGTGGCTGGTGGGTTTGAACCGCCAGCCTCCTGGTTAGCAGTCAAGTGCC
>NW_006921588.1:14756083-14770430 GCF_000298275.1 Orycteropus afer afer | reverse complement strand
CAACCTTCCTTCCAAGGAGTGGCTGGTGGGTTTGAACCGCCAGCCTCCTGGTTAGCAGTCAAGTGCCTTAGGCACTATGCTACCAGAGCTCCTAATTAAACTTACCAATGAGTCTTAAATCTGTAACTATATTATAAACATAGATACTCTTCAGTTTATTTTTTAAAACAATTCATCCAAGTTAACAAGATGGGGTTTTTATTTTCAAAGCCTGTTGTTTTGTTAGGTGCTATGGAGTCAGCTCCAACTCAGCAATGTTATCCATAATTTGTTATGATCCACACAATCAACTGCCTTTGCATAGTCAATAAAACATGGTTTTTATTTAAAAGATGGTTATCTTTCTGGTATTCTTAGCTTTTAGCCAAAATCCATTTGACATCAGCAGTGATATCTCTCTTTCCACATCCTCTTTTTAATCCAGCTTGAATTTCTGAAGTTCTCTGTTAATATACTGCTGCACCCATTTTTTTAATCATCTTCAGCAAAATTTTATCTGTATGTGCTATTAATGATATGGTTTGATGATTTCCACATTCTGTTGGATCACCCTTCTTTGGAATGGGCACAAATATGCATCTCTTACAGTCAATGGGCTAGGTTGCTGTCTTCCAAATTTCTTGGAGTGAGTACCTGTAATGCTGCATCTGCTTGTTGAAACACTTCAATGGGTATTCCAACAATTCCTGAAGCCTTGTTTTTTTGCCAGTGCCTTCAGTGCAGCTTGGACTTCTTCCCTCAGTTCTTGGTTATATGCTACCTCCTGAAATGGTTGCATGTTGACCATTTCTTCTTGAACACTGATTCTGTTTGTTCCTTCCACCTTCTTTTTGCATCATTCTTTTTGCTTTTTGCATCATTCAATATTTTTCCCAAAGAATAATTCAATATTGCAACCACAGGTTTGGATTTTTTCTTCAGTTTTTCAGCTTGAGAAATACTGAGCATGTTTTTCTCTTTTGATTTTCTAACTGCAGGTCTTTGCACATTTCATTACAATACTTTACTTTGTCTTTCTGAGCCACCCTTTGGAATCTCCTGTTCAGCTCTTTTACTTAATCATGTCTTCCATTCACTTTAACTACTATCCATTCAAGAACAAGTTTCAGTTTCTTTGGACATCCATTTTGGTCTTTTCTTCCTTCCAATCTTTTTAATGACTTTTTGCTTTCTTTGTGGATGATGTTCTTGATGTCATCCCACAACTCGTCAGGTTTTCAGTCACTGGTGTTCAATGTGTCAAATCTATTCTTCAGATGGTCTCTAAAGTCAGGTGGGATATAATGAAGGTCAGGTCATATTTGGCTCTCGTGGACTTGTTTTACTTTTCTTCCACTTCAACTTGAACTTCCATATGAGCAATTGATGGTCTGTTCCACTGTCACCTCCTGGCCTTGTTCTGACTGATAATATTGAGCTTTTCCTTTGCCTCTTTCCACAGATGTAGTCTATTTGATTCCTGTGTGTCCCATCTGGCAAGGTGTATAGTTGCCATTTATGTTGTTGAAAAAAAGGTATTTGAAATGAGTAAGTCATTGGTCTGGCAAAATTTTATTATGCAGTCTTTTGCATCATTTCTTTCACAAGTCCCATATTTTCCAACTATCAATTCTTCTTGTTTATTTCCAATTTTTGCATTCCATCACCAGCAATTACCAATACATCTTGATTGTATGTTTGATCCATTTCAGATTGTAGAAGTTAGTAAAAATCTTCAATTTTTTCATCTTTGGTTTTAGTGGATATTGCATAAATTTGAATAATAGTAATATTGACGGGTCTTCTTTGAAGGCATATGAATTTTATCCTATTGCTGACAGCACTGTACTGCAGGACAGATCTTGAAAAGTTCTATTTGACTATGAATGCAACACCATTCCTCTTCAATTTGTCATTTTCTACACAGTAGATTGCTCAATTCAAAATGGCCAGTGCCAGTCCATTTCAGCTCACTAATGCATAGGATATTGACCTTTATGTGTTCCATTTCATTTTTGACAACTTCCAATTTTCCTAAACTCATTCTTCATAATTCCACATTACAAACATTAATGGAAGTTTGCAGCTGTTTCTTCTCATTCTTAGTCATGCCACATCAGCACACGAAGGTTCCAAAAACTTTATTCCATCCACATTTTAAGGTCAGCTCTACTTAAAGGAGGCAGCTCTTCCCCAGTCATTTTTTGAGTTCCTCCCAACCTGAAGGGTTCATCTGGCACTATGTTTCACTGATATTCATAATTTTGAAGTATTATATTAGACAATGTTTCATTGCTATTTATAATGTTTTTACTGACCAATTTTTTTCAGAACTGGACTGTGACTTCCTTTCTTCTAGTCTATCTTAGTCTGGAAGCTCCACTGAAACCTGTCCACCGTGGGTGACCCTGCTGCTATGTGAAATACTGGTGGCATAGTTTCCAGCATCACAAAAACACTCAAGCCACCGCAGTATGAAAAACTGACAGATGAGTAGTGGATTAATACTAATGGTGATTACTAATGTTGACCCAAATGATTTATCATTTATCATTCCAAACTGGGCAGAAAATATCATTAGCTTGCAACTCTCTAAACCAAGAATGTCTATCATCTCCAGCTAGATTTTAAGTATGACACTTCCCCAGTGTATTTCTCAGTAAGATTAAAGCAGTTGTTGAATATTTGTGCTCTCTCCTTTCTAGTCCTCGGAACAACACCTACACAATGATTACTGAGTAGCACTTTTTGTGTTAGCAGCTGGCTTACTTCTTTCAATACATTTTTAAGAACCATCCTCATTGCAAATTAAAATTCTATTAGGATGTGCCTTAAATCCTTTCTAATTCAAGATATAGTTTGTATATGACTTTTCTTCAAAAATCAGATATTAAAAACACTCAAAACATATTTCCAAAAATAATTCCTAATAAGAGATTGTGTTTTTGTAGAATCACATCTTGTATAAAGATATTTTATTAAACAATAAGTCTTCTGATCTAAGATATATAACTGCAGAATTTATAAAAACATATTTTATGCAGGAGTGATGTTCAAAATATTTAAACAGGGCTATATCACTGGACCACAATCCTAGTTATGCCAACTATTATCTGTTAGTCACTGAATCATAGAAGGTAAAAGTTAGTCACTGGGCAAAAATCTGGTTAGGTGGAGTGTGTGGGGTAGGGCACTTGAGGGCTTGAGGCATTGACTATCAACTGGTAGAGTGATATTTCAGTAATTTAACTATGGTACATGGTTACTGAAATATATTGGCTTTTAGCAGGCCCTATTTTAAGTTCTTTTGTAGCTTATTTGTTTTCTTCTAATAGAGAAGAAAGAGGAAAATAAAGTCTATTGAAATAAAAACTGTTTCTTTTAGAGGAAGGAGTAACTATTTCATCTTGCAGCTTTCACAAGAATTCCAGATAATCAGGGGAAGACCCAAGTCATGTAATTTGGATAAGGGGAAGTTCTTGTTAAGAAAAAACAACTTTCCTATATAAATCTTACAAAAACTTATGACTATATAGACAGTTCAAACCAGCCACTCCCCAGGAGAAAGATGAGGCAATCTGCTTTCATGAAGATTTACAGCTTTGGAAACCCTGTGGCACAGTTCTACTCTGTCCAATAGCATCCCAATGAGTGAGAATTGACTAGATGGTGGTGGGTATATGGACGCATTCCTAAAGCTCCTCCCAAAATTTCTACAGCATCAACTTCATTAGCATCATTAAACCACTTCTGCAGATTATTCAGAGGAAACTGAGTGATTGGTTGACTCTTGGAATGATTTTCCTGGGCTCAATATAAATTGTGACACTGGAAAACTGAGAATTCCATTAAAAAGCACAATTACTATCATATATGACATTTGCTGTGTTTCTATACAGAGAACATGAAAACAAATAGGTCAGAGATGCAGTTCAGTAATACATGTCTTTTTTTCTATCATACTCAATTCTCTTTAAAACTTGAGACACTTAGGTGGCATTTTTCCTCCCTTGATGTCTTTTTCTGAAACTCTTTTCTTATAAAAATGATGATAGACTCTTACCTCCAGCATCAAACTAAAATTCAGATTGTCCTATCACCAGGTAGGTGCCTTGAATATTATTTGCTTGAGGGTGGAAATATATTGTATTGCTTCACAGGAGGAAAGCTGTTATTTGATAGCTACTTGGAAGAAAGACTGAAAGGGTTAGAATACAGTGGTATGAGTACAGTCCCTATAATAAACAATATTTTGATATATCAGCATGTGTAAATGTTTCTAAACTAAAATCCCTTCCTCTGAATTCAATAGGAGAAAGGGCATAACTTAAAATTTAAAAAAAGTAGTTATAAAACTTCATGTTTATCCTCATACATTGCTGGTAAATGAAAAATGTATAGTCATTTTGGAAAACAGCTTGGCAATCCCTTAAAAAGTTAAACATACCAAAACCAAAACTTAATGCCATCAAGTTGACTCCAACTCATAGTGACCCTCATTGGACTTCCAAGGCAGTAAATCTTTACTGAAGCAGACTCCTCATCTTTCTTCTGTGGAGCGCTGGTGGGTTCAAACCACCAACCTTTTGGTTAGCAACAAAGTACCTTAACCACTACATCAGCAAAGCTCCTTAGAGTAACAATGACCCAGCAATTCCATGCCTAGGAATATACCTAACAGAAATGAAAATATATGTCCTTACAAAACCTTAAACAACAATGTACATAGCTGCATTATTCATAACAGCCAACAAGTGGAAACAATACAAATGTCCATCAACTGATGAATGATAAATAAAATGTAACATATGCATACAATGGAATATTATTCAGCCATCAAAAGGAATTATATATTGATACATGCTACAATATAAATGAGCTGTTAAAACATCATGCTAAGTGAAAGAGACAAGATACAAAAGACCACATATTATTTGATTCCATTTATATGAAATACCCATGACAGGCAAATCTATACAGACAAAAATTCTAATAATGGTTTCCCAGGGCCTGAGAGGCAGGAGGTGACTACTAATGAGAACAGAGTTCTTTCTGGAGTGATAAAAATGTTCTGGAATTAGATAGTGGTGATGGTTGCACAACCTTGTGGATCACTGAATTTTACATTTTAAAAGGGTGAATTTTATGGTATAAGAATTATATCTCAATAGAATATACCAAGATTTTTTTTAACCTTTCATGTTTGCATTATGTATGCAAATAGAAAGTGAAATATTTTATGGAAACAAGACAATAAAATTCTATCAAACTCAATATTGCCAAGAATTTATCAAAATAATTTCAAAATCAAAGTAGTCAACCCATGAGCTCTTAAGTTCAGTCTCCCCAACTTCACGCTGATTTTATGTCTCTGGGTCCCAAATCCCCAGGTGTGAATCAGGCACAGTACATATTTCACAAGGTTTATGATGATTACAAAAATGTTCTTTATGTAGCAACTGAAAACCTTAGAAAAGTGAGACTAAATGAAAACAGCAATATTAGGTGCTAATAAAAGGAGCCCTGTTGGCACAATGATTAAAAGAATTTGGCTGCTAACCAGAAAGTTGGCAGTTTGAACCCACCAGCCACCCCATGGTGGAAAGATGTGATAGTCTACTTTCATAAAGATTTATAGCCTTGGAAACCCTGTGTGGCAATTCTACCTGTCATATTAGGTGTCTATTAGTGAGAATAGACTCTATAGCAGTAGACTCTATGGGTTTGGTACTTTGTTTATTGGTAGGTGCTGTTAACAATGTAATAAGATTGCTGTAATCAAGAAACAACATCTAAGTTAAAGACAATTTCTTACACAAAAATATAATGATGAACCAAAGAAATTTTGATCATAATTTGGCAAGATGGGCTAGGGTAAAATCATGAGAACACACTGGTAAATGATGGCCAACAGACGAAACCAAAAAAGCCAAACCCACTGCCATCAAGTCGATTCTGATTCACAGCGACCCCCATTGGGTTTCCAAGGCTGTAAAGCTTTATGGAAGTAGACTACCTCATCTTCTTCCGACAGAGTAGCTGGTGGGTTTGACCTGCTGATCTTCTGGTTGGCAGTCAAATACCTCACCTACTATGCCACCAGACCTCCTTAGACATTCTGAAATTTGACAAATATAAATAAATCTGGAAATATAGATGAAGAGGCAGAAAGCAGAAAGAATAACATCTTCCTTTTAAAGGTCCTTATGAAAGAAAAATAAATAAGCTCATTAAATGATGTGTTAGATGAAATTATGTCAAAAACTTCCTTCTACTCTTATTCTTATCTTGTATCTATTTCATTTATTTAAAAATATAACCAAATCCATCAAGTAAATTATAAACAAGATACATAGAATTCAGTAGAAGATTAAGGTAAATGAAAGTAAATATACAGTAAAAATATAATCTCAGAAATATGCTTTCTCTAGACATGATGCAGGTTTAAGACAGGACAATACATATCCCATTCAGAATTAAGAAGGCACTCTTTGAAAACCAAAAACCAAAGTCACTGCTGTGGAGTCGGATCTGACTCAGAGCGACCCCTCCTTGGGTTTCCGAGGCAGTATCACTATGGAAGGAGATTGCCCAATCTTCCTTCTTTATACACATGTTTATATCTCAGGAAAGGACTGTCATATTTGTCTAATGAAACATGTTCAAAAGAACGTACACTGCATGATAGGCACATGAGTATGAACTTAAATATTTGTTAATAATAATTGCATACAATGCATTTACAGCAGGTGAGTTCCATTTGGTGCTACTAAGAAAAGTTCCCAGCCTTATTTGCCATTTTTCCTACCTAGTTTTTCCTAACCATGAAATAGTGGAAAATTACAAGTGACGTGGGACAACTAGTGATGAAGAGAAAAAAATAAAATTTGGAGCCTTTATTTGGTAAAAACCAAAAAACCAAACTCACTGCCATCAAAAAGCACATCTAATATTTTGTAAATAATATATATATATATATATTTTTTTTTTAAATACCTTTTCAATGGGTAAGCAAAACATCTTAGGATAATTTACTTTTACCTGCATCTTGTGTAGCCATCTTTTACCCTTTCTTCTTATAAGCAAGCCCCTTTCTTACATGTTGATAAAATTCTGATCAAGATTTAAGACCAGATGATAAATGAAGAGGATGAGCATTAATTTTCAAAGTGATATAAAGCATCAGCTGTATGAATTCTGTGCACATTACATTCAAGAAAATGTTTCTTTTTCAGAATCGAAATCCAAGCTATACTCATTACAAGAACTATTGTTTGTCTTTCAGAGAGGCTTATGTATGTGTATTCTGTCAAAAATAAAGAGAGAAAGAAGAAGTCAGTATTGTGTAATTAGGAATGCTGACTCCAGGTTCAAATTGCTCTACCACCTACCAGCTGTGTGACTTTGGGTAAATTAACCTCTCTGTACTTAAATTTTCTCCTCTATGAAATGAACATAACTTAAAAGGAGGCTGTTGTTGTTGTTATGTGCCATCGAGTCGGCCCCAACTCATAGTGACCCCTCCTTGGGTTTCCGAGGCAGTATCACTACAAAAGTAGGGTTGCCCAACCTTCCTTCTGAGGAGTGGCTGGTGGGTTTGAACCACCAGCCTCCTGGTTAGCATCAAGTACCTTAGGCACTATGCCACCAGAGCTACTTAGCACAGCCCTTGGCACACAGTAAATGCTCAATAAATGTAAACTACTTTTCTTGTTGTTTCATCTTCACCTTACATGAATGATGAGGCCACAGAGGGGACTGACTGGATCATGGAATGCCAAAGCCTACCCAGAACTGTCGTGATAAACTGACCTTCAGTCCCCAGTCTTTGGAAATGTGTGTAGGTTATGATTGACCTGTCCCAGTTGAGGGGAAGAGATCAACCCAAAGGCAAAATCAGTCCCTGCAGCTACGAGCTGAGGCTTTCCTAAAGCAGAGTGGAGATTGGCACTATGGAAGTGTGAGTGAGCCTCTCTCAGAAAAACAGAGAGGGAAATAGACAATAAAAGAGGAGAAAGGACCCAGGAGGATGACCCAGTGAAATGTCCCTTTCACCTTGGATCACAGGAACCAATCCTAGTTAGCACATCGTTTTCTTCTCCTTGTGTGTTGTATTTCTTATATACCCTTTGATAGAGTATTTTTCATCTCTACAGTAGAAGCTCTGGTGGCATAATGTCTAAGGCACTTGACTGCTAACCAGAAGCTGGCAGTTCAAATCCACCAGCCACTCCTTGGAAGGAAGGTTGGGCAATCTACTTCCGTAGTGATACTGCCTCAGAAACCCAAGGAGGGGTCACTATGAGTAGGATCTGACTCCAAGGCAGTGGTTGTGTTTGCATTTTTTGTCTTGTGTAGTGGTGTTGCTGGGAATCAGAGGATGAGGTAGAAAAGGGAGGTGTGATTTTTCCCACATCATCTCCCTACTAAAGTTGCTTTTATTTAGTGAAAATTCAATTTTGGAGATATTTAGTACAAGGATATTAAGATAAAGTTATGCTTTTAAATTAAAGTGTTAAATTATGGAGTCTTGAGTCTATTGTCCTCTTTTCAGCAGGTTGAGTAAAAGCCTTGAGCAAAGTAATGTTGAAATGACAAATGTGAGAGGGAATGAAACAAGGACAGTAAAATGATTAACAGGGGATGTTGAGTGTCCAGCTGAGTTTGAAAATTCTGCATCAGCAGTGGTGCCAATCAACGTACATGAAATCCTTGTTGCCACCTGAATATAGGAGTCAAAAATGTGGACTATGGCATTAACCCAGGGTTGGCATGCTGTGGAAAAGATGTCCTGGAAGGAGAGGGATGCAGTGAGCTAAAATTGCTAGCAGAAGAGTAGTTCAGATGATCAAATATGGGTTCAGTCTGGCCAGGGAAGATGCAAAAGCCAGGAGAGAGAAGATGTTGTTGTTGTTGTTGTCAGGTGCCATCAAGTCATCTCTGACTCATAGCAATCCTATGCACAGCAGAAGGAAATATTGCCTGGTCCTGTGCCAGCCTCATGGTCCTTGCTATACCTGAGCCCATCATTGCAGCCACCATGTCAATCCATCTCATTGAGGACCTTCCCCTTCTTGGTTGACACTCCACTTTACCAAGCATGATATCCTTCTCCAGGAAATGGTTCCTCCTGACTACATGACCAAAGTAGATGAGATGAAGTCTGGCCATTCTCACTTCCAAGGAGCATTCTGGCTGCAATCCTTCCAGGACAGATCTTTTAGTCCTTTTAGCAGTCCATGGTACTCTTAGCATTCTTTGCCAACACCACAACTCAAAAGAATCAACTCTTCTTCTCTTCCTTATTCATTGTCCAGCTCTCACATGCATAAGAGATGATTGAAAATACCATGGCTTGGGTTAGGTTCACCTTAGTCTTCAAGGAGACATCTTTGTTCTTCAGCACTTGAAAGAGGTCTTTTGCAGCAGATTTGCCCAATGCAATACATCGTCTGATGTCTTGACTGCTGTTTCTATTGGTGTTGATGATAGAACCAAGTAATGAAATCCTTGACAACTTCAGTTTTTTCTCCATCCATCATGAAGCTGTTTATTGGACCAGTTGTGAGGATTTTTGTTTTCTTTATATTCAGGAATAATCCATACTGCAGCCTGTAGTCTTTAATCTTCAACAGTAAGTGCTTCAAGTCTTCCTCACTCTCGGCAAACAAAGTTGTGTCATCTGCATACACAGGTTGTTAATGAGTCTTCCTCAAATTCTTATGCCATGTTCTCCTTCATATAATCCAGGCTCTCAGATTATTTGCCAGCATACAAATTGAATAAGTGTGGTGAAAAGATGAGTGAGATACTGGAATATAAAGTTTTGAGGTGACACTTTTCTAGATAATAATAAAGTCCAGACTGTTAAATGAATAAATGACCATAAAAATTAGCCGCATAATTGGAAAAAGAAATAATGGCATCAAGGTTGCAGACCACAAGTAGCTACAAGGCTATAGTATAATATGGGTTGTCAAAATGAATTATATATATCTACATTGGGTGGATGGATGGATAGATTGGAAAATCGCAGAATTTAGACAGAGAATCAAGCAAGTGCCAATGTCTTCCATGAAATATGTAGAGTAACCAGAAAACTGATTAAAATTAGAAGCATTCATGGATGGAGGATAAGGATTTCATACAAGGAATCTAAACATGATCTACAAAAGGATTTTAGAGTCCCTTTAAGTTATGAGTTTCTGAAAGATGTAGTTTGGTATCAAAGTCTTGAGCTTACTGAGTAATTTCCATGGTTTATGGAGATAACAAAATTGTTTGAACAATATCTCTCCTGGAAGATCGTCTATGTGGTTACCATGCATCACTAACAGGAGGTATATTTGGATGGGTGCATGTGGAGGAGCCATCAATAGTCTCAAAGGATAGCTTGGAGGTCATTCAAGGAAGCCAGCACTGATTGGCTATAACAGAGGTAGGAAGGAGGTCATAGACCAAGATAGAGCATGAGAACTGAGGGGTTGTGGGAAGTCTATGAGGAGGGAGAAGGAAGTAAAAAATGAAGGAAGGAGAGATGGAAAGCTATTTCAGCAACATCTATAAACATTTTGCATCAAATTCATTCTTAAAATAAGAAATGTAGTGTAATATGTGATATGTAAATAGAAATATCTGTCATCCAGTTTTATTTTGAGCAACATACGTTCTTTACATTATAAACATTTCCGTCCTCAAGGGAAAGGACTCACCCTTCAATGTCTTTCACATTTCCCCACAATACCTGCACATGGTGGCTCTTAATAAATGCCTCTACAAAATAGGCTTTGCTTTGATCTTGTTTCATCAGCAGTTTGGAGACTTCTCCAAAGGCATTAAAGCATGAAGTTCTCTTTCCACCAAATTGCTTTGTTCTCCCATGAAAACTTCCTGATCTTTTAAAAGAACAGTTTAGAATGCCCTTGTTTGAGAATTTTAAAGAAATGTGAAATTTAAGTGATTAAGTCAATCTGGTGGGTCACCAATTCAAAATTACTCCAATCTGTTTCTCAGTTTATCAGGCTCTCTAAAGACCATTAAGTCCTATGCACAGTCATAATAGCTACATTGTTAAACTCTCAGAAGCAGAATATAGATAAACTCTCAGAAGTGTAACACGGATATTAAGATGGGAGTTTAATTTATTCCTCCTTCCATTTAGCCCTTAATCTTTTTTCCAGTGCTTTGCAAGCTGATTTATTTTAAATTGCAATTATTCTAAGGAAAGTGCTTTAAAGAAAAAAGAAAAAAGGATCTTTACCATTACCTCTGCTTTTACCCTTCCCGTTTTTCATTGCACTTCCTGTATTTCTAGCCTTTTCTGTATTTCAAGGGTTGGGGTGAGGCAGAGGTAGGGCTGCTTCCTCCAAAGTCCTATAAGATTGATTACTTCAGCCACTCACTTTGCACTTAACATACAAATAGCATTATAGTTACTATTACTGTGGAAAAAGTGATCCCAAAATTCAGTGGCATAAAATAACTATTTTATTAAATTGAGATCAGACACAGAATGAATGGCTTATCTCTATTCCACAATGCCTGGCTTCAGCTGCGAGTTACTCAATGGCTGGGGCTAGAATCATGTGGAGGTGACATCACTCACATGCCCGATGGCTGATAAAGGCCACCTCCACTTAGACTTCATCTGTGACTGGACTGAAGCACCTACATGAGCTTCTCCATATGGCCCAGGCTTGCTCACAACATACTGGTATCAGTGTAGTTAGACTTGTTATATGGTGGCTCAATGTTCCGAACATGAGCATCTGCACAACTAAAGGCAGAAGCTGCATCATCTTACAGGACTTCGCTTTGGCCATCACGCAGTGTCATTTCCTCTGCATTCTATTGCTTACGAGTGAATCGCTAAATCCATCCAGATTCAAGGGAAGAGATATAAATGCCACCACCTCTCCATAGGAGGAGTGTGTGTGCATTATAATAGCTATTCCACTTACATGTAGCAGTGCTTAGATAAGCAGTCTAATTATTTCAACATATTATCAGCTTTTCAAGCCACTATGAACCTAGCAATAACAAATTTAACAGCATTCCACAAGGTATTTCTAGGGGAAAATTGCCATTTCTATGAAAATTGCTCAGATACTAACTGGATTATCTTTATTTTCAACATGCTGTCAATCGTTATCGTTATCAGAGAAGACTGAGTCATAGTCAGGGAAAAGAAAAAACTCTGTCATACCAAAAGCTCCATTTTCTACAGTTATTTTTAATGAGATGACCAAGATCAACTCTTTGCTTCACAAAGGACTCTAACCCAGTACTAATTTCACCTGAAACAGATAAGAACAATATTTTAGTATTCAGAACAAGCTATGAATTAATATATCAAAACTATTTCAGTTGTAAGGCTATCCTTTTTGTTTTTTAATTATAGTTTGGGTGAAAGTTGACAGAGAAAATTAATTTCCCATTCAATAATTTATACACATTTTGTTGAGATGTTATATTCTTAATAAACATGATTAATGTTTAACAATTCACTCCTTGTGAATTATATGTCAAAAGGTGAATCAGATTGCATAAGACAAGGATATCAATTTCACACATATTTCAGACAGGAAAATGTCTGAAAGAAGGGATTTTGTGGATTAAAATACCTTCTCATACACCATTGTTCAGAAAAATACTGTTGAGCGTAAAAGCTTTAGTATTTAGCCCTCATAAATGCAATACATGTATGTTTGCAATATGTAATGACCTATTATGCCAATGCATCAATGGAAATTTGTTTAGATTTTGAGTACCTTAGACAAAGAAACTGGAACCTTATGTATCTTCAATCAAATCACATTCAAGTATAGAAATAAGAACAAAACAAAAACCGCCAAATGTAGTAAAGGCCTCAAAATATTTTCAACTCAATCTGTTTATGAAGCAGTTACCTTCTAAGCAATAATAAAAGTAGCTTTCACTATACAGTATTTTTCTTTTCACTGATGATCCCTGCAAATATTGAAAGGAGTAAATAATAATAATAATAATAGGCATATTATGATTTCTTTTCCAACTTTTCAAGACATCAGCTAATTTGGAGAAAAATAAAGTCAATCTGAATTTTTGCATAAAAATTAAACTGAACACAAACTGGGTTATTTTATAAAATTTTCTTCTGACACTAACCATGTATCTCCAGCAGAGGAAGCTAGGGAAAGCCATTTGTAGGATCATCTGTTCTCTGTAAGCCTCGAGTATTTTAGTGCAGTTTTTGGAGTTTTATGTGTGAGGCCTGAGGATGGAAGCAGAACCTGGCAGTACTGGCCGTTTTCAACATTAGACCTGTATAACTGGGAAGCGCAAAACACCCCCTTTTCTGAAAACCCCCAAAGCCTAATTAATTTGTTAGATTCTATATTGTTTACTCATAACCCCACTTGGGATGACTGTCAGCAGCTATTGCAGGTTTTGTTCACCACTGAAGAAAAAGAAAGGATCTTGACTGAGGCCAGGAAACATGTGCCTGGAGATAATGGGCAACCTACAACGCTTCAGAATTTAATTGACGCGGGGTTCCCGTTGTCTCGTCCCAGTTGGGACTTTGAACAATCACAAGGTAAGGAGCGTCTCCAAAAGTACTGCCAGATTCTAATGGCCAGTCTCCAGGCAGCGGCGAAGAAGCCGACTAATTTGGCCAAGGTAAACTTAGTCAGGCAGGAGCCGACAGAGAGCCCTGCAGCATATCTAGAGAGGTTGATGGGCGTGTTTAGGCTGTATACTCCCATGGATCCGCTAGCCGATGAGAATAGAGCACCAGTGGTCCTATCTTTTGTAAACCAAGCAGCCCCTGATATCAGAAGAAAGCTTCAGAAGATAGACAGACTAGGTGAGCAGACCCTATAGGATTTAATGAAAGTAGCAGAAAGGGTGTTTAATACTAGAGAAACTCCAGAAGAAAGGGAGGAGAGAATACAGAGGGAGCAAAGGGTATTCCAAGCTAAGGAGAATAAACAAAATCAGAAGGAGTTAGCAAAGATTTTCTTTGCCGGAGCTCAGGGAGACATAGGGAGAGGAAGGAGACCAGACCAACACCCAGTCCTGAACCAATGCGCATTTTGCAAGGGGACTGGACACTGGAAGAATGAATGCCCAAAGAAAGAGAACAAAAAATATGAAAAGCCTGCTCCTGTTAGGATGTTGGTGGCAGGTGAGGACAGAGACTAGGGGAGACAAGACTCAGAACCCCTCCCTGAGTCTTGGGTAACCCTGAAGGTGGAGGGGAAGCCAGTAGAGTTCCTGGTGAATACAGGGGCTCAGTACTCTGTCCTAAATAGGAAGGAGGGAAAGATCTCTTCAAAAACTAGCCTGGTCCAGGGAGCAACAGGGGCAAAGCGGTATCATTGGACAA
>NW_006921588.1:14750816-14754745 GCF_000298275.1 Orycteropus afer afer | reverse complement strand
GTCCTAACACAACAACAGGGGCCATGGAAGAGGCCAGTAGCATACCTCTCAAAGAAATTGGATCTAGTGGCGGCAGGATGGCCCCCTTGCCTGAGGATTATTGCCGCCACCGCTCTGCTAGTTAAGGATGCAGATAAGATAACCCATGAACAGATTTTGAAAGTAACCACTCCTCATGCCATTGAAGGAGTGCTCAAACAGCCTTCGGGGAAATGGATCACCAATGCTAGATTAACCCATTATCAGAGTCTATTACTTGACACTCCAAGGTTGCAATTCTCAGCCCCAACAGTTTTAAACCCCACCACCCTGCTGCCTAACCCTGACCTAGATAAATCTCTGCATGACTGCTCAGAGATACTCGCAGAGGTAAATACAGTCAGAAAGGACTTGCGAGACTGCCTGTTGGAAAACAGTGACTTCATCTGGTTCATGGATGGGAGCAGTTTCGTACAGGATGGACTAAGGTATGTGGGTGCCACAGTGGTAAACGACCGGGAGGAGATTATTTGGGCTGGCGCTTTACCGCCAGGAACTTCCGCTCAGAAAGCTGAACTTATCACCCTGGCAGAAGCATTAGAAAGGGCAGAGGGAAAGAGGCTGATGGTCTTTAAGGACAGTCGTTACTCGTATGCAACTCTTCATATACATGGCGCCATCTACTGGGAGCATGGGTTCAGAAATGCAGAAGGAAGAGAAATAAAGAACCAGACGGAAATCCTCCGCTTGTTATCAGCTGTGACCCGGCCGCGAATGGTAGCAGTGGTCCACACCCCAGGACATCAGAGAGGACACTCCCTTGAAGCAAGAGGCAACCGAGCAGCGGACCAGGCAGCTAAGAGAGCTGCCCTCCAAATGGTACGAACTTTAATAACTAACTTACCCTGCCTGCAACTGGAACCCCTGCCTCCTATTCCCAACTATTCTGCAGAAGACATATGGTGGGCTGAGAAATCACCACAGATAGAAAAGGGTCGGAATGGATGGTATATGGACTCAGAAAGAAAACTGATTCTTCCAAACGGATTGGGACGGCACCTTCTCACACACCTCCACCAAGTGACTCACTTAGGAGAACGGAAAATGTTGGAATTATTGGACAAAGGGCAGATCCGTATGCCCCATCAGAAGCAAACAGCTCAGAGTGTGGTGGACCAGTGCCGGGCCTGTCAGGTCATGAAAATAGAGAAAAGGAAGAACACACACACAGGTACAAGGAGGAGGGGGAGGGAGCCTTGCTGTCATTGGGAAATAGATTTCACTGAAGTTAAACCAGGTAAATATGGATACAAATATCTCTTAGTGTTAGTGGATACTTTCTCGGGATGGGTGGAAGCATACCCCACTAGAAGGGAAACAGCCATGGTTGTAGCTAAAAAGATTTTAGAAGAGATAGTACCCAGATATGGAATACCTAGAACGTTAGGGTCAGACAATGGACCAGCTTTTGTAAGTAAAGTTATCCAGAGCTTAGCCTCAACTCTGGGAGTAAATTGGAAACTACATTGTGAATATAACCCTCAGAGTTCGGGGCAGGTAGAAAGAATGTATAGAACTCTAAAGGAGACCCTATCTAAATTGGCAATAGAAACTGGTGGAGACTGGGTGACCCTCCTCCCCTTTGTGCTATACCAGGCTAGGAACACCCCTTATACACTAAATCTGACCCCATTTGAAATAATGTATGGGATGCCACCCCCTATTATTTCCAACCTGGAAAAATGTCCCAGTGACCTGTCAAAAGATTTAATCTTCGAGATGAAAACTCTCCAAGAAATTCAGAGGGAATTATGGCCCAAACTTCAGGCCATATATGAAGGTCCTCTTAGTGAACAGGGGATTGTCCATGAGTTCGAACCAGGAGATTGGGTATGGATAAAGAGGCACCAGAAAAAGACACTGGAACCAAAATGGAGGGGACCTTATGTTGTTGTTCTTGTGACCCCCACTGCTGTTAAGGTAGACGGAATCAGCGCCTGGATACACCACTCCCACATCAGGAGAGTTAACCAGACGGAACAGCTGTCTTCATGAGAGAATTGGAAAGCGTACTCCGATCCTGAAAACCCACTGAAAGTCAAGTTAACGCAGCACCATGGAGATTAGAGTCCTTCTCGCCCTCACCCTAAGCTTCTACCACCTCGCAATAAGTATCGCAGCTCACCAACTCTATAAAGTTACATGGCAAATCCGCAACGGACTAACCCATGAGACTTTGAACTCCACCACCCATACCACCCCCCTTAATGTCTGGTGGCCTGATTTATTTTTCTCTTTAGCAACACTTACTGGCTGTTCTTGGGATGAAGGTTTTATCCATTAGATGGGGTTTTTTGCATGCCCTGGGTACAAGAGAAATGTCCAGCAATGCAGGGGGCTCATTTGGTATTACTGCAAAAGTTGGAGTTGCGTGACTTCTAATGATGGGGAATGGAAGTGGCATGTAAAAACCCAGGACTATGTAACATTCTCCTTTGCTGAGTCCAGGTATACTTATGCGTTAGGAAAATGTAAGAAATGTGATTGGATAAAAGTATTATTCACTGAACAGGGAAAGAAAGAATTAGCTAAGTGTAAATCTGGGCTTACTTGGGGTCTCCAAATCTGGTATAGGGGATATCCCTCTGGGGTGATAACCATTGTACAGGAAATAGAACCCTTAGATACTGGGTCAGTGGGTCCAAATGAAGTGTTAAACCCCCTGGATAAAGGAACGCTACCCCCTACAAGAAAGTCGGTGAAAGAACCAAGCACTGTAACTCCTGATGTTACAGACCCTCTTTGGAATTTGATGCTAGCAGCCTACCAAACACTTAACCATACTAGTCCTAACCTGACTCAAACCTGTTGGCTCTGTTACGATGCAAAGCCTCCGTTTTATGAAGCAATAGGCATCAACACCTCTTTTAGCTATTCTCCTGACCTGAACCCAAAGAATTGCTCTTGGAAAGACCATAAGGTAGAAATTACTATACAACGTGTAACAGGAAAGGGCTTATGCATGGGGAAGCCCCCCAACACCCAAGAACATTGCACCTCATATACTGAAATAAACCCGTCCTTTAATTGGATTATTCCCAGGGAAGGGGGTTGGTGGCTTTTCTCGAAAGCTGGACTTTTACCCTGTTTAAACTTGAAAGTACTTAATCTGTCCTCAGATCATTGTATACTGGTGACTGTCCTGCCCCGAATTCTTTACCACCCAGAAGAAGAGATGTACGTACAATGGGGCGGAACTAACAGAGAAAAAAGGGAGCCACTTACTATAGCCCTTACTCTAGCTCCTCTGGTTGGCTTAGCAGGGACCGGTCTAGGAATAGCTTCTTTAACAGTACAGAATAAAGGCATGCATTCCCTGAGGGCAGCTATAGATGAAGACCTTGAAAGGATAGAAGCCTCTATCTGAAACTTAGAGAAATCCCTGACCTCGCTATCGGAGGTTGTGCTACAAAACCACCAGGGGTTAGACCTTATACTTCTCCAAAAAGGGGGACTGTGTGTCACTCTAAAAGAAGAGTGCTGCTTCTATGCCGGCCATACAGGAGTGGTCCGGGAATCCATGGCCAAGGTACGAGAGGGACTTGCCCTAAGAAAAAAGGAACGTGAAGCTCAGGAAGGATTGTTTGAGTCTTGGTTTAATAGCTCCCCGTGGTTAACTACTCTGATATCTACTCTCTTAGGACCCTTCATAGTCCTTATAATTATATTAACTTTTGGTCCCTGCATTATAAATAAGCTTATGTCATTTGTAAAAGATCAGGTTAATACTGTACAACTTATGGTCTTGAGGCAACAATATCAGTCTTTATCTCCTGCAGTACAAGAGAATGATTCCTCATATGCATAAAAAAAAGGGGGAAATGTGAGGCCTGAGAGATCTTTTAACCAGAAGCCTTTAGTATGGAGATTAACACATCCCATGCTGAGTC
>NW_006921588.1:14746062-14750552 GCF_000298275.1 Orycteropus afer afer | reverse complement strand
CGGATTTTGTACATATCAAAGAGATCCACCCGGCCCCAAAAAAATCTCTCACTCACCTTTGAAGCCGGGGGATTCCAACCCGCCCTCCAACTTCCCAAACCCCTGTCCTAAAACCCAATTATCTACTCCACACTATATTTTTTCTATATGTAATAGAAATGTAATAATAAGAGAGCACGAGGTCTTTTGCTCATCCCGCTATGTCGGTGAGAGCAGGGACCCTAGCTCGAACTAGCTAATAAACTTTCCTTCTTGCACTTGCATTGTTGTGTGTTGGCAAATTCCTCGCGCCGAACAACTCCTTCATAACCTGGGCTCAACATATGATTATGAGCTTTTACTCTTGCAGGACAAAAACTATTTTGAAAATGCATAATTTCATGATTATAAAATTTTCACATGAGAATTCAACTTTTTAAATTTATGGGATATTTCTTCTACACATTACTTTAGATAATTAAATAATGCTTTTGATTTATGTTATTAAATAGGATTCAATGAATACTATGATGACAAGCTTTATCAAGAAAAGCTCAAATATTTTCAACAATTATTAAGATGTTTTGAATGCATAAACATAATATGGGTTCAAGCTCTACCTCCTAAACTTATTGACAATCTCATTTTGAGAAATTACTTCATCCTGAGGTTCCCAAGGTGTATGCCAAGAAAACTCACAGAGGTAGCATATGATATTTTAGGTTTTCAAGGAAAACACAGTGATATTCTACATCTCTTCAATATAATGCAAACTACTGCCTTGAGCTACGTCAACAATATCAATGTTAGAGTACATCACATTCCTTCCAGTGACATCATATCTTTGTGAAGCTGAATTTGACATGATAACAAGTGAAAATCAATGTAGAACAGAAAATGAGGGTAGTGGTGTCACATCTGATGCAAGATTTGGGAAGTTATGTGGTGCCCAACAGACATATACATCTTATTAGTAATTGTGCTTATGTAAAAATGCAATAAATATATCCATTTTAATTTCACTTGGTCTCACATACTTTGGTCATGTTGTCAGAAGGGACCAGTCCCTGGAGAAGGACATCATGCTTGATAAAGTAGAAGATCAGTGAAAAAGAAGAAGATCCTCAATGAAGTGGACTGACAAAGTAGCAACAACAATGGGCTCCAAGTCCACTGGTTTTGTTCAAGATTGTGAGGATGGCACAGGACTGGGCAGTGTTTCATTCTGTTGTACACAGTGCCACTATGGGTCAGAACTGACTCTATGACACCTAACAATAACAATTTTTGAATGGCTACTAAGTTGTTAAGAAGCCTGAGAGGAACAATGGTTAAGCAGTGGGCTGCTAACCAAAACATTGGTGGTTCCACCCACCAGCTGCTCCATGGGAGAAAAGACCTTGCTCGCTGCAAAACTGCCTGGTGGGATTTCCCAGGCAGTAAAGATTACAGCCTGGGAAATCCTACCAGGCACTTTTACTCTGTGAAGTTGGAATCAACTGACTGCACATAACAATAACAAAGAAGTTATCAGCACTTAAGTACTTAAATCAGCCACTCCTCAGAAGGAAGGTGGGGCAATCTACTTCTTTAGTGATACTGCCTTGGAAACCCAAGGAGGTGTCGCTATGAGTCAGGTCTGACTTGGGGGCACACAACACCATGAGTACTTAAATTGTTTGAGCTAACACATTATGTATAACATTACGGAGAATGGAACCTGTACACTCTTAACTGTGCTCATGAGGAACCTGTACATAGACCAAGAGGCTGTTGTTTGAACAGGACAAGGGGATACTGAATAGTTTCAAATCAGGAAAGGTGTGTGTCAGGGTTGTATGCTTTGACCATTCTTATTCCTTCTGTATGCTGACCAAATAATCCAAGAAGCTGAACTACATGAAGAACACAGCATCAGGATTGGAGGAACTCTCATTCACAACCTTCAACATGCAGATGACACAGCTTTGCTCACTCAGAGTGAAGATGATTTGAAGCACTTACTGATGAAGATCAAAGACTACAGTCTTCAGTATGGATTACACTTAAACATAATGAAAACTAAAGTCTTCACAACTGAACCAATAAGAAAAATCATGCTAAATAGAGATAAGACAGAATCTGTGAAGGATTTCATTTTACTTGGATCCACAATCAATTTTCATGGAAGCAGCAGTCAAGAAATCAGATGACATATTGTACTGGGCAAATATGCTGCAAAAGTCCTCTTTAAAACATTAAAGAACAAAAATGTCACTTTGGAGACTAAGGTGTGCCTGTGCCAAGCTATGGTATTTTCAATAGCCTCATGTGCATGTCAAAACTGGCCAATGAATAAAGCAGACTAAAGAAGAACTGACAGAATTCAACTGTCATGTTGGTGAAGCATTCTGAAAATACCATGACTTCCAGAAGAATGAACAAATCTGTCTTGGGACAGACAGTGGGAACACTCCCTGGAAATGAGAATGGCCAGAATTTCTCTCATGGTCATATTGTCAGAAAGGACTAGTTCCTGGAGAAAAATACCATGTTTGGAAAAGTAGAGGGTCAGCGAAAAAGGGGAAGACCCTCAAAGAGATGGATTGACACAGTGGCTGTGATGATCAGCTCAAGCATATCATTGTTTTGTTCTGTTAATGTAAGGTCGCTATGAGTCAGAGCTTACTCGATGGCACCTGACAATAATGATTAAATAAAGGAAACTGTTAGATATTTCTTTTGGCAGAGTGATACTAAGAAAACTTACTGAGACATTAAGAATACTGTGATCTCAAAAAACCTGGGAATCTCTAACTTAAACCCTCTAAGATGCATTTTCATTGTCTGCAAAATGAAGGAAAAAACCTCTTTCACAGAGCTGTTGAATCAGATTACTGATACATGTAAATGTTTCTAACATAATAACCTAATAACCATGTAAAAAAAAAAAAACAAACTCACTGCTATGGAGTCAGTTCTGATTCATAGCGACCACTCCTTAGGTTTCCGAAGCAGTATCTCTACAGAAGTAGATTGCCCAGTCTTCTTTCAGAGGAGTGGCTGGTGGGTTTGAATCACCAACCTTCTGGTTAGCAGTCAAATGCCTTAGGCACTATGCCACCAGAGCTCCTTCATAAATAGAAATGCTATAAATTTTAATTATGTTCCTGAATGATTGAGTAAATTTTTCATTTTTGCAATATTGCATAAAAAATTTGTTCATTGCTCTTTTTATATGAAATTTATCACTTTATTATATAATACTGAAAATAATCTATTTTATTATGTCTGAAGAGATATTCATAATTTTGATCCCAAACCACAGAAAGAAATTAAAATGTTCAGTGAATTATTAAACACAAAGTATAACATATCCTGTATAATTATAATATTGAGGGAATTTTTAAATAGATAATTCATATATGACATGCATGGAAACTATTAACCAGAGTATTTGATTAACCAGAATACTCTATTTTCCTGAAAATTGGTTTACTATTTATTTTTAAATAAATTTCTACTCTGATGTATAAAGAAATTTATAACTATTTATTTTAATTTAACCCAAAGTCACACCAATTTCACTATTTCTTTAAACTATATAGCTACATGGAGCTCTGATGGTGTAGAACCTAAGGCATTTGACTGCTAACCAGAAGGCTGGGGGTTCAAACCCACTAGCCAGTCCTCAGAAGGAAGGTTGGGCAATCTACTTCCATCGTGATAATGCCTCAGAAACCCAAAGAGAGGTTGCTATGAGTCAGAGCTATGGCAGATGATTTGAGGATGAGTTCAATTGTTGCATACATTTCTTTTCCACTTTCATGGGAATAAGATCCATTAAAACCTCCTGAATTAAGGCTAATAGACTGTAATTCTATCCCTAGTCCAATGACTAATTTCAAATAATTTGACCTCTCTATATATCAGTTTTGTTCCTCCTAAAATGATAGGATCAGTCCTCCTGTTCCAAGAGAAGTGATACAAACAAAATATAAATGCTGGTTAACCAAGGACCTTATAATCTTATTGAGAAAGTAAACCACTTGGATAATCAAATAGTAAATGAGCAATCTCCCTATGAATAAAATAAATGTAATTACCCCAACAAATACTTTTTATTTGTAGCATTATTAATGAAACAACTCAGGAATGATACTGAGCAAATTAACTTCTCTAAGTATCAAGTGAATATTATAAAGGCACCTACTTCATATGGGTTGTTGTAAATATTAAATGAGATGACTTTACATATTTAAAAATTTGGCTGTGGCTAGAATAAGGTTTCAATCACCTATTTCACTGTGAAGAGTTTAACATCAAAGTCCATTTAATTAATTTATGAGGAACCTATTATCTCTGGTAGTCCCTGGATGGTATAAACAGGCAAGCCCTCAGCTACTAAACACCTTTGGTGGTTCAAATCCAGACAGAAGTCAGATGATTGGGACCTTCTAAAAATTAAATTTTTATGTGCTTCCATAGACTTCTCCAAAAGAGTCAAAAGAGAACCTACAGATTGGGAAAAA
>NW_006921588.1:14729116-14743882 GCF_000298275.1 Orycteropus afer afer | reverse complement strand
GTAAATTTATTCAATTGCACAGAACAGACAAGTGACCACAGATGGTAGATATTCACAGCAAGAATAAAGATACATTAAAAAAAAAAAAAAAAAATCAGCAATAGTAGAGTAGGGCCTCAGGGAACCAGCATGGTCTCTGGATACCTCAGCACAATTTCAGTGAAAGTTATTCTCTTGTTTCAGCTTCTCTATGTATGTTTCTCCTGAGATTATATCTTTAACTACCCCCATTTCCAGAAGCTACTTCTTTCTCTCATCCACACTCCTGAGAGAGTGTTATTTTCCTGAGAGCATCTCTACCAGACAGATTTCTCCCAGCTACTTCCTGCAGTGGTTCCCCACCTTCATAGTAAATTAGCATTACCTAGAGAGCTTTAACAACCATACTGATCCTGGACCTGGCCGGATAAATTAGAATCTCTAGGAAGAGAGGCTTCAGAGTCAGATATCAGCAACGTTAAATCCCTCAATAGATACTTTTTTGTCGGGAGCTGGTCCAATCAAAATGCCTATGCCAGACTTCCTCTGAAGGAAATATTTGTTGTTGTTAGATGCTGTCAAGTTGATATAAAACACTGCCTGGTCAGACAATGGTTCTACAAGTGTATTTGTATGGTCTGTAAGAATTCCCAGGGGTACAGTAGAGTTGACAAGGTCAACTCTAGGGACAAGGTCATAGTCACTTCTTTGTCATAGCCAGAGAGACTGAGTAGTTGAACCTGTGGGCTTGGGACCATAGTTGCAGGGAATATCAAGCTCAATTGGCACAACATACTACACAAAACTTGTTCCACCTCCTACTTTGGCAAGTAGCAACTGGGATCTTAAAAGCTTACAAGCAGCCATGTAGATGCAATGATGGGTCTCTCCTTGTCCAGAGCAAAGAAGAATGAAGAAATTGATTCATGGAAACAATTAGCCCTCACGACTGGTACATCATGTGAACCTCGGCCTATATGACTATGAGACCAGAAGAACTAGATGGTGCCCAGCTACCGCTGTCAACCACTCAGAGGGGGAATCTATGTACTGGAGATCCTTGATAGAGAGGGAGAACAATGTGGAACCACTGCCTGGTCCTGCGCCATTCTAACAATATTTGCTATATTTGAGCCCATCATCACAGCCACTGTGTCAATCCATCTCGTTGAGGGTTTTCCCCATCTTTCACTGACCCTCTACAAAGGAAATACGATTGGTGTCAAAGAGGTGTTGTTGTTGTTGTTTTAGCATATTTAGTTCACCCAGCTCAGGTGGTTTTCTCAGAGATGGACCCAAAGACCCCCTCTGTTTGAGTTGCAGCATCATCCTCTATCACATCTCCACGCCTTTGCATCAGTTTTTACCTCTTCTGAGAATGTCTTTACTCATCCTCATTATCAATTCACTCATATTAGTCTTCATAACTTGATCCTGGTATTACTTGCTTCCAGAAAGATTAACACCCATCTGGATTACACGTTAGCCTTTCTTGTTTTCATAGGACCTCGTATTCATGTCCAACATACACTTATCACAGTGTTGAGGCAGAGTCCAATTGAAGCTCATTTCCCCATCTTTTCTGTAACCATCCCCCACCCTGATTGGAAACAGATAAGTGGGCATGATAACTCATTTCCTTAAAGCTGTTTTTCAGAAACCCAGCCGAGAGACCAACTTGAAATCAGTTAAAACCAGCTCAGATCTGTTGTGGCCCATGGACATGCACAGTGAGACAAACAGAAAGAAAATGTTTAGAACTAATGTTGCCCCCCCCCAAGCCCGATCAGCTGATGACAGGAAGTGGGAATAACTCATGGGTAGACAAGAGCATTAAAAATTGACTGTCCCTGTAAACAGAGGCCTAACAGAACTTCATCTAATTTCCAGCTAATTCACACCCAAATTTCTGAAATGTGTATGAATATGTATAGACTCCTTTCTTGAACTTTACAAAATCTTGCCCATTAGAGGAGTCAGCTTTGTGTACTGGCCCCTGTCTCCTCACCATACACATGGTAACAAATTATCTTTCTCATCTCTCAAGTACTCGGTGTGTGTGAACTTATTTGGCTTGATCATCATGGGGCAGGGACTCATTTTAGTCCAGCTTCAGTGTAATACTAACACCTGTTATATTTTAAGGAGCTCTGGTGGCATAGTGCCTAAGGCATTTCACTGCTAACCAGAAGGCCGGCAGTTCAAACCAACCAGCCACTCCTCAGAAGGAAGACTGGACAATCTATTTCCGTAGAGATACTGCCTTGGAAAGCTAATGAGGGGGTCACTATGAGTCAGGACCAACCTCACTGGTTTGGTTTTTTGTGATGTATTTTAGGGTTTTGTTTCTTTGTTTGTTTTTTCTTCCCTTCTGTTTGATTTGTTTTTCTTTTCAAGCTCTTACATCTTTGAGATGATTTTGACCAAACAACCGTTTGGCAGCAGCAGAACGCCAATATTTCAAGCTCATCTACTTTTCTCTCTTATTTCTGCTGTTCATTGCTTAGTGTCCTAAAGCCATAATCATTATGTCATTGTTATGTTTGAGTATTCTTATCTGTCAAAAATTAAAACAAAACCAAATATAAATGCAACCAAATGAAGGGAAAAAAAATGAGAAAGAATACCTCAAAACGTGTTATTGGTTCAACATGAAGATGGCAGCCCTGAAAGAGTCTGATGAAGAAGGTGAGCAATATATTGCAAGTTAAAGGGCAATAGGCCAGATAACCTACAATAAAATCATCAAGACAATGATCATTCCATTTGTAAAATATGAATAAATGTAAATTTAGTAAAAAGAATTGGCAGTTTTCTCCTCATGTGAATAATAACCAAACCGACGTGTGTCACGTCGATTCTGACTCATAGCAACCCTTCAGAACAAAGTAGAATTTTCCTGTAGGATTTCTAAAGCTGTAAATTTTTAAGGCAACAGACTGCCACATCTTTTCTCCCATGGAGCAGCTGGTGGGTTTGAACTGCTGACGTTTCAATTAGTAGCCCAGCACTTCAACAGCTACATCACCAGGGCTCATGTGAATAATAGGTTTACTGTTTTAAAAGATCGGATAGATTGCACTTATCTTTTATGTTTTTTATATACATGGCTATTTTTAGGAATGTGAGCCAGTGGCAATAGGACTTGACTGAAAATGTATGTTTACAGATTGTGAGTTTCAAGAGGCAGAAAGTTTTATCTCTATGTCCCTGACATAAAGCACAGGCCTGGCCTGTTTGTTAAATACAGATAGTTCCTTACTTACAAAGTATTCCAGTTACAATGCACTGACATCCTTTAAAATAAATAAATAAATAAATCTTACTGTTAATAATATGTACTACATACAATGTTGCAGCAGGTATTTTGCTGATGTTATCAATTCCCATGCCAACTTTCAAAAATATAAAGATCAGATGTGTAAAGATACTGATAATACAAAACAAAACCCAGCCCACTGCCTTTGATTCCCATGCATAGTGACCCTATAGGACAGAGTAGAACTGCCTCATAGGGTTTCCAACGCTAAAAATCTTTATGGAAGTAGACTGCCACATTTTTCTCCCATGAGCTGATGGTGGCTTCATACTGCCAACCTTTCAATTAGCCGCCAAGATTAACTAGTGCATCACCAGTGCTCCTTCATACTAAAAGGCAATAATAATGAAAACTAAACAATTAAATTAAACAAGGTATTCAACTTACGCCAGAACTGACTTACAGTCAGTCATTGGAACGGAACTCTGTTTGTAAATCAGGACTGCCTATAAACACATGGCCTTCAAAGAGAAGATAAATCTCAGAGGGAGACAATCGCTGTTTTGACAAAATTTTTAAATTGTGGGTTCCGACAAAACTGGCCAGTGGCTCTGAAAAAGAAGTTCTTGGGCCAGCGCCAACAAGTGATAAAGTTTTCACTGATTCCTCAGCAATTTGGAAAAAAAGAAAGATACTGTAACAAGTTTATTCTAAAGCTAACTTGATCCTATAGTCTTAATCTTTGCAATTAATTCTCCCTATTTATCCGTTATAAAAATACCCATCTATTCAGTGTAATAAAAAAGGATAGTAATCAGCTTGTTTTATTAATATGCTTGATTGACCATATAGAAAACACAGAAGATTATACTAACTCCCCAAAATGGAGGGAAAATATTAAATGTTAATGTGTGACATTCACAAGTCTGAGCGTGTCCAGGGAGTGCTGTAGATGCCTCCAAATATGAAGAAGGACTAAGGCAGTTGCCTCTAAGAAGGCCCTGCAAGACTGCATACAGTGTGAATACATGACTATAATAAGCCCACCGTGACCAGAAGATCAGAGCCACGTAAACAAACCACCAGGGCAGCAGAGGGAAATGCAGACTGTGAGAGCCAACATTGAAAAATACTCTTTATGAAACACTGAGTTTCTAAGACACTGTATAATTTTACATCCTGCAAGTCACCTTTTATGAAAAATATTTTTTACCATTAATGCAAATATTCCTTCTTATGCATTAGAGTTATCATATATGCAAGTTCAGGAGAACTTAAAACCACTGGGTTTTCTAAGAAGCAAAGTATCTAGGATTCTTTATGGGAATTTAAGCCAAGTGCAATGTCCCATAAGATAAAGAAGAGGTTAGTAATCAAAAAGTATATTTATTTATTTGTTTATTCAATAACTAATAATTGAATGAATCTATATGAGTCTCTGGGAATACTTTTATATCAATATGAATTTTAATTATTTAATTTTTAAACAATAAAATCATTTCTTAAAGAGCCATTCAATCTCTGTTATTGCTTTAAACACCAGTTTGAAATTCATTTTTCCATGCAATTTTCCTGTTTTGATCACAGCACCCATAATTTTTCAAGATATAGATGGGAAATTACACTGTCAAAAATATTATAACATGCCACCCTCTTCTACAGACAAAGTTATCTTCTTTTATTATCCCTATTCATATTAGGACATGTTGAACCAGAATTAATAGTAAAATGAAGGGTTTGAAAGTAATTGAATACATTTTACAAAATACTTAAAACAGGAAATTGAGTCCACAGTGCTAAGAAATCAAAGACTTTTTTATTCACAAGATTTTTAATGTCATTAAAGTACATAAATGGTTAAAAAAAAAAACAGTAAAGAAAAAGTTAAGTGCAACCAGTTTGGTCCTCGATTCATATGATGTTCACTAAAATGTCCATCTATTTATCAGCTCACACAAGACGACTGAGACAACCCTTATTCTTGCCTGCATGACCTCTTCAGATTCATAGTGACCCAGAAATTACCTGAGCACCTTTAAACAAATGCATCAGGCAGCCATTCCTTTCTGAAGCTTTCTCATCTCACAAAACTCTAAGCCTGGAAGCAGAGTGCAGATCTTCTTCCATCTTGAGTTCCATAAACATCTTACATCTATCCATTTCTTCATGTTCTGTCTTAGCAGCAGGAATACACATTCCCCCAACCCCTTCAAACCAGAGAGAACATTTTGCTAATTTGCAATAAAGACTCGCATCCTCTCCATCTTGCTTTAAGAGTAAAGGAATCACTTTCTCTAGCAAATGTTTTTGCTTCAAAGAGCACCTAATATAATATTCTCAGTAAGGCTGAGCCTTTAGAAATACAAAAGCCAGAAAAGCCAATGCTATTTCTATTTTCTAACACACGCCTTAAGAGGAAATACATTAATTAATTTAAAAAATACATATTCTGTCCTTTCCTATGTTGTTAGTTACCCTTGAGTCAATTTCAATACATAGCAACCCAATGTGAAAGAGCAGAACTGCTTCATGGAGTTTTCTATGCTGTAATCTTTATGCTACTGAGAAGGGAAGAAGGAGAGACTTCAGCTCACCTACTTTGGTCATGGTGTCAGAAATGACCCTTCCCTGCAGAAAGACATCATGCTTGTAAAGTAGACGGCCAGTGAAAAAGTGGAAGACCCTTAACAAGATGGATTGACACAATAGCTGCAACAATGGACCCAAGCATAGCAATGACTGTGAGGATGGTGTAGGCCCGGGCAGTGTTTTGCTCTGTTGTACATAGCATCACTATGAGTCAAAACTGACTAAACGCCACTTAAGAACAATTTTTATGAGAGCAGATTGCCAGTTCTTTTTCCCAAGGAGTAACTGGGTGTGTTTGAACCACCAATTTTTGGTTAACAGGCAAGCACATGTGTTCCTTCCCTATAACTATCACGTAGTTTTCAGTCAGGTAAAGAATGTTTTCTTTTCATTTTTGGTTATTCTACAAGTAACTCATTGTTTCTCTCTCCTTTTGAATGGGTTGTGACATTTTTTAATCTCCAATAAGAATTAGTAAAGATTTGATTTTTATGTGAATACAGCAAGATGTTTTTTCCAACATTTATGAAATTCCTGAGGAGTCTGAAGTATTTATTTTCTATATAATCAAGTTCATGATGGTAGATAATAAAAGAATGGCACAATAATACATGCCAAATAAAAATGAGGCTTCTGATTTTATCTGAAATTTACAGGATATGAATTATAGTTCATAAATATTCTTTTAGTTTGTTCATTTATAATGCATTTATTTAATAATGGAAATAGCCTCAGGAGAGAATTACATATTTTCATGACTTTGGAGTATGAGATTTCAAAATCTAATTAATAGCTTCATTTATAATCTATAGAATATTATAGACTAGTTAACCCATTTCCAGATATGCAAATGCCCCATCTCAGACAGGAATTAAGGGATAAATATGTTTTAAGTACCTTTATTTTTAAAGAGAATAGACTAGTGAATAAAAAAGTTGGCTATTTAGTATGAGATAGAACCACCATTTAAAATTAGAAAGCAAGTGATTGTTTCAATATCTTCTAATAGTAGTGGTTCTCAACACTAACTACATATTAGAAACATCTGGAAAGAATTTTTCTAACTACTCATGTCTTAGAGCCACCTGGAGAGATTCAGATTTAACTGACCTGTGTTGCTGTTGTTATGTGCCATCGAGTAGGATCTGACTCATAATGACCCCTCCTTGGGTTTCTGAGGCAGTATCACTATGGAAGTAGATTGCCAACCTTCCTTCTGAGGAGTGGCTGGTGGGTTTGAACCACCAGCCTTCTGGTTAGCAGTCAAGTGCCTTAGGCACAACGCTACCAGAACTGACCTGTAGTGAGGCATTTTCCAAAAATCTGGTCAAGGTGATTCAAAATGTGCAGCCAGCATTGAGTTCTGCTTGTTAGATCAGAGAGCAGCTAAAATGAGAAGTAAAACTATACAGTGATTGTTTCCCAAATGAATAAGATAAGCTATCCTGAAGCAAGTTCTTACCAAGCCAACCAAAGCGTTCCACTGCGTAAGGGGGAAAAAAAGTTGTCTATGTCAGATCTACACAGAAATAAAAGTATATTAACTTTACAAATCGGTTTATGTCATCCTACATCCAAGCCACCCATTTTCCCTCCCTGATAAACAGGAAATAAAGGCACTCCCCTGGACTGGGATCTTCCAAGACTGGGCTAAACATGACAGAGGCCAAAGCTAGCCTAGGAATTGGAGTCTCTGAGCGCCTGGTGATGACAGATGTAAGGATGGGTCCAAAATAGAAGAAAATTGGAACCTGAAACAAAGGGTCAGCAACAAGAAACAAATAAACCCAGGAATATTTTTGGATGGAGTCTCCAACAATACACAGTGAAGGAGGCATTTAAGTAACAACAGAGAGTCTGTGGGTGGGAAGCTATTAAAGCAGAGTTAGAACAGCAATCAAAAAAAAGGATATTAAGTTAATTTGTAATACATAGTACTCATCAAAACCATTATTATTGTAATAGGGTGTTCTGCTTGAATCCACACTGAACTGTTGTTTGCAGAAGTGGCTGGACTGTAACTCTGGCAGTATCTATGAACATGAGTTGATGTTCATGGAAGTGTTGGGGTTTGGCCAGAAGGACGAGGGAGGCATTTAAGTGCATGCACTCAGCCAGGAATCTCATGAGAAGGAGAAATGAGGATGATGGGGGTAATGGCACAAAGACTATCCCTCCTGTTCAGTCTAATAGACTGGGGCAGAGATTTTATGAAGAGAGAAGTTTAGGAGCAGATAGATATATTATACTTGTCTAGGACAGCCTATGTGACATTCTGAGCACAAAGAATATTGAGTGTCATTTCCAGGCCTAAGACACAGAAAACAAGACAAAATTAAGGAGAAAACATTTTTATCTGCTTTTCCACAGAGTAAGGTTAAGACCTGGAGCTCAGAGTTGTCACCAACAATCGGACTCCTAGTGCAAAGACAGTGTTCTCAAAGCAGATGATAGCAGAAGTAACTGAGGGGCCAAGGAGGCCCCTGAACACCTGCGAAACACCCTTAAAAGACAAGGTTTTGTCTGGAAAGCCTTGGGGGCTGGGGACAGGTCTCATATGAGTAAGCTGGAGCTAAAACTGCCTTCTTTATTTGGATATTAATGCTAATGACTCCAGACGTGCCCACAGGCTGCAGCCTGGGTTATTTGGATTAATTTAGAAGAATCAACATCTGTTTCATTCACAGTCATAAACATTACCTGACTTAAATCTTATACAAACCCTGTGATGATGAGATAGATTTTATTCCCATATTACAAATGAGCACATTGAGGCCCGGCAAGATAAATGCCTGCTCAATATCACCCAGTATAAGTTTTACTTTATGTTTGCTGATTTAAAGTAATAATAAATCTGATGCTTGCTACTGGTATGCTCAAGGCATAGGTGGGGACCTCAGCTTATGGCTGCCAACTATTTATTAAAAAGGCCTGACTCAAAATGACAAACAAAAGCCACAGTTCAAAATCATTAAATGCTAAGAGAAATTTGTAAGGTGAATCTTCACATCGGTATGATGGATAACAATGAACACTATTTCCAATAGCGGTTTTTAAAAGATACTTAATCCTTTCTCATACGGCCAGCCCTCATATCAATCCTTAGTGAAAGCTGAGAATAATATGAAATCATGATCCTTGCAATGAAGGGGAAATGATATTGTTCTCTCTGGAGTACATCAACAGAGCTCTGGTGCCATAGTGCCTAAGGCATTTGACTGTTAACCAGAAGGCTAGAAGTTCAACGCCCCCGCCACTCCTTGGATGGAAGGTTGGGCAATCTACTTAAGTAGAGGTACTGCCTCGGAAACCCAAGGAGGGGTTGCTATAAGTCAAATCAACTCGACGGCAGTGAGTTTGGTTTTTTCTTCTTCTTTTTTTTTGGAGTACCTCAGGTTTGGGTGCTCTGATACGAGTGCTATAGAAATGGAGAACTGGGTAGTTAGCTTGCCTCTTTGACTATTTCTTCCAAATAGCGATTGCTCTCTGGACTTTTGACAAATGAAATTGAGTCTTGGGCACTTGCCCAAGTACAGGTCATGAAAAGAGATATCTCCATATTAGGGAGCAAGGTAGAGGTGGCCCCAATTTACATGAGGTTAAAGAAATAACTCTTGGCCAGATGGGTGGATGCAGGGCCATCTCACCTCTACTAGGAGAGTCTAAGTCTCCTTCCAGCTTTCATATGAGAACAAACCTGGTAATAGAAAAACATGAAAATAGGAGATCTATTGACATTGGTCCGAAGTGGATGTATCATACAATATCCTAAAACCAGGATGTTTTGGCAGAGGGATGCAGAGACACAGCACTAAAATGGAAGGGCATTGTGTACTTCTAGCTCAAAAGACAAGAAACCCACACATTTACATTTAATATTAAAGACAACCTTCCTTAAATACAAGGATGTCTGGTGCTCCTTAAATACAGCAACATATGTAATAGCACTAACATCTATTGTTGCTATGGGTGAAAAAAACAAAGGTAGACAGAGAATTAGAAAGAAGTCTTAGTTATATGCACTGTTATAAGAGAAATATCATGGACAGCTTTAAGAAACAGAAATTTATTCTCACAGTTTAGTAGGCTAGAAATACGAATTCAGGGTGCCAGCTCTAGGGAAGGTTTTCTCTCTTTGTTGACCCTGGGGAAGGTCCTTGTCTCCTCAACATCTGTGGGACTGACATCCCTTGGAGCTCTCCATGTGCCTTACTTAGCATCAAATGTCCCCTGGATCTAGGGGGTTCTCAGTGCAGAGACCCTGGGTCCAAAGGATGCACTCTCCACTCGTGGCTCTTCTTTATTGGTGGTAGTGCAGCCCCTTTCTCTCTGCTTGCTTCTTTCTCCTTTTAAGATAAAAGGTGATGCAGGCCACACCCCAGGGAAACTCCCCTTTTAAAGAATCAGGGCTGTGATCTGAGTGAGGGTGTTGCATCTCACCCTAATCCCCTTACAACTGGTTGGCTGGTCACATCAGATCACATCATGGGGAATGATTACGTTATTATGTAACTGCCAAAGCACTGAAAATCATGGCCCAGCCAAGTTGACACATATTTTGGAGGGACATAATTCAATACATGACAGGAGATTTACAAGGATAAAATTCAAGCAGTGCCCAAGATCAAAGACAAAGGCAGAGAAAAAGAGAAGGCATCTCTGATGCTGGTAATTCTGACAAAATCGCCAACAGGTGAAAGGCTGTTCACCACTGCCTTTGAACTGTGTAGGGTGTCTGCTTATGGAATGAGGTATGTAAGGTGGTTGCAAATTACACTCTAGCTTGAAACTAGAGTGCCCCTGCTGAGCTCTGAAGTGAAAAGCAAACTTCATACCTTCAGCTACTTTGAAAGAAGAAATTTGAATAGATTTTTAAAGGTCCAGGTAAAGCGTTTTATGGGTAAAAACTAGAATAGCATGAATGAAATTCATTTCCAGAGAAATTTTAATTATAATCTTAATGACTTGAATTTTATAAGTCTACGGTTGTAAAAATAATGCCATCTGCATGTTTTAAAGGTAGCAGTTTAGGCTGTTGCTTTTGAAAATTCTTTCAAACACCTATTGAATACATTAACTTTAAACCTTGTGATATTAATCCTTATACTAATATGGAAAAAGCATTATGGTGTGCTTTTTTCTAGAGAATTCTGTAAATACCATAGAAAAAATTAGCAGTCACATGAAGGTCTCATAAAAAATGTCCTAATATACAGCAGTCATTGAGTGGCATGGCCAAAGAAAAGGACATAGCCTTCATTTTTTAAAATATGATCTCTTTCAAGCAAATCATAGACTCATATTTAGTGTATCTGAGATTACTTTAAGAGATAACTCATTCAAAATTGCTTTGCAAGTTTGGTTAAAATTAATTTTATCTAAGGAAAACATTGTTCACAATGTTATATTATATATTTGCTTTGCTTGGCTTAAAAAAATTTCCAGATATCTGCAGTGGAAAGTCAAAAATTAATTCAAATTTTTTGTTATACTATTTTCACTCTGCATACTGCTTCTTCCTACAAAAGAAGAAAAACACGTATTTAACGTTTTGCATTTGTTGACCTGGAAGTGGAAGCCTAATGCCCTCCAAGTATTGTTTGGCTTCAGAAGACTTTGCTCTAAAAAGTATCTTACTTATCCTTGCTTGGACTAGATCTGATTATTGTTATTCCCAATTTAGACTTTAGGGAATAAGAAGCTGTGAGTCAAGCCAAGTCTGAGAGGAAGAAGGAAACCCATTGGGCTCTAAGGGAAGCCAGAGCTGTGGCACCTCTACTGCACAGAGGGCTTTCCAGAGGAAAAACACCCAAGTGCATTTTCTCTAATCTAAGACAAACATATTTTCATATTTTAACATTTTGATATTGTGATATATATCATAACTGAAGTGATAAGAAAGTCTTTTAACTGGAAACCTCCTTTCTTATATTATGTACATAGAATGATGGGCTAATTACCATTGATACCATGTTAGAGCAAATGAAATGCAGAGACAGAGTCTGAAGGAAAACAACTGAACCTTGGGGGACGTTCTTAACGTAGAGCCCGAGGAAGTGCTATACATAATTCTAAGTCTGAGAAGCATATAAGAGAACACATAATATTAAGTGATATGGCAATAAGTTTTTAATGTCTTCATTTTTTAATTACATAATGCATATATGTAATTTTCAATTTGTTTTTAACCTTTTAAAAATATTATTTTTCATGTCTGCATGGCTCCCTGAGATGGGCACACCCTAACGTGACCTGCACAATGATCTTGTAACAATCTCCTTCCCTTGAGTGTGGGTGGGACCTGTGACTTGGCAAAAGTGAAAGGAAGTTGTTGTGACTAAATTTTGTCATATGACTTCATCTTGGTAGACTTAGCAGCAGGAGACTCTTCTGCTAGCCTTCAAGAAGCAAACAGCCATGTTGTGAACTGCCACGTGTAAGGATCTCAGGCAGCCTCTAGGACATAAGGGTGGCCTCTAGCTGACAGCTAGTGAGAAGCCAAGACTGTCTCAGTCATCCAGCCCTAAGGAAATGAATTCTGCCAACAATCACATGAGCTTGGAAAAGGGACTCTGAGCTCCAGAAAGGAATTCAGCACTGCCAACACCTTCAAGGAGTGGCTGGTGGGTTTGAACCGCCAGCCTTCTGGTTAGCAGTCAATTGCCTTAGGCACTACACCACCAGAGCTCCTAATTTGTTATATAGCAATAGAAAATTAATACAATCCGTTCTTTTTTCTTCCTCCTCTCTGCTCATACCTTCTCCTCAACGCCAGATTACCCCATAAAAGCAAGATAAGCACGGCTTACTTGTGCTTCTGGTAGTGAACAATTTCACATTTTTTCACATCAAAGATTCTGCTTCTAGGTACAGCTGACCCCACAGCACCTTCCTACCAAATCAAAGCTCTCTTTACATTTTACAGTCCCTGCCAGGGATGGAGTAATTACAGTAAGCAAGGTAAGCACAAAATTATTGTGCTTACTAACTAGCCTGTAGTGAACAATTTCACATGGATTTCACTACAGATTAGGTCGTAAGCACAAGTAAGCCCGTGCTTACCTTGCTAACTGGGCAATCTGTCCCTGCTTCCCTTCTACCACTCTTCTACCACCACTGCCATTACCATCACCACCACCAGGTAACCCAAATGCCAAAATTCCTTAGATTACAATATCATGCATATTTATAAAATGCATATAACTTTATAATGTGTGTGAGGAGGGGTGTACATTTATATTTCAAAAGTAGGATATTATACAACATTGTCAGCATCTTGCTTTTTCCTCATCCAAACAATACCTCATAGATATCCCTCCAAATTTCCTACTATGGTTCAAATTCAGTCTTTCTAATGATTACAAAATACTTCATGCTATGAATGTGCTATAATGGACATTCATTCTGTTACTAGTTCTTTGCCACTATGAATAATAATGTTACAACCAACTTTCTTGTATTCTGTCTTCATTGATGCTGTTATTTCAACTAGTTAGATTCCTAGGTGCAGGGTTGCTAAATAAAATTGTACCATCCATTTATTTAAGAGACATTCCCAGATTATTCCCCAAAGGATATTATAATTCACATCGTTGTTAGTTACATCTCTAAATACACTCAACCGATTCCTTGGCAGAAAGAGTTATTACCCTTTGTTTTTATTTTGGCCAAAGAGGTATGCATATGTCAGGTTAATTGCATTTGCCTGCCTATAAGAAGTGGGAGATTTTCAAGTTTACTGCTTCATGATTTGTTTTTATCCTTTGTCCACTTTTTCTGGAGCATTATCTCCTTGTCAATTTGTTCAAACTTTGTGTATTGTAGATAGAAACTTTTTGTAGTGTTCTGTCTGCATTGCAAATATTTTTTCCAACTCTATAATTTGTCTATTTCCTTTGTTGATGGTATCATTTGCCACACAGAAATTTTAATTTTTATGTAATCATATACGTCTATCACTTGCAGTTTTTGGGTTCTTCTTGCATAGTTTGTTTAGGCTTGTTTGTTTGTTTAAGGCTGTCTTATACCCCTAGTTTATACCTATTGTCATCTAGATTTTCTTGTAGACTTTTCTTATTGTTTATGTTGTTGTTACTTTTAATTTTTTAAACTATCCAAAATTTATTTGTCTGTATGGCCACTGTGCAGAAGAAAGACTGGACAATCTACTTCCACAAAGATTTACCGCCTCAGAAACCCAAAGGTCATTGCTATGAGTTGGAACCGACTTGACGGCAGTGAGTTCATATGGTGTAATGTAGAGCTCCAATTTTATTTACTCTCTGATAGATAGACAATTGGGGTAGCACCATATGTTGCAAAACGCATCATTTTTCTAATTAGTTAAAATATCACCTTGGCCGGATGTTGAGTTCTCTTCCTTACAAGATGCATTTTTAGATTCTGGATTCTTTTCCACTGGCCTATTCTTATGCCAATGGCATATTGATTCAAATACAATAAATTACAGCTTGTTCTCATTTAGTAAAGCAATTTTCCTTCTCTATTCCTCTTTTTCAAAAATGTCTTAGTTTATCTCAGGCATTTATTCCTGTATAAAAAGGTTTAAAGAACTTCACCCAACTGAAAAAATAATAACTTGTTAAGTATTTAATTAAAAATAAATTCCATCACGTTAACTTTTAGAAAATTCATATTTAATCTTATTAATTCTTTTCCTCCAAGAATATATTCCTCTCCTTTATTCACATTGATGCTATTTTCTTCAATACAAATCTGGGTCCAACAGCAATTCTCCCTTGGGGCTCTGATAGGATCCACAGGAACACACTAGAACATAGACACCAGATATTCACTAAATTTTCTCTTTTTCCCTCTGTTTTATTCTTTTTTTTTTTTTTTTTTCTTTTTTATTGTAGTCAAAGAGTAGAACAAAAGTTAGAGACCAAAAATCCACTCACTATGAGCCCTTAACTATT
>NW_006921588.1:14725539-14728806 GCF_000298275.1 Orycteropus afer afer | reverse complement strand
CCCCCCCCCCATTTTTATTCCCCAAATGATTTTGAGTTTGTTCCACATTGTTCTCCCTCTCTATCCAGGATCTCCTACATAGATCTCCCTTTGAGTGATTGACAGTGGTAGCTGGATACCATCTAGTTCTTCTGGTCTCATAGTCCTACAGGCTGCAGATCACATGGTGTACCAATTGCTAGGACTAATTATTTCCATGAATCTTTGGTTTTCTTCACTCTTCTTTGCTCTGGACAAGGAGAGACCGATCGTTGCATCTAGATGGCTGTTTGCAAGCTTTATGATTCCAGTCACTACTCACCAAAGTAGGAGGTGGAACAATGTTTTATGTAGTATATTATGCCAATTGAGCTTGATGTCCCCTGCAACTATGGTCCCAAGCCCACAGGTTCAACTATTTGCTCCCTCTGGGTAGCTGGCTGTGACCAAGAAGTGACTACAACCTTGTCCCTTGTCATCTCTACTATACCCCTGGGAATTCTTACAAAACATACAAATACACTTGTAGAACCATTCATTGTCTGCCAATCCTATACATGGTTTTGGATACACTCCCTGCTTCATAGACATACCTAATAGTTCAGCCTGTCCACCCATCTATTCACCCATATACCCATGTTTGCCTTCACTGACAACGCAGTACTGTATGTGCAAAAGGTTCATCTTTCTTGTCGGTACCTTCCATGGACCTCTCTATATCTTCTTCTTTCTCAATGTCACCATACTGATCACTCACATTTGGTACATTGCCTTTCTCTTCACCCAAATCAATATGTATCTCTACCTAACAGTGTTCCCTCCCCTCCCATCCCACCCTTAGTAACCAACAAAGAAAATTTCCTTCCATATATAAACTTTCCTTGACTTTTACAATAACGAACTAATACAATATTTGTCCTTCTGTGATTGACTTATTTCACTCAGCATAATATCCTCCAAGTTCATCCATGTTATGTGGTGTTTTGCAGATTCTAAGATATTCTTTAGGGCTGCATTACACAGAGGGAATTTAGAGCACTGCTTCAATTGGCAAGTTGAATAAGCAGAGATCTCCTGGGGAGTCTCTACTAAGCTTAATGTGACCTCATAGAATAGCATTACTCAAATAGACACAGAAATAGGAAAATTCACATAGTCCAGAGCCTTTCTCTCGGCAGAAGAGATTAAAAACAGGAACTCTGTGAGAATGATATAGTATGGCCATTTCCAACATGTTAACAACACTAAGATAGTAAATCTTGTAGAAAATGAAATGACCAAGGTAGACTAAAGTGCACAAACATTTTAAATAAACCAAGTGACAGCAGAAGAGTCCTGCTTTGCTGGAAGAGGTTGTCAATGGTGATTTCAGCAGCATCATGCTGATCCTATTACTATTGTCTGACATTCAAAGGAGCACAGGTGGCACTATTGTTCCCTGAATAATGTTACCCTAGCCTTGAAATGCAAACTCCTCATCTTACATGGGTAGCTTTTTTGTGGAACTGAGAGAAAATAGGCTTTCTAAGATGAAGATTAAAAGAAAATAAAAGTCTGCAAGAATACTTGATGAAATGCGAATAAATGGTTTCAACAGCAGTGGCAGATATTAGAGTAATCAAAATTCACATAACATATAGGAGTGATGATTCATCTTTAGTAAAATCTTAATTACTACATTCATCCTAATGATTGAAACCTGTTCCAGAAATATTGAAAACAGGTGCAAAATAAAAGCTAGTGTAAAATGTCACTCCATGTGAAAATAAATTGCAGTTGCAATTATTACAAGTAACACAATGCAACTTACAACATCTCAATAGCACAATTTGAATTAAAAAATTATATAACAATAAATCAATTGGATACTCTTCATTATAAAAATCTGTTCTTGTATTCTCATTATGGGAAGTAAGAAATTAGATATATAACTATATTTTAAGGGGAAAAAAAGGTCATTTTTCAAATTCCAACAGTGAATTTTATTTTCTCTTTAGAATTTTTTGTTGGTGTTGCTTTTAAATCAATTTATTTAATATTTAAGAGATAATAGTCCAGAACTATAAAGTTTAAAGAGTGAAGACACCCTCCATGCCTCCAGGTTACTCCGTTCCCAATTGTTTTTTTCCCAGGTTAGTGTGTGTGTATGTGTGTGTGTATGTGTGTGTGAGTGAATATATATATTCATATATACATTTTGCCTAATTTACACAAATGGTGATATATTACACATTTCCTGGATAGACCTTACTTTTTCATTTAATATTTTGTCTCAGAGATCATAGAAAGCCTCCTTGTTTTTTTAACAACTGAAAAACTCCTATTGTATTGATGTACCATAACTTATTTAATCAATACATCCACAGCCTTGTATGTCCATCATTTCACACTTTAAGAATATATCTACTCACAACAAAGGAAGTGATAACACGATTCATAAAAAAAAAAAAAAAATGAGCTCAGCACAGAAAATTACATGGAACAAAGAAATCAACACCACGAAAAAGCCTATAACAAAATGACAGCAACAAATTCATACTTGTCAATAATTACATACCTGACAAGGGACTTACCTCTAAATAGAAAACTTATAACACCTCAACAACAAATAGATTAAAAATCCAATTAAAAAATGGGCAGAAGACATGAATGGACACTTCACCAAAGGGGATATTCAGGCGGCCTGCAAATACATGAAGAAATGCTCTTGATCATTAGCCATCAGAGAGATGCAAATCAAAACAACAATGAGATACTATCTCACCCCAGTACTAATGGCAAAGTTCAACAAGACAGAAAATGGCAGATGCTGGCCAGGGTGTGGAGAGATTGGGACTCTTGTCCACTCCTGGTGGGGCTATAAAATGATACAACCACTGTGGAAAGCAGGATGGTGATTCCTTAAAAAGCTGGAATTTAGAAATACCATTTGACCCAGCAATCCCATTACTAGGTATATATCTTAAAAAAGTGAGAGCCAGGACAAGAACAGATATACTCACACCGATGTTTTATCGCAGCACTATTTACAATAGCAAAAAGATGGAAACAACCTACGTGCACGTCAATAGAAGAATGGATAACCAAACTATGGTACATACACACAGTGGAATACTATGTAGCCCTAAAGAATAATGTAAAATCTGCAAAACACTGCACAACATGGATGAACTTGGAGGACATTATGCTGAGTGAAAGAAGTCAATCACAGATGGACAAATACAGTATTAGTTCATTATTGTAAAAAGTTAAGGAAAGGTTTATATATGGAAGGGAACTTTCTTTGTT
>NW_006921588.1:14696884-14698605 GCF_000298275.1 Orycteropus afer afer | reverse complement strand
CAAGGCTCAGGGGTCCACGATTATCTTCTGTGTCTGTGTTAATTGGTTTCCCTTTTCTTTGTTGAAGAGGGTCTGTGCAATCCTTCTGCCTAGTCCACCATCTTGCCAGAACTCCGACATCTCACCTTTTGAGCATTCGAAAGAGGACTTTTGTAGCAAATTTGCCCAATGCAATATGCCATTTGAATTCTTAACTGCTGTTTCTATGAGCATTGATTGTGGACCCAAGTAAAGTGAAATTCTTGATTGGTTCTATATAAAATATACTAAATCCAAGGGTCATGTAAACAGAATTGTTGATGTGAAAATGTAAAATTGTGAAGAGTATGCCAGTTTTTTTTTATTCCATAGTTCAGAGAACTCTATGTTTTAAATATTACCTCTTTTGCTAACACAGTAAATTATTATTCATGTTGGAAATTTCAGAAGAATTCTTATTCACTTGTATATCAATCTAGTTAGAATTAAAATGATTAGTAATAATTCATAATTATATGAAAGATGTATTACATTTTCTTAGGTAATACCTGAATATTCTATTCTAAGTTTGTTTTTCTAACACATATTTTTTTGTAATTTAGTTATGTAATAGATTTCTAAATAGCAATATCACTATTGAGCTCAATAGTGTAAAATAATGTTAAAACAGATGTGTATTATTTTAAAATTCTGAATAAATATATTTTGCAAGCATATGGCAAACTCAACCTTTTGAAAATCTTCCCTACATGGAATATTTTTAAATGCTGCCTAAAGTTAAAATACTGCTTTAAATGTATATTTGAGCATCCAAAAATAATAAAGAAAATCTATTGCTCTGGGGTGTAGTGCCTAAGGCATTTGAGTGCTAACCAGAAGGCTGGTGGTTCAAACCCACCAGCTACTCCTCAGAAGGAAGACTGGGCAATCTATTTCTGTGGAAACCCACGGAAACCCATTTGCCATGGAAACCCAAGGAGGTGTTGCTATGAGTCAGATCCAACTTGACAGCAGTGAGTTTGGTTTTTTGGTTTTACAGACATCAAAAATGAAGAGAAATATGGGTTACATAAGAATAAGTTGAGTAGGGTCTGTCTTAGCTGTGGAACAAAAAAGTCTTCATTGGAACAATCAGAAAGAAAGGGAAAAAAAAACCCTACTGCTATTAATTCAATTCCAACTCACAATGACCCTATAGGACAGAGTAGAACTGCCACAAAGGGTGTACCAAAAATAATTGGCCAACATTCAATCATTTCAGGAGGTATCATATGATCAAGAACTGATGGTGCTGAAGGAGTAAGTCCAAGCTTCACTGAAGGCACTGGCGAAAAACAAAGCCCCAGGAATTGGCAGAATACCAATTGAGACGTTTCAATGAAGAGAGGCAATGCTAAAAGTGCTCATTCATCTTCACCAAGAAAATTGGAAGACAGTTGCCAGGCCAACAAATTGGAAGAAATCCATCTTTGTGCCCATTCCTCATTGAATGCCACATAAAAGGACTACATACATTCAAAATATATACAGAAACAAGCCTACATAAGCAAAAGGCAGAGATACAAACTAATGTTATTAATAATTTTTTTTTAATTTTTTGTTTTTTTTCATTCTTACCAGTCTAATTCTACATTAGGTTGTATCTCTACCTTTTGCTTATGTGGGCTTGTTTCTATATATATTTTGAATGTTTGTAGTCTTTTTATGTTGTATTCAATGAGGAACTGGCATAAATATGTATT
>NW_006921588.1:14693188-14696784 GCF_000298275.1 Orycteropus afer afer | reverse complement strand
TACTAGTCTAAGTCTACATTAAGTTGTATCTCTGCCTTTTGCTTACTTGGGCTTGTTTCTGTATATATTTTGGATGTTTGTAGTCCTTTTATGTGGCATTCAGTGAGGAATGGGCACAAATATGGATTTCTTCCAATTTGTTGTCCAGGTAACTGTCTTCCAGTTTTCTTGGTAAAGATGAATGAGTGCTTTGCTAAACTGGTAAGAACTACAGATACTAAAATCATCAGACATAGAATATGAAATAATTGATTTAAAATGTTTAAAGGAATAAAATATACACTCAGAAATATGGGAAAGATATTTTCAAAAAGACCAGACTGATCTTTTTATTCATAAAACCGGAAAAAAAATATTTACTAAAGCTAATTTTACTTACTGATATAATATTCTATTTAAAAAAATTAAGGATGAAATAACTTTAGAATTAAAAAATTATAAAAATTGGAAAACATTGTTGTTGTTGTTGTTAGGTGCCATTGAACTGTCTCCGACTCATAGCAACCCTCTATACAGCTGAACAAAACAATGCCCAGTCCTGTGCCAGCTCCATGATCCCTGCTATACCTGAGCCCATAGTTGCAGCCACTGTGTCAACCCATCTCATTGAGGACCTTCCCCTTTTTCGTTGACCCTCTACTTTACCAAGCATAACATCTTTCTCCAAGGAATGGTGCTTTCTGACAACATTACCAAAGTAGGTGAGACAGAGTCTGGCCATTCTCATTTCCAAGGAGTATTCTGGCTGTCCTTCTTCCAGGACAGATTTGTTAGTTCTTTCAGCAGTCCATGGTACTTTCAGTATTCTTCACCAACACCACAAATCAAAAGCATTGACTCTTCTTCAGTCTTCCTTATTCATTGTCCAGCTCTCACACACATATGAGGTGATTAAAAACACCATGGCTTGTGTCAGGTGCACCTAAGTCTTCAAGGAGATATCTTTGCTCTTTAGCACTTGAAAGAGGTCCTTTGCAGCCCATTTGCCCAGTGCTATACATTGTCTGATATCTTGACTGCTGCTTCCATTGGTGTTGATTTTAGAACTAAGTAATATGAAATTTTTGACAACTTCAATCTTTTCTCCATTTATCATGATGCTGCTTATTGGTCCACTTGTGAGGATGTTTGTTCTCTTAATATTGAGGTGTAATTCATACTGCAGACTGTAGTCTTCAATCTTCATCAGTAAGTGCTTGAAGTCATCCTCACTTTCAGCAAGCAAGGTTGTGTCATCTGCATAACACAGGTTGTTAATGAGTCTTCCTCTAATCCATTCTTCTTCATATAATCCAGCTTCTCTGATTATTTGCTCAGTGTACAAATTGAATAAGTATAGTTATAGGATATAATCCTGATGCACTCCTTTCTTGATTTTAAACCATGCAGTGTCCCCTTGTTCTGTTCAAACAACAGACTCCTGGACTATGTACAGGTTCCTCATGAGCACAATTAAGCGTTCTGGAATTCCCATTCTTCTCAATGTTATTCATAATCTGTTATGATCCACACTATCAAATGCTTTTGCATAGTCAATAACACATAAGTAAACGCCTTTCTGATATTCTTTCCTTTGAGCCAAGATCTATCTGACATCAGCAATGATATCCCTCATTTCATGTCCTCTTCTGAATCCAGCTTGCATTTCTGGAAGTGCTCTGTCATTATACTGCTGCAACCATTTTTTAATTATCTTCAGTAAGATTTTACTTACATCCAATATTCATGATATTGTTTAATAATTTCCACATTCTGTGAAATTGCCTTTCTTTCGAATGGGTACGAATATGGATCTCTTCCAGTCAGTTGGCCAGGTCTTCCAAAATCTCTTGGCACAGTCAAGTGAGTTCCTCCAGCAGGGCATCCGTTTGTTGAAACATCTCAATGGGTATTCCATCAATTCCTGGAGCCTTATTTTTCAACACTTCCCTCAGTGCAGCTTTGACTTCTTCCTTTAATATCATTGGTTCTTGATCATATGCTACCTCCTGAAATGGATGGATCGACCAATTCTTTTTGGTATAGTGACTCTGTGTATTCCTTCCATCTTCTTTTGATGTTTCCTGCATCATTCAATATTTTGCTCGAAGAATCTCTCAATATTGCAACTTGAGGCTTAAATTTTTTCTTCAGCCCTTTCAGCTTGAGAAATGCTGAGCATGTTCTTCCCTTTTGGTTTTCTAACTCCAGGTCTTTGCACATTTCATTAAAATATTGACTTTGTCTTCTCAAACTGCTTTTTGAAATCTTCTGTTCAGCTCTTTTATCTTGTCATTTCTTCCCTTTGCTTTAGCTACTCTTTGCTCAAGGGCAAGTTTTAGAGTCTCTTCTGACATCCATTTTGGTCTTTTCTTCCTTTCCTGTCTTTTTAATGCCCTTTTGCTTTCTTCATGGATGATGTTCTTAATGTCACCCCACAATTCCTGTGGTTTTTGGTCACTGGTGTTCAGTACATCAAATCTATTCTTTAGATGGTCTCTAAATTCAGAAGGGATATATTCCAGGTCATATGTTGGCTCTCATGGACTTGAAGAACCAAACTTCAACTTCAAGTTGGATTTGCATATGAGCAGTTGATGGTCTGTTCCACAACCAGCTCCTGGTGTTGTTTTGGCTGAAGATACTGGACTTTTCCATCACCTCTTGCCACAGATGTAGTCATTCTTATTACAGAAAACATTAAAGACTTTAAAAATAGAGATGTAGACCATATTTATAGATACACAGATTAAATGTCATTAAAATGAACATTTTCCCTAATGTAATCTACTAATTCAATGCAATTCCCATCAAAATATCAAAAGGAGTCTTCCTGAATTTTAAACAAGCTCATCTCTAAACACATGTTTTAAAGGGTGTACTAGTTAAATTAACTGCTATAACAAAGAGCTCCAAAATTTTAGTGGCTCCACAAACTGAAAATACATTTCTTGCTCATTTCACAGTACAAGGCAATCACTGGGAGAGTAAGAAGGTTTATTTCCTTTAGGGATTCAGCCTCCTTTAATTTGTGACACTTCCATCTGAACATATGAAGATATGCTCAACCCCACCCACTAGTAACTAGGGAAATGCTAATTAAAACTACAATGAGATAATGATGCATCCCTTAAACTGGGCAAAGGCTTTTAAATCTCAGTATCAAAAGCTGACAAAGATAGGGAACAATAAGTTCTATTGTATACAACTGATAATAAAGAATAATAAAAAGTTACTACTCTAATTGCTACTTTAAAGAGTAATTTGGCAGTATATTTTACTTGACAATCAGTATTTCTGACATTTCAGAGAATTAACAAAGCTTCAAAACAAATTCAGAAATTCGTTCCAGAAAGAACTAACACAGGAGACCTAGGAAGTTGTTTAATGTCATCCAAAGTAAAGAACTTCCTAAAATAAATTTTCTCTTATTCTAAATGTGCTAAATTAGTGATTCCTATCTTCTTCTCTCAGCAAATAATATGTCAAAGTTTGGCTTAAAATAACTTTTCATGTTGTTATGTTGTTGTTGTTATGTGCCGTCGAGTCGGCCCCGACTCATAGCGACCCCTCCTTGGGTTTCCGAGGCAGTATCACTACGGAAGTAGGATTGCCCA
>NW_006921588.1:14668372-14693088 GCF_000298275.1 Orycteropus afer afer | reverse complement strand
TATATGTTAGATTGCTCATGGATAATTACAGTAAGAACTAAGAAAAACCAAAAAACAAACCCACAACCACTGAATCAATTCCAATTCAGAGTGACCTCCATTGGGTTTCCGAGGTAGCCTGGTTGAGTGGTTGGGCAGCTGGTGGTAGTTATTCCCATGACGAGAGTGGCAATCAAGTCCATGGTGGGATCTACCACAAGCAGCTGAGTAGCTGCTTTAGGGATGTGGTCTGCTTCTGTATATAAGCAGCAGCTTTGGGAACGGCTCCAGCTTTTTGGCACACTTGAATCCTGCATGTAGACAAATCAGTGTTCAGCAGCCTGCCAAGCTCTGCTGATTTTGGGATTTTTTTCTGGACTTGAATTAGTGGCCTGCTGTGTTGTTTGGTGATATCAGGACTGTGCCTTTTCACTTGTCAACCTTGAGTTTGTCAGTCTCAGAAGCCAGTGGCTGCCTGAGTGAAGAAAAGTCTCTAGCTTCAGTGGCCAGGAGCAAGAGGCAGAGCTGAAGCCCAAGGTTGAGGGGCTTTCACCCAGTCCCTAGAGCCTGGTACTTTGAACTCAGACTTCTGGCCTCCAAAATTGTAAGAATAAACTCCTGTTTGTTAAAGCCATCCCATTTGTGGTATTTCTGTTAGAGCAGCATTGTTGTTGTTGTTGTTGTTATGTGCCGTCCAGTTGGCCCCGACTCATAGCGACCCCTCCTTGGGTTTCTGAGGCAGTATCACTACGGAAGTAGATTGCCCCATCTTCCTTCCGAGGAGTGGCTGGTGGGTTTGAACAGCCAGCCTTCTGGTTAGCAGTCAAGTGCCTTAGGCACTATGCTACCAGAACAGCACTAGGTAACCAAAATACCCAGTCTTGCTTACACAGAGTGACTGGTGAGTTTGAACCACCAACCCTCTGGTTAGCAGTCAGATGACTTAGGCACCATACCACAAGAGCTCCTTATAGCCAAAGAAAGTATGTGTTAATCAGAAAGAATGATCGGGTGTAAAATCATAAAAGAAGAGTCTTTCCAATCCAGATTGGGTCAAGAAAAATGGGAAATTTAGTGCTCAGACTTCCTCCTGGTAATAATACTTGTTTCCATGTAGGATTACATGAAGAAAAAGAAGATTCCAGTTTCCAACACAGAAGTAACAGCAAAGTAATAAACTGGCACTCTAATCTTTAAAATCAATTAAACCAAAGGATTAAAAGTAAAAATGAATTAAATCAAAATGTAAAAGGTTTGTGATTGTTGGGTTGATTTTATTTTTGTTTTGGGAACTCACCTTTGAGAAATTACAAACTGACTAAATTAGAATTTTAAGTCTGCCCAACTAAGGACTAGTCCCTAAACCATGGCTTGTTGTATATGGATGAGTCAATTCCAACTCATAGTCATCCTCTAAGACCGAGCAGAATTGCACATTGGGTTTCCTAGGCTGTAATCTTTGTGGAAGCACTTTGCCAGGTCTTTCCTCCCACAAAGCTGCTGCAGGGTTTGAATTGTTGTCTGTTTGATTAGTATCCAGGAGCTTAACAGTTGTGCTCCAGGGCTCCTTACTGGGTCAAATCCTCCTAAGTGCCTCTATTTCACGAGGCCTCTTCTTTTGGGAGATGGCAGCAACTTGACCTCATTCTTAGCCCTCTTCCTTTCCATGTACTTTATTAGGATGACGCTCCCACAGATGAAGGACCATAACAATAGAGATTCTTGAATGGGTAAATTAGCAATTGTGAAGCTCAGAATTTATTTCAGATCTTTTTCCAATATGAACATGGTTGGGTTAGATTGCACACCTTTCTTGAACATCTTATTTCCTTACCAAACAACCATTATATAATTGGTTATTTTTCTTGTGAATATTTATGTGTGTGCTTTGCTTTTTATAATGTGCCCAAGGACCTCATGGGATGGAGTCATTTAGAGAAAGACATGTCACCTTCTTCTGAGGAGATAAGGAATGGATTTAAGTCAAAATACAATCTGGTTCGAATTTCTTTCCATCAATGTGTATCCTTTCAAAAATACTGTTGTATAGTAAAGCATAAATTATCTTAAGTGGGTAGAGTTTCAAAATCATTTACTCCAATTCAATTCAGGACAAGGAAGCTTCTTTAGATTCATTGTTTTTCCAAATGCAAATTATATTGTGGGCTGTTGTTGTTGTTGTTATGTGCCGTCGAGTCAAACCTGACTCATAGCGACCCCTCCTTGGGTTTCCGAGGCAGTATCACTACGGAAGTAGGATTGCCCAACCTTCCTTCCAAGGAGTGGCTAGTGGGTTTGAACCACCAGCCTTCTGGTTAGCAGTCAAGTGCCTTAGGCACTATGCTACCAGGGCTCCCAATTGTCCCAATTGTGGGCTGAGAAGCTATCAAAATGGAATCTGTCATTGATAGCTAGGCAAAGAGGAAAACGGAGAGAAGGATGCTCACATTCATCTACTGAGAACACAGATAAGACAAATTAGTATACATAGATTAATTTCAATCTCTTCTGATAGACCCTGTTCTAGGAAGTTGTTTTCCAAATTTGTTTGAAGATAAAAGAATTACCTACAGTACTTGTTGGGAGCTCTGGTAGCATAGTGCCTAAGGCACTTGACTGCTAACCAGAAGGCTGGCTGTTCAAACCCACCAGCCAGGAAGGAAGATGGGGCAATCTACTTCCATAGTGATACTGCCTCGGAAACCCAAGGAGGGGTCACTATGAGTCGGGTCCGACTTGATGGCACATAACAACAACAACAACAGTATTTGTTTAAAAACCCTGCCCATACCTACTGAACCACAGCCCAGCCCTCCTGAACCTCAGTGTGTCCAGAGAAAATGTCAGGTTATGTGGCCATCTGTGCATGTAACAAATGCCCTGAGTGATTCTTGTTAGGTAAGTTTAGGATGTACTGTTTGAGAAGAGAATGTCCAGTCATTATCTGACAAGATGCCACTGTGTGCTTGGTGTGACATTCTGCACCCTAGAAATAATAAGCCTCATCCCTAATAAAATAATAATCCAAATTATTGGGGCCAGGCAAGCTCTGATTCAGATGCACACAGCAAAAATGCTGGGAAATGAGGCCTCAAAATGTAAAATCAGAGCTTCATTCAATTTAGTAATGATTAACAAGTCCAGCCAAAGCAGTTAAAGCCTATTACCAGTTGTGCCTAAGGCATTTGACTGCTGACCAGAAGGCTGGTGGTTCAAACCCACCAGCCACTCCTCAGAAGGAAGACTGGGCAATCTACTTCTGTAGAGATATCACCTCAGAAACCCAAGGAGGGGTCCCTATGAGTCAGAACGGACTTGATGGCAGTGAGGGTTTTTTAAAATCAATTTAAACACGCAAACAACAACAATAACGAGAGTGCCCTGATATCTGCAATCTGAACATATGAGTGCAAATCCTGGCTCTTTGAGCCAGATTTTTATCATCTTTATAAAGAAAATGGAGATATTCATTTTATGGATGTTAATATCAGAGCTGATATGATAAGTAAATGAAATCATGTGCTTGAAAGTATTGCATAAATGTAAGGGATTATTGATACTAAATAAAAAGTATGAGGGCAAGTACTGGTATCAGAAGGATATTATAGTGAAGAAGAAACGCTGCAATGAGAATGTAGAATGTGGGTAAATGGCAGTAGGTATCATAGCTCCCTCTACTGGCCTAGACTTCACCCAGAACTGCAGTAAGAGTGAAAGAGGATTCAAGTTACTGGGGGAGGAATTAGGTAGCTAGGAGGTGAGCAACACAAAATTCAGAAATATGGGGGGTTGGGTAATTCAGTACCCACTTCCTGGTAACGTGGCAACGGATGGGAAGTTTGTGCATCACTAAAGTCATTAACACTAAAGTCAAGTCAGAACAAGAAAAGCAGCAATGAATTACTCCTAAAACTGCTTTAGTTCCTCTTGACTTGGACTGGTCTGGCTGAGTTGAGCCTACAAATGAGAATAAAATCCTCGCTGTAAGGAGGGAAGAGATGCACGAAGCAAAAGAGCTTTTTACATAAACCCATTGTCCTCCAGACACTATAGGACAGAGTACAACTGCCTCATAGTATTTCCAAGCAGACTGCCACATCTTTCTCTCGCAGAGCAGCTGCTGCGTTAGAACCAACCTTTTGTTCGCGGGCGAGCGCTTTAACCACTGCACCACCAGAACTCCTTGTTTTTTACACAGGGACCAATAAACCAGGCAAATGAGACAATAAAGCACCCCTGGTAGTCATTGGTTAAGGGCTAAGCTGCTAACAAAAAGAGCGGTGACTCAAACTCTTCCGGCCATGCCACTCCGCTGCAGAAAGACTTGGTAATCTGCTCCTGTAGAAATTACAGCCTGGAAAACCCTAGGAAGCGAGTTCTACTCTGTCACATGGGGTCAAAAGCAAATTGATGGCACCTGACAACAGCGAGCCCCCACTTAACCACAGAACGGTGTTCAAGAGAGACACCTGCTGCAAGCAAAAGACCCTGTGTCTATGCAGAGGTTTTAAATGGCTTTGGATACCAAACAGGTAAGGAAATACATAATGTAGCTGGGTGTTAGAAAATGGGGCAGTTGTGAGTATTGTTTGTCAAATTCAGATTTTTAAATCTGGAAATAAACTGGTCACTGGGCTAAATTAGACACCCCCCCAAAAAAAACTCACTGCCGGTGAGTCGGATCCAACTTATAGCGACCCCTCCTTGGGTTTCCGAGGCGGTATCACTACGAAGTAGATTGCCCAAACTTCCTTCTGAGGAGTGGCTGGTGAGTTTGAACCTCCAGCCTTCTAGTTAGCAAATGCCTTAGGCACTACACCACCAGAGCTTCCACATAAGACACCAGATGACCAGATTTTTACCACCACCTAGACTGTGAATGGCCCAAGAAAAACAGCACAGATACAGACATGTGATATATTTATTAGTATTAAAAGTTATCATTTCTAACTTCAGATTCAGATTTAAAGAACATTCAGTTAGCACTTACTATAATACAGGCACTATCTCCCATACAAGGAGCTCTAATGGCACCATGGGTAAGGCCTTTGGCTGTTAAGCAGAAGATCGGAGGTTCAAACCCATTAGCTGCTCCACAGGAGGAAGATGAGGCAATCTATTTCTATAAAGATTTACAGCCTTGGAAAACCAGTGGGGGTCACTATGAATCAATCTCCCATATGCATTTAATGTGCATGGAGAACCAGGCTACTTGTATCAAAGCACTGTGATAATCTCACCCCAAGAAAACATCCCAAACTCTGACTTAAATTTGTTAATATTAATATTATTAATAATGGTATTACTAGTAATCACAATCAAGTAAAGTAGTTAAGTAAAATGTAAATACGTAGAGAAAAACAACCACACTCTACATACTATAATGTTTAGCTTTTTTAATTTTTTAATTTTTTATATCCTCCTGAAAACTTAATTGTATCCTAGGCATTAAAGAACATAAACTATCCCAAGTGAAAACCTGTAACATAAAATATGAAAATCTAACTACTCCATACTAATATCTAAGATGTTGCATAAGAATTCTAACCTTCTTGAACATATTCATGATGAATTTCAAATACCTGCATTCATCTCTAGGTTTAAAAAGAATTTCGCCATGTCTTGAAAACCAATGGGAATAGAGTGCCCCCTAGAGTCTTATTTGTATTTTTAATACAAAATCTCGGGGTGGAGGAATCTCATTTTGATCCTTTCTGGCTATGCTCATTAAAATTTAGAGATGTGGGAAATTTGTCTATAGCTGCTATAAAAATGTATGTCTTTACAAAATTTAGTCTCATTCATTTTCCCCCAAGAAAAACATCATCTTCACTAAGTCAAAACCAAAAAAACCAAAGATTTTTATTTAACATGTATTACATTTGTATTGTACTCTTTTCTACATACAAACTTATACAAAGCAAATCTTACTATTAGTAAGGCGATTTTCATCTTTCATGAGTACATGTTACTGATTTATGTGTTCATTTCAGTCTATAAATTCTCTCAAGAGGAAAGTGTTTGTTAATCCAACATTTGAGTCTTTTACCTAAAATTTAGAGAATATATAAGGATGGCTAATAAATTCTTTTGCAAATAAATGAGTCAACGGGCACTAATTAAAATAGCAGCATAGCTAGAATGTCTTTGCCCTGTTTAAGACACATAGTTCAACACAAAGCTATGATGACAGGCATAGTAGGAACAGGTTTATCATATGTGAAGCCTGAAGGGGAAAATGTTGGGTCAGAACCTAAAATTCTAAGTCTTTGTCTGTAAAATGAGTCCCTTGATCTGAGAAGATGCCATATGGTATTGCTTTTGTAAATCAGGCATTGTGTAAGTACTTGAATGGTGGTGTGAGCTACAGAAGCACTATTACCAGGGAAGGAAACCCATATTCAGAGAAAGTATCAATTTAAATAAAGAAGATTCATTGTCAAGAATATTAAGAGTGGAAGGGGTTTGATGTAAACAATTTACCAACAAGCGACTAGCTGATCTTCTTAAGGGATAATAATATATCTGTTGTTGTTGTTGTTGTTATGTACCGCCGAGTCAGACCTGACTCATAGCAACCCCTCCTTGGGTTTCGAGGAGGTATCACTATGGAAGTAGATTGCCCAACATGTCAGGAGTGTCTTAGGCTGGGTTCTCTAGAGATGCAAAACCAAGATAGCTTGTATGTATTGAGAGAGAGAAAATATATATATCTCAAGGAAATGGCTCATGCAGTTGTAGAGGCTGGCAAGTCCCAAGTCCACGGGTCAAATGTCAAGCTGGAGACTTCTGATTCATACAGCTGCAGGGGCTGGTGAACCCAAGACTGATAGGCAATACAGACACTGCTGGCTTGAGAAGCTGAGAAATCCAGCACCAGCAGGCAAAATGGCAGGCTGTTGGTTCACAGGTTGCAAAGGCAATAATCCCAAGATCAGGATTGGCAATATAGTAGGCTACTGGTTCAAGTTGAGATGATGATGGATCAGATGCAGGATCATGAGCAAAATGCCAGAGAGCTTTGCCAAAGCTTTTCCGTATCTATTGGAAGCAGGCCCCACCCTGAAGGAAACTCCCTTTCAACTGATTGATTGCTCATAGCAGATCTCATCACAAAAATAATTACATTATATCAGATATCGTGATGGGGGATAACTATATCATAACTACTAAACCACTGAGAATCATGGCCAAGCCAAGTTGACATACAACCTTAACTATTACAAGGAGCCCAGCTGGCATCCATCTCTGCTTCTGACAGGTCCATCATTCAGCAGCAACAGTAGCTAGACCAGCCTGGTGAGTGGGCATCCAAGCTATAGGGCTCGTGTGCTCTCTATTTCTGCTACCACTGCCAAGCACTGAGGTGGCCCAAGACAGAAACTGGCTAACATATCAGAATAATCATTCTGTCTACGTGGTTGTTCAGTCTTGTGTTGGATACATCACAGAAGGCAGTAACACGAGACTGAGGAGCCAAACACATTCATAGTTCCAGTCTATACCTTTTCCCCAGTCTCTTGTCCCCATTCTTCTAATCTTACCCTTTCCAGATCCCTGACCAGCCAAACTACTCACCATCCTCCTGGAAGGTGTAACCTTGCCTCAGGTCACTTCTCTCTTATATAAAATTAACAAACATGCCTAATGCTCATATCTCTGCTGATATGACTGAGAATATATTTCCTTATAACTGTCCTTTATGGCTACCCTTGAGTAGGACTTCAGTGAGATAGTAGCCCATGTTTGGTTCTACATCATGGAGCCAACTGATGAATAAGCCATAGATGTGAGGTAAGGAAAATATATTAGCGTAACAGAGAGAGGTAAGTGACAGAGGATCCAGATCACCTGTTCACATAATTAATTTACTGTGCCCTCTTGAGCTGCATGGGCCTGATCTCAAATGTACCATTTCCTTGCACTATCAATTGTTATTGTGCTCACCAAACTTTACAATTCAGTGATCTACTAATTCCAGCTTATGATGAGAAGCTCATGTCCCATAGTCAGGGGCTCACTGACCTTTTGGTTGGCAGCTGAGTACCTTAATCACTGTGCCACTGTGCCTATCAATGGTAGAAGAAGTATGTAATTGTAGTATATTCATAATCTGGGTGGCTAAGAGGGACATGAGGTAGCATTCTGGTTCACCACAGCTGACTTGCGGTTTCCAAGGGCTGAGAGGGACGCTGGACAACTAGCAATCTGGAGCCAAGACAGGAGACAACAGAGGCATCATGACAGGGGCCAAGTGGGAGGGACCGTGGACTTCAGGAGAGGGTGCTACATAACAGTCAAAAATCAAGGTAGGATAAGCACACTTCTAACTAGACCAGACCTATCTCTTTTACTGAAATGGAGACCAATTTAAGACAGAGAGAAGGCAAAAGTCAGCTGAATAGAGAGGACAAGATAAAGAAAAAGAGCACTGTTGGCACAGTGGCTAAGGGTTTGACTACTTAGCAAATGGGCAGCAGTTTGAAACCACTCAGCTACTCTGCGGAAGAAAAGACCTAGCAATCTGCTCACATAAAGATTTACAGCCTAAAGAGGTAACTATGGGGAGGATGTGGGAGGGGAGCTGTTGCATTGTGGTAAACTGTGGTCAATGTCATGAGACAAAGTATATGTGAACTGCTGTATGGAAAGTGAATTTGCTCTGTAAATCTTCACCCAAATCACAATAAAAAAAATAAAAATTAAAAAAAAAAAAAAAAGATTTACAGCCTAGGAAATCCTATGGGGAAGTTCTCTGTTGTATAGTTTCACTGTGAATTGGAATCAACTCTGGTGGCGTAGTGCCTAAGGCATGTAACTGCTAACCAGAAGGCTGGTGTTTCAAACCCACCAACCACTCCTCAGAAGAAAGGTTGGACAATCTACTTCCAAAGTGATACTGCCTAGGAAACCTAAGGAGGGGTTGCTATGAGCCAGATCCGACTCGACAGCAGGGAGTTTGATTTGGTTTTTGGTTGACTGCACACAACATCCACCATGAGGCAGCCATACCCTGGCCCCACCCTACAAATGGATATTCTCATGAGGAAGAGAAGGAGAGAACTTTGCAATCTTTAAGACAGGAGAGAAGCAGTCTTTTAAGAAATTTGAACTTTTTTGAAATTGGAAATACCATTTGACCCAGCCATTCCATTACTAGGTATATATCCTAAAGAAGTGAAAGCCATGACAAGAACAGACATATGCACACCCATGTTCATCGCAGCACTATTTACAATAGCCAAAAAATGGAAACAACCTAGGTGTCCATCAACTGAGGAATGGATAGTCAAATTATGATACATACACACAATGGAATACTATGCAGCCCTAAAGAATAACCCAGACTCTGCAAAACACCGCATAATGTGGATGAACTTGGAGGACATTATGCTGAGTGAAATAAGTCAATCACAAAAGGACAAATGTTGTATTATTCCATTATTGTAAAAATCAAGGAAAGGTTTATCTTTGGAAGGAATTTTTCTTTGTTGGTTACCAGGGGTGGGAGGAGGAGCTCTGGTAGCATAGTGCCTAAGGAACTTAACTACTAACCAGAAGTCCAGAGGTTCAAACCCACCAGCCACTCCTCAGAAGGAAGATGGGGCAATCTACTTCCATAGTGATACTGCCTCAGAAACCCAAGGAGGGGTCGTTATGAGTCGGATCCAACTTGACGGCACATAACAACAACAACAGGGGTGGGAGGGGAGGGGAGGGAACACGGTTAGATAGGTAGAGATAAGTATTGATTTGGGTGAAGAGAAGGGCAATGTACCAAACGTGAGTGATCAACATGGTGACATTAAGGAAGAGAAAGACATAGAGAGGTACATAGGAGGTACAGACAACAAAGATGAACCCTTTTGCACATACAGTACTACGTTGTCAAGTGAAGGCAAAGATGGGTATACAGGTGGATAGATGGGTGGACAGGCTGAACTAGTATGTATGTCTGTGAAGCAGGGAGTGTACCCAAGACCATGTATAGGGTTGGAAGACAGTGGTCCTATAAGTTTATTCATATGATCTGAATTCCCAGGTGTATAGTAAATTTGACAAGGGTCAAGGTTGCAGTCACTTCTTGGTCACAGCCAGCTACCTAGAGGGACTGAGTAGTTGAACCTGTGGCTCAGGACCATAGTCACAGGGGACATCAAGCTCAACTGGCATAACATACTACACAAAACATTGTTCCACCTCTTACTTTGGCGAATAGCGACTGGGATCTTAAAAGCTTGCAAGCAGCCATCCAGATGCAATGATGGGTTTCTCCTTGTCCAGAGCAAAGAATAATGAAGAAAACCTAAGATTCAGGGAAACAATTAGTCCTAGCGACTGGTACACCATGTGATCCACAGCCTATACAACTATGAAACCAGAAGAACTAGATGGTGCCTGGCTACCACTGTCAACCACTTGGAGGAGGATCTATGTAGGAGATCCTGGATAGAGAGGGAGAACAATGTGGAACAAAACTCAAAATCATTTGGAGAAAAAAAAAAAAAAAAAGGAGGAACCAGGTGTGCTGGTCTGATAGAGCCTGGTGAAACCACTGAGACTCTGACCTCTAGCTGCCCTTCAAGTCTGGAATTGAACCCACACCTGTGGCTTCCAGCCAAACAAAATACAGGTGTATGAGTTGAACATTTACCTGAGGTAGATACACTCTTTGGAGAGAACAATAATGGGAGAAAGAAGGGCTGCTTATGCATAGGGAGACAGCTCAGGGGGCAGGAGTGCATGGAGGGATGGACACAGGGAAGAGGTAACTATCGGGAGAAAGTAGGAGGGGAGCTGTTGCATTGTGGTAAATTGTAGTCAGTGTCATGAGACAACGTGTATGTGAACTGCTGTATGGAAAGTGAATTTGCTCTGTAAATTTTCACCCAAATCACAATAAAAAGAAAGAAAAAAATTTTGAACTTTCAATTAATTAACTATTTCCCCCAAAAGAGGCTATTTTAGGTGAGAAGAGACTCAATAACCTTCAGCAGGTGAAATTCGGTACAGTATAATTTTCCTCTATCCACACCAGCCCCACTATTGACTGGATTTGAAAGAAGATCAATTATCAAAATTCAAAGACATTACTTGTTTACACCCAGTTGTGTTGTAAGATGTAATTTGTGTTACAATGGTTCAGTGGTCTCAGAAGTCCCTAAGTAGTGGATTAAGGTGAGGTGAAAAAATTGTTTTGACAAAGTCCAAAACAATTCTCAGATGTGTATTTGTTTGTTTTTAACCCAAAGTATCTTTTGACAAATATTCTCACCAATTAGTACTTCTTAAATTTCATTGTCTATTGTTTAAATGTACTAAAAAAAAGTTGGAGGTTTTGATTTCTATTTCACATCTTTTCTGACTTCATCCTGTGTGGAGAGCTAACCCTTCTTTAAAACAACTTCCACTAGACTTTCTTTTTTAGCAGCATATTATCTTTTGTCTTTTTGGTTGAGAACTTTGAATGAACTCCCCTCACAGCCATATTTTTTCATTACCAATTCTCTTTATAATCCCTTTTATTTTAAATTCTGTCCCCGTCCCCATACTTAAATAGTACTGCTCAAAAGTCCTCTAGGATATCCTGTGTAATCCAAAGCACTCTTTCAACCTTCACTTTTCTTAACATCTCTACAGTCTTTCATATTGTTGAACACACTTCCAACAAAAAGAAATAATCTCAAAAAAAAAAAAAAAAAAAAACTCACTGCCATCGAGTCAGATCTGACTTATAGTGACCCCTCCTTAGGTTTCCGAGGCAGTATCTCTATGGAAGTAGACTGCCCAATCTTTCTTCTGAGGAGTGGCTGGTGGGTTTGAACTGCCAGCCTTCTGGTTAGCAGTCAAATGCCTTAGGCACTACACGAAAAGAAATAATCTCAAAGACTTGTTATTCTAAATGTTATTCTAAATGTCATTCTAAATGTCTCTTCAAAAATCTTCCTTCCCATTTTTACTCAGTATTTCAATCCAACAACTCTCAACTAAATTATTGCAGGTACACTCCTCCTCTCTCTCTCTTTTAATCCCTTTTAGACCACCATAAAATGAGCTGTCCTAAAAGGTTTCTCTCATCTATAACTATTCTGTTAAAAAAAAAAAAAAAAAAAATCCCAAGCATCTCTTCATTTGTTCCCATTTACACTGTTTAACTATAAGGAATAGTATTTCTCAATCCTGGTTGTACATTAAAGTCACTGACAAACTATAAAACTTTATGAATTCCTGAGTCTCACACCAGACCTGGTAAATCAGAATCTCTCAGAGTAGGGCCCAGCCATTAATATTTGTTTTAACAGCTCTTCATGCAAATCTAATGTATAGCCAAGGTTTCAAAGCAATGATGCAAAAGTAGATCAAGTCAAAGTAGGAAAATATTGTCCTAGGCTGAGGGCTATGATACAATGATACATCAAAGTCACCTCTAGTGAAGAGTGCCAAAAAATGTGTTAGGTTGTTGTCTGTTTGTTTGTTTTTAACAGGTCGTATTTTATTTTTCAGAAGCAAAAATGGCAAGTGGCAACTTGCCTTTGGAAAGACATTAAGGAATATCAGGGCAATTAGCTATCTATCTCATAGAGATAGCAACCTCAGAAAGACTGTATCAATTATATAGCCCTCAAAATAAAGGCCTATTAAATAAATTTTAGAATATGTTCTTAACTAAAACAACAAAAAAATTATAAATAATAAAATTCATATGTTGTCGTTAGGTGCTGAGTCATGAGTGCCAACTCATAACAATCTTATATAATAACAGAACAAAACACCTGCCAGTCCTGCACACAATCATTGCTGTGCTAGTTCACTGTTGCAGCTACCATACCAATCCATGTCTTTAAGGGTCTTTGTCTTTTTTGCTGTCCTTCTGCTTTTCCAAGTATGATGACCTTCTCTAGGAACTAGTCCCTCCTGATAACATGCCCAAAGTACGTGAGACAAAATGTGACCATCCTCACTTCTAAGGAGCATTCTGGCTGTACTTCCTTTGAGACAGATTTGTTCATTCTCTGTCCATTAAGACATGTGGGGAATGAAAAGGTAAAATTTGGAAATTGACACATAAAGTTCTCCATTAAAATCAGGGAGACTCAAATCCATTTCTTTGTTTTTATAATATTAAGATACAGCTATTTTTCTAAATATCTCATTAGTGATATTCAATGCTTTAAATCTGATTCCCTCGTAATCTATAATGTAACTACTTCCATCTGAAGGTCCAGCAATCTGCATTGAAATAAATTTGGCTCCCATTTCCACCAAACATTATAGTGCAAAACTTCAACAAACCCAAAGCAGGATATCCAAGGTAAAATTGATCTACTCCCAACCATCCAAAAAAAAATAGATAGCAAGTACCATTTTGTATGAATAAACCAAAAACACTAAGGGAGCTCTGGTAGCAGGATGCCTAAGGCATTTGACTGCTAACCAGAAGGCTGGTGGTTCCATTTATATTTCTGCAAGATATGGCCTTGAGAAAACCAACTTCATTGCTAATAAAATGTTTTTCATTGCCACTGAAATCCTTACAAGTTATGTTGGGTGCTGGAAAATCTTGAATATGAGCCGTGTAGTTTGTACAGTTAACTGGTTCTTGCATGGCATCATTTATTTTGGGATCTTTATAAATACATCGTCTCATTTTGAGGTTCTCACATTTAAGTGTCTCCTTGACGCCAGTAGTTGCAGTGGCAGCAGCCCACCAAGGTCCCGGGGTGACTGACACAAACCACAGCACACAGGGGCTGGGTGGTAAAGCCTTTAAAGAGGCCAAGCTTGGAGGGCCAAGTAGCCACCATGCTGAATGAGAATTTCTACTTTTAGTTCTTCAGGGCATTCATACTTAGAAATTATTCTACTTTGGTGGCCAGCATTTGGGAATGATTCACCTAACAACATGAATCACCTGAAAATCTTTTTTAAATGCAAGTTTTCATTTAGTAGGTTTGGGTTAGTGCCTGATATTCTGTGTTTCTAATAAGCTCCTGGGCTATGCTGCTAGTCTATGAATCATAGTTTTTAATAGCTAGGACATAAAACTATACAAACTTCATGCTCCCAATACGTAGATTTTTTTCACTTTTTCTAACTAGGATCATTTGCAGCTTTGTTCTGGCTATTGTAACTTTCTAAAATGCTCTTTCCACCCTTAGGGACCACCCACCCCACAATTCTCAATTTTTCAATTCTTTAGGCAAGTTTTGATCTTCTTTTTACTTTATGATAACAAATAAGGAGCTCTGGTAGCATAGTGCTTAAGGCACTTGACTGCTAACCAGAAGGCTGGTGGTTCAAACCCACCAGCCAGTCCTCAGAAGGAAGGTTAGGCAATCTACTTCTGTAGTGATACCACCTCAGAAACCCAAGGAGGGGTCGCTATGAGTCAGGGCTGACTCCATGGCACATAACAACAACAACAGTCTTTGTAAGGAGCCCTGGTGACACCACAATGGTTAAGAGCTTGGCTGCTAACCAAAAGATTGGCAGTTCTAACTTATTAGTCTAAGGCATTACAACTGCTAACAGAAGACTGACGGTTCAAACCCCCCAGCCTCTCCACTGAAGGAAGACAGAGAAATCTATTTCCATGAAGATTTGCTGCCTCTGAAACCCAATAGGAGTCGCTATGAGTAGGAATCAACTCCGTGGCAATGGGTTTGGTTTTTGGTTTGGTTTGGGATAAACAAACCTAGTGATCTGTTTGCATAAAGATTACAACCTAGGAAACTATATAGAGTAGTTCTAATCTGTCCTGTAGTTGTGTTGTTGTTATGTGTCATTGAGTCAGACCCAACTCACAGCGACCCCTCCGTGGGTTTCTGAGGCAGTATTATTATGGAAGTAGATTGCCTGACCTTCCTTTCCGAGGAGTGGCTGGTGGTTTTGAAGCACCAGCCTTCTGGTTAGCAGTCAAGTGCCTTAGGCACTATGCTATCAGAGCTCCTCTATTCTGTAGGATTGGTATAAATTGGAATAGACTCAGTAAACAACAACAAAGTCTTGCTGCCATAGGTTGGAAATCCCATTCTAAGGTATCACTCATCTCATCTTTGTGTTTATAGGTGTTTTTCTGTTTGTCATCTTTGTGTTTAGGTGTCAGTTGACTCATGGAGTTGTCACTCTGCTATTCACATCACTCCAGGATTAACTTTTAGCAACAATTTCCCTAGAGTGAAAAGAATGACAATAGGACTGAGAAATAATGGTAACAATTCACATATCATCCAAGTCTCCTTGCTCCCAAATATTGGTATACATGTACCACCTTATAATTAACCTCATGCCATTTTAGGTAGATCATTTTAGATAAACCCAATATGGCAACTTCCATAACTCTGCATACTCCAGAATGATAACTTTATAAAAGTGTTCAGCTGAATTTAAGACTTCAGGTTCTGGTGTGTCTTCACCTGAATAGGTGTTATTACCTATACCTATTTACAAGGTATTCAAAATTAATCAGCATATGTAAGAATTATTATCAAGAGGTATAAATGTTAGGAGATAATTCCCTGCATTCCAAAACTAAACTGACAAAAGTACTTAGAAAATTTGATTGAATGTATTTGTGACATATATATTTTCTACCCAATGTAGACTGTCAAAACTAATAAAATGGTGAGAAAAAAATAAGCTATAATGACCTTATTTAAGCTAAACAATTCTAACTCAGAAAAAAAAAAAAAACAAACTCATTATTTTATTTATTTATTTATTTTACTCTGCTTTGAAGCATATACTAGAAACCCAAACAAAAAACCCTTATGCAAATATTCACGTCAAGGATAGAGTTTCCTGAAAAAACAACCTTTGTAATCTTTTATATATAAATATATATACATATATCCCAAACCAAACGCACTACCATTGGGTTGACTCCAACTCATAGAGACCACTACTGGGTTTCCAAGGCTGTAAATCTTTACAGAAGTAGATTGCCTCATCTTCCTCCATCAGAGCAACTGATGAGTTTGAACCACCAACCTTCTGAGTAGTAGCCAAATGCCTTACACACTGTGCCACCAAGCACCATATATATACATATAGATCTGGTGGCATAGTGCCTAGGGCATTTGACTGCTAACCAGAAGGCTGGCAGTTCCAACCTACAAGCCACTCTTCAGAAGGAAGACTGGGCAATCTACTTCCATAGAGATACCACCTCAGAAACCCAAGGAGGGGTTACTGTGAATCAGAATTAACTTGACGGCAGTGAGTTTGGTTTATTTTTTATATATATGTTGTTATGTGTGTATAGGGAGCTCTGGTAGCGTAGTGCCCAAGGCACTTGACTGATAACCAGAAGGATAGCAGTTCAAAACCACCAGCCACTCCTCAGAAGGAAGTTTGGGCAATCTACTTCCGTAGTGATACTACCTAGGAAACCCAAGGAGGGGTCACTGTGAGTCGGGTCCAACTCAACAGCACATAACAACAACAACAACAACAGGTGTGCATATGTGATTTCCACAGAAATTTGGTATGTGTGCATATGCACATGTGTATTTGTACATGTGTGTGCGTACACGCACATATGTGTGTGCTTGCATATGTGTGTGTATGCATATGTGTGTATATGTATATGTACTTATATTGTGATATGTTTGCATATTTATGATATATATACATGTAAACAAAAACCAAACCAAACACACAGCCATCAAGTCAATTCCAACTAATAGCAACCCCCATTGGGTTTCAGAGATGATAAATCTTTACGGAAATAGATTGCCCCCTGGATGTGATATATGCATAAATGAGTGATGTATATGTGTTATGTATACATGTGTATGATATGTATACATGTATGATATGTATGGGAGCTCTGGTAGCATAGTGCCTAAGGCACTTGACTGCTCACCAGAAGGCTGGCGGTTCAAACCCACCAGCCACTCCTCGGAAGGAAGGTTGGGCAATCCTACTTCTGTAGTGATACTGCCTCGGAAACCCAAGGAGGGGTCGCTATGAGTCGGGGCCGACTCGACGGCAAACAACAACATGATATGTATATATGTGTGTGATGTGTATATATGTGCATTATGTATACTTGCATACATTACATGTGTATATGAACATCAAAAATGTGTATATATCACACACATCTCTACACATCACACGTGTGTATTACATATGCATATGTGTGTAATGTGTTACACACATGTGATGTACACACAAGCATGTGATGTGAAAACGTAAGTATGTATATAAGTATATGTGTATACATATATCTATATTTATATAAGTATGCATACATATATCTTTACATGTGAATATGTGTATACATATATAAGTGTATATATACTATGTGCATGCATATGTGTATATGTGTATACATGTATATACATGCATATATCTGTATGTGTATTCATAAACATGCATACATATGTATGTGTATGCATGTATATACAGATATGTGCATGTATATATGTATATATGTATGTGCATGTGAATACACATATGTAAACATGTATGTACATATATGTATAGAGGTATGTCCATGTGTATACATGCATATATTCATATCCATGTACATAGATGCACATCTATGTTTACATGTGTATACACATGTGTGCATATGCATACATGTGTATACACACTCCTCACTTATCACCTATCTTGTTATCCAAAATTTCACATTTATGACAATAGAAAAAATCTACTATATGACTATTTTTCACATTGACAATGGTAGTAATGAGCACTGGGTTGTGAAGCAAGAATAAAGCTGACTGTGGCAGTTAAAGTTAAGTGACAACTTGGCTGAGCCATTATTCTCAGTGTTTTGGCATGCATATGTAATTATGCATAATTATGTATAATGATGTAATTTGGCAGTTATATAATGATGTAGTCCTCTTCCATTTTGTGATTTGATGTGGTCATCCTCCATTTTCATGTAACTGTTGATACTTGCCTAACGACCTGAATTTTGGAAGCTAACCATATTTATAAGTGAGGAGAAGGTATACACATACACATACACAATGAAACCTGTAAAAGCCAGAAAATGATGGGACTGCCTTGCAGTTTTCTGCTTTGACAGGATGCAATCTTACCACTTTTCTACAGCTCTCTATTAGTGGGAAATATTTGAGTTTTCTTCCTCTGATTGGTTTCTACCTTACATGGATTCTGGCTTTCACAGGTTTTACTGTATATAGATAGAGATATATGTGTGTATAGACAAAAAGAAGTGATTTTATAAAACCTTGACCATCAAACAAGAGACAAATGGCTTGCTTAGTTTTAAATGCCTAATTAAACATATATACTAGGAGAATAAAATAATCGCTCTGGTAATATCTCTTCTTTGTATTTAACAAAAAGGACATTTTCTGCTTCTGAGTATCGTTAAAGTTTTTAGTAAGTTGGTTAATGAAATATCTACATGCTATGTACACTATGAGGAGCCCTGGTAGCATAGTGGTTAAACGCTAGTTGCTAACCAAAAGGTTGGTGGTTCAAACCTACCAGCTGCTCCACAGTAGAAAGATGTGGCAATCTGCTTCCATAAAAGATTTACAACCTTGGAAATCATATGGAGTAGTTCTACCCTGTCCTGTAGAGCTGTTATGAGTCAGAATCGACCAAACAGCAGTGAGTTGATTTGGTTTTTATGTACAATAGAATTGTGTAATGATTATCTCGTATTCTCAATGAATATGACCTTCTTTTCTTTAATTATTTTATTGGAAACAATAGTGCCTTTGGATTCAGACAAATTTGGAATTAAAATTTGTTTAACACTTTAACAGCTGTGTCACTGCCAAAGGGGCAAGGAGGCCACATCTTCGGACCTCCTCTAACTGCACAAGAGGAAGACAGAATCACCATCAGTAGCCCAAGGCCTATTCCTGCGAGGCCAGACATGATGCCTGCATCCAGCCCTTTCACCAACCCTGACACCAACCGTTCCTCCCACAGCACTCACCACCTTTCTGCTGGGTTCTATAATTCACTGCAGTGGCCACACAGAACTCACAGATTATGGGGTTTAATAGGGAAGTACCAGGTTACAATTCAAATTCAGGAAAAACGCTCAGTCTCTCTCGGCCTGCCATCTCTCAGCCAATGGTCTCTCACAGTCTCTCTCCCAGCAGTACATGTCCCTCGGTGTCTCTCTCAGCCATGCATGTCTCTTCCATCTCTTTCCCAGCAGCACGTGTCTCTCAGGAGCGCGTGTCTCTCAGGAGTGCGTTTCTCTCAAGAGCGCATTTCTCTCAGGAGCACGTCCTTCTCTGCCAGCAGTCAGAGAGACTTCTGCCTCTAGGAGGCCTCCGTTTGAGCCTGATAGAGTGGCCAAACTAACCAATCATAACATCAGAATTCTAAGCACATGAAAGATAGCGAACTTCCCAGAACATTGCTTTGTGCTACTCCCAACAGAAATACCCCAGGTGGATAACTTTTACAATCAGGAGCTCCTCAGTTGCTCACAGCAAATTCCACTGTAGCGTTTACAAAGACTTATGGCTAGAAAAGCCATACCAGATAATTTACTACACCCTAGTCACCTTGTGCAAGTTATTAAACCAAACCAAACCCACTGCCATTGAGTTGATTCTGACTCACAGCATCTCCCTTAGGTTTCCAACATGGAAAATCTTTATGGAAGTAGATTGCCCCATCATTCTTCCGTGGAGCAGCTTGTGGTTTTGAACCACTCATCGTCTGGTTAGCAGTCAAATGCTTTAGGCTTTGAGTCACCAGAACTCCTCTGCAAGTTACTTAGACTGTCTAAAATTCAGTCTCCTCATCTATAAATTGTGAATAATTACAGAGCTTGTATTATTAAAATGCCTGTCAAAATGCTAGGACCAAAGGAGGCCTAACATGAATGCTAATCCCCTTCCCTGTCTGCCCTCTCTTTGAATACACCCTTCATTTTCCAGTTCAGGCTTCTGTGATTAGAGTTTAGACATTCAGAACATTTCCCACCAGGACTCATGGTAAGCCAAATTATTAGGTCAGTAAAATTGATCTCCTGAAGTACTTTTGCCTTCTTGATCATGCACCTTTCTCCCCATAATAAGTATCCAATATATTTTTCCTCCTCTCCACTCCCCTAACAAAATCTCTTTTGCTATAATTGGCAAATGTGAATGAATGTATTATCCCTGACAGGAAAATTTGCATTTTAATAAGACACAAAATCTATTCCATTACTCATTAGAGAAATCTTAATCAGCACATACCATGTAATGATTCTGGACCCCATAAGATTGATTTGAACCAATGTGAACTTGATTTGACACTTTAGCTTTCCTAGAGGAAGTCAAAAATTCTTTCCATACCCTTCCTTCTCTTATTTTCCACCATACAAGTTTATGGACTAGAAAATCTGCTGGTCATCACTAGAAGCCATTTGCAAACTGGGGTGTGAACTAAAATGTACTCTCTAGATGTGTACAGCAAACGCAATAATGAAAAAACATATATTAATATGATTACATGGGTTTTCTTTTTTATTAATCTGTTAATGTCTCTCTGGAGAGCTCTGGTGGTATAGTGCCTAAGGCACTTGCCTCCTAACCAGGAGGCTGGTGGTTCAAACTCAACAGCCACTCCTCAGAAGGAAGGTTGGGCAATCTACTTGTGTAGTCATACCACCTCAGAAACCCAAGGATGGGTCACTATGAGTTGGATCCAACTCCACAGCAGTGAGTTTAACCTCTCTTTGAAGACTAAGGTGCACCTAACCAAGCCATGGTATTTTCAATCACTTCATATGCATGTGAAAGCTGGACAATGAATAAGGAACACCTAAGAAGAGTTGATGCTTTTCAGTTGTGGTGTTGGTGAAGAATACTGAAGGTACCATGGACTGCCAGAAGAACTAACAAATCTGTCCTGGAAGAAGTGTAGCCAGAATGATCCTTGGAAGCGAGAATGGCCAGACTTCATCTCACCTACTTTGGTCATGTTGTCAGAAAGGATATACCTGGAGAAGGATATCATGCTTGGTAAAGCAGTGGGTCAACAAAAAAAGGGAAGGCCCTCCATGAGATGTACTGATACAGTGGCTGCAATGATGAACTAATGTATAGCAAGTATTGTGAGGCTGGCACAGGACCGGGCAGTGTTTCGTTCTGTTGTACATAGGGTTTCTATGAGTCAGAGCCAACCAGACAGCATCTAACAATGACAACAACAACAAGGTAATGATTTATATTAATAGATTTTGCAATGTTGAACTATCCTTGCAACCCTGAAAACCATAAAAATAACCTGGGGATCTTGTTAAAATGTAGATTCTGATTCAGTATACTCTCTGGGGTAGAAATGCAAATTCTGAGCAGAGGGTAGAATCAGAATGAACCAGTTTGAAGCCCTGGTCTGAATCCACCCATCTCAGAAGAAAGGCAATCTACTTTGACCTCAGTAAGATTACAGCCATTGAAAACCCTAAGGAACGTAGTTCTCCTCTGATATGCATGGGGTCACCATGAATCAGAAGTAACAAGCTGGCAATGAGTTTGGGTTTTTTGATTTCTCATTTTCATTTTTGTCACATACTTCAATCTAGTTGTATTAGTAATACAGCTGAAATCTTGAGCCCTATTTAAATCAGGTTTCTGCTGTTACATTTTACTGATTAGAACACTGGAGAGGAAGAGTGATGAGTGGTATGATTCAGGCAACAAACCCCACAATGAAACTCCAGCATTAAGATATGTAAAATAACTAACAGTTTGCCTGGAGCCAATTAGGCACTCAGCAAATGTTAGTTCTCTCCCTTCTTAATGAATTCATCAGGTTCACATGGTGTTCAGTTTTCTGTACACTTCTATCATGCATCAGAACAGCATCACTGAAGGTCAGCATTTTGTCCTGGTAGCAGTACTACTGGAATGATTCATTTCAGTGACAGACTATAACTCCCATATACAGGTCCCAAATGGCTTGTTGACATTCCTAAAATACAGCCCATCAGGACAACCTTCAGGCACCAAATTTTAGAAAACTGCTTAGATTTTTATTAGGAGAAAACTTGGTGCTTTATCTCCTACTAAAAAAGTCTTGAGGGAATATATTTTGCTATTGGACCGTGAAATCCTACTCTTGGGAATCTATCTTAAGGTTAAAAATCTGAAAGAGTAAAGTATTTTTATGGAGAATGATACTTACAGCAGTATTATTTATATTAACAAAAGAAAATCTGGAAACAATTTAGAAATCTGTAAGTAACTATAAAGTGACCAGTTAAATAAATTATGCTAAATCCAGTCAATGAAATATTAGGCATTAAGTGTGTTTATGAAGAGATAACAACACTGAAATTATTTAGGTTGTGTCCTTGAGTAGAAAGCACAGGATAAAAAATATTTTTTCTGTATTTTAACAGATTTGTAAAAACTAAATTATGCAAATAAAAGTGCCACTAGTAATTTTACTATGGTGGTGAATATCAGCTTTTTTTTTTTTTTTTTTTTTCTTTTTCCACTCTTCTTTTTTATGGACTAGGCTTATCATAGGAAAAGATTTACTTCTGAAAGCCCAGAGATATTTGCCTACAGTGGGCATATCACATACCTGATCACTAAGGCAAAGGGATAAAACTGCCCAGTTATGACTTCATTTTCTCTGAAAACTGACCTTAATGTTCATTTCAAGCTGATTTCATCTCTAAATATTCATGTGGGAGAACATGAGAACACAGTGTATTTGGCCTGAAGACCTATAGTTCCCAAGGGATGTCTACAGTTGGCAATTCTTGTCAACTGGAGCACCAAGCAGTAAAATATTTGTTATTCTTAAATATTAAGAATACTAATGCATATTGCTGACATAACTCTTCATTAGTAATAATGGTAATGTTATGATCTCTGTTTGACTCAAATCTTCATAATTATTCTCTTTTGATCATAACTTAGATGGAAAGAGGGATGAATGGCAATATTCAAGACCAAATCTCCATAAAGGAAACTAGACTAGGAATTATAGTCATCAGGGCAATTAATGCTTTCACACAAAGCACTGTTCTAATGACTGTCCACTACCAAGAAACAGTTCACTCTATTCTTTTCCCAGTAAAAAAAAAAAAAAGAGTATGACCAACTGATTGTTTCAGTTTTATAAGTTTATTAATCTGTTAATGTCTCTCAAGGGAGCTCTGGTAGCGTAGTGCCTAAGGCACTTGACTGCTAACCAGAAGGCTGGTGGTTCAAACCCATCAGCCACTCCTCAGAAGGAAGATGGGGCAATCTACTTCCATAGTGATACTGCCTTGGAAACCCAAGGAGGGGTCGCTATGAGTCGGGGCCGACTTGATGGCACATAACAACAACAACAACAACAATACATATAAGGGAGCTCTGGTAGCGTAGTGCCTAAGGCACTTGACTGCTAACCAGAAGGCTGGTGGTTCAAACCCATCAGCCACTCCTCAGAAGGAAGATGGGGCAATCTACTTCCATAGTGATACTGCCTTGGAAACCCAAGGAGGGGTCGCTATGAGTCGGGTCCGACTCAACAGCACATAACAACAACAACAATACATATTATAAGTAACTTTTAAAACCAAAAATGCAAACTATTATTTTACATTTCAGGGCATTTGTTGTCTGGCTTGAGCTAATTCCTCTTTCTTAAAAAAATAAAAAATAAAAAAGAAGAAGAAGAAGAAGAACATAAAAGGTCCCTTAGAATATGTAGAATATGAAATGATAGTTGCAAGCTCTTTAGAAATATTTCTATTAAGCTAGAATAATGATGAGTTACAATTAGCTGCTATAATATTTCTACTTAAAGAAGGTTTGTTGTCATTTTTTATTTTATTATTTGTTGAATGTTTTTGTACATCAAGCTATTTAAAAGATGGTATTTTATAAATCTCAAAATACTCCTATTAAGTTAGCAGTATCATTATGATGATTTACAGCGAAAGAAACTGAGGCAGAAAAGGGTTTAGTTGATTTACCCAGGGCCACGCCGGCATAGTTAGGATTCAAAACTAGGTCTATCTCTATCTCATTCTCCTGTAGTCTCTGCTTTTATTATCTGCATTCCACCTGCTACCAGCACTGCTGTTCCACGAGCTCTCTTCTCTTCTCCTAGAGAGAATTCACGAGCTCTCTTCTCTTCTCCTAGAGAGAAGTGGACAAGATCTTATTTCTCAACTTTCTTTCCTCATGATGTTCTCAAGAGGAACACCAGGTCTCTCTTTACTTCTGTTACTTTATCATTCCTCTTGATGTCAACATAAGCACTTTTACAACAGATCACATCTCCCAAGAATGAATTAATGGCTTACTGTGGTGTTGGCTGCATTATGAGGACACATTACTTGTGTTCCTAATACAATATATGGTAGATGAGTTCTGGGAAATTTTCCCATAGTGAATCAATGTAATCCACAGAATGCATACTTAGTAGTTTTCATATCAGAAAATATTCCTTTCCTGACACAGTATTCTGTTCATTTCTGACCTTTTGCCTGTTTTATTATTATTATTATTAGTCATTTTATATATTGTTTGTTTCTCTTTTAAGCCTGGGTTCCAGCGACTACAATGCTAGGTTTGTCCCAAACCACCTATACTCTTTTACCTCTTCTGGTTATATGCAGGCTTCAAAGACATGACAGAGATGAGAGTCCAGTCTATGATCAAAGAACAGAGCTTTTACTCCAGTAAAACCAACTGACCAGGACAATGCCAACGAGACAACAATGGCACTTTTTTTTTTTTTTTTTTTGATCATTTTTTTTTTTTTTTTTGTCCCAACAAGTA
>NW_006921588.1:14661183-14667026 GCF_000298275.1 Orycteropus afer afer | reverse complement strand
AGATTGCCCAATCTTCCTTCTGAGGAGTGGCTGGTGGGTTTGAACCACCAGCCTTCTGGTTAGCAGTCAAATGCCTTAGGCACTACACTACCAGAGCTCCTTATACTTTATACGGCATTCCTACAAATAATATACATAAATTAACTACTTGATTAATTAAATCTAAAAAAGACTCAAAGGAGCTCTGGTGTCATGGTGGTTAAAGCATTCGGCTGCTAACCAAAACTTTGGAGGTTTGAACCCACCAGCTGTTTTACAGAAGAAAGATGAGACAGTCTCATCTAGATGCAACAATGGGTCTCTCCTCGTCCAAAGCAAACAAGAATGAAGAAAACCAAAGATTTGTGGAAACAATTAGTCCTAGCGACTGGTACACCATGTGATCTGCAGCTATATGACTATGAGACCAGAAGAACTAGATGGTGCCCGGCTACCACTGTCAACCACTTGGAAGGGGATCTATGGAGGAGATCCTAGATAGAGAGGGAGAACAATGTGAAACAAAACTCAAAATCATTTGGAAAAATAAAGGGGGAGGGACCAGGTTTACTGGTCTAATAGAGCCTATGGCCCCTAGCTGCCCTTCAGGTCTGGAATTGAACCCAAACCTTTGGCTTCCAGCCAAACAAAAGAGAGGCATATGAGTTGAACATTTACCTGAGGTAGATACACTCCTTGAAGAGAAAAATCATGGGAAAAAGAAGGGCTGTTTATGCACAGGGAGACAGCTCGGGGGGCAGGAGTGCTTAGAAGGATGGACACAGGGAAGAGGTAACTATGGGGAGGAAGAGGGAGGGGAGATGTTGCATTGGGATAAATTGTAGTCAATGTCATGGACAAAGTATATGTGAACTACTGTATGGCAAGTGAATTTGCTCTGTAAACTTTCACCCAAATCACAATAAAAAATAAATAAATAAATAAATAAAAAGAAAGAAAAGGGATTTATAGCCTTGGAAAGAAATCTTTATAGCCTTATAAAGATTTATAGCCTTGGAAACCCTATGAGGCAGTTCTACTTTGTCCTATGAAGTCGCTAGGAGTCAGAATTGACTTGATAGAAGTGGGGAGGGTTGGTATCGTCTTATACAGGTGATTTTTTAAAACAGCACCAGATAAGTTTTGAGCTTTAGCTTCATTTCAGTATAACAAAGAATCCAATGTAGAACTAAAATTTAAATTGTTAGAAAAACTTTAACACATGTATCAGTAATAATTGACTCATATAACTACTATTAGACACACTCAAAGAGCTCTGGTGGCATAGTGCTTAAGGCATTTGACTGCTAACCAGAAGGCTGGTGGTTTGAACTCCACGGAAGGAAGGTTGGGCAATCTACTTCCATAGTGAAACTGCCTCAGAAACCCAAGGAGGGGTCACTATGAGTTGGATCGGACTTGATGACAGTGAGTTTGGTTTGGTTTTTTTTTGGAAACACTCAATATACAAAACACAATGTTAGTTTTAGTGAAGAATGAAAAGATAATCTTGAACTCTAGTGAGAGAAATAAGAAATGTACACAGAAGGTGGTATATGTTGCATATAATAAAATATATTCAGTGAGTTATTGTAAAGGATTAGGGGAAACAAAAACCCATTATTTTATTTTTCATAATTACAAAATCTATGATAAAATATATTCCTGAATGAGGAAATATAATTTATTTAAATCAGAGAAATACACTTAAAAGCTATTTTCTTTATTATTTAGATTTATTACATTTATCATATGCCATCTTAATGATTTATTTTTAGTCCATCTAAACATTTTATTCACAAAGCAGCTGGTGTTGCACTCTCCCCAACCTTGATGTGCCTAAGTTAAACTCAAATCTTTTCTGTTAGAAACAAAATCACTAAATAAATGACAGTTAAAACATAAAATTTTGAATTTGTATCAATTATTCACTATCTTCCTTGTGATCTTTCAGGTAGGAAAAATCACACAAAGTACTTTCTGAAAGAGTAACCATTAGTTTTAAATTTCAAGTTATAATAGAGATAAAAGTAGACTAGAAATCAATAGAGATGAAAGTTAATAAGATGACCCTGTTCACCTACTCTAAGTTGATTAAAGGGGAGCTGAACCAACCAAGTTAGTCTAGATAGACTAATGAAATCAATAGAATTTCTTTTTTCAGGGGGAAGGAAGGAAAGAATACCAAGATATACATTCATGGTTTGTGACTCTCCAAAGATCTCTGCCTACAGTGTCTATTACCAGGGTTGAGAACAATTTAAAATTCTGGTTCTGATCAAAGAGATGGAATGACAAGAAAAAAAGAAGTAATCCAAAAACAAAAACCAAAAAAAAAGCAAACTCATTGCCATCCAATCAATTCAACTCATAGCGACCCCCTTTGGGTGTCCGAGGTGGTAAATCTTCACAGAAGTAGATTGCCCAGTCTTCCTTCCACAGAGTGGCTAGTGAGTTTGAACTGCCAATCTTCTAGTTAGCAGTCAAATGCCTTAGGAACTACACCACCAGAGCTCCTTACCACCAGAGCAGCAGGTTCTTGGATTGGGTCAAATTTATGACTCCATTCTACATAAATGTATTTATTGAATATCTATTATGGTCCAGACCTCCTCTAATGTAAAACCTAAAGATGAAACATCAGGAAAGGAAGTGAGAGGAGTCTCCTGTTCATGTGGCCCTAGGGGTATCAGGCCTAGCTGGGAATCCCAATTCCACCACTTTCTAGCTCTGCGGCCTTGAACAAATAATTTCATTTCTCCAAACCTGTTTTGCTCATCCATACAATGGTTCAATTATGTATACCTTCAGAGAAGATGTGAGGATTAAAAGAATAAAGTAGCTACATGATATCTGATATATTACAGCTTGTCTATAAATAGCTCTGTTTAGTTCTGGTTGCATTCGTTACATTGGATGTGGACTATAGGACAAACTTTATCAGTTAAAAAAACCTCAGCTCTTTTAAATTTACCCTTCCTACTCTTACGTCCTCATTTCCTTCCAAGTAATTTTGCTTATCAAGTCACCAAGTTGTCACAAATGGTCAGAGCTCTATAAAATTCAGGAAACAAGGTAGTAATTGATCTAGCAATGGCTCTGCAGCTGAGGGGAAAAGGTATGACATATGACCTAAAAAGGCATTTGAGATCTTTAAAATGAGAAAGAATGTTAGGTAAAAATTCAAGTGAACAATTCTTGATATAGAATGGTAAAAGTAAGAGATTTTCTTGGCAATTAGAGTAATCAGTGGTTTTCAAATTCTTTCATGTCAGGAGGATGAATATAATTTTTATAATTAAAAATTATTGAAGACACAAGCTTTTGTTTATGTATGTTGTGTCTGTTGATATTTATCACATTAGAAACTAAAGCTTAAAATTTTTAAATATTTATTTTAAAATAATAAATCCATTACATGTTAGGGTAAATGTTTGTGAAAAATGACTACATTTTCCAAAACAAAAAAATTTAATGAGGAAGATAATGTTACCTTTCTGAGAACCTCTTTAATGTCTAAATTATAGGAGAGGAATTAGATCCTCATACCTGTTTCTACATTCATTCTACTATGATATCATATGTTATAAACAAACAAAAAAAAAATTCATTGCCATTGAGTCAATTCGACTCATAGCGACTCCTCCTTGGGTATCTGAGGTGGTATCTCTATGGAAGTAGATTGCCCAATCTTCTTTCTGAGGAGTGGCTGGTGGGTTTGAACCACCAGCCTTCTGGTTAGCCTTACATACTATGCCACCAGAGCTCCTCTAAAAAACTTCATGGTATACTTATGAAAGGGAGTGAATGAAACAATTAACAATTATTATTATAAGAAGAGTTTTGGCTTCACAGACTCTAGCTTAGTTTCCTAGTGGCCGCAATTAAAAAAAAAATTATTGAATTTGAGTTCCAGTAAGATGGTGGAATAGGCAGAAAGACTGCACAGACCCTCTTCAACAAAGAAAAGGGGAACCAATTAACACAGGTACAGAAGATAATCCTGGACCCCTGACCCTTGAAGGGAAGGATATAGAAGTGGACTAAACTCCAACTAGCAGAAGAATTTGCATGAAAACACCAAAAAGGAGACATATGGAGCTGCGGTCTGGCAGTGATCCTGATAGTACAGACAGCTTGGTTATTGCCGAGTGGTGGTAGGACCTAAGCATTAACCTAAAAATCAGCCCTGCTAGCCAGGGACTGCACGGAGGACTGCACTGGTGGCCGGTGAATAAAATGAGAAGCAATGAAGAGGATGGTGGGCTGAGCTGTGGACTTTTGCCTGTCCAGAGAGTGCAGCCATTTTGAATGTTTACAAGTGGTTTGACCATTTTGTATATTTAAAGCCACACCATTCTCCCAGATTCCAGGGACTTAAGAACAGGCTCCACTTGCAAGGAACTACAAAATCATTCCAGACGCAAATGACTGGAAAGATGCAACATTCCCCTTGTTACTCTTATACCCCACACCCTCTTCATGAATGACGGTGCAGCCATTCCTCACTCCCACCAAACATCTGGGCCAGCAGGAATTCCATCCCACTCTTGTGTGCTCAGCTGGAGCCTGGGTGCCCTGCCCCACCCTGCCCCTGTTTTTTTTGTTTGTTTGTTTTTCTATTTTCTTTTTTTAATTTGCTTGTTTTTGTCTATTTTAAAACTACCGTCATTATTATTACTTTTATCCTTTTTACTACTATTCTTTGTTCTTCTCCTCTCAGGTTCTAGCTGTCAACTTTTTTTCTTTTCCCTGTTCCTGCTTGCAATTTTTTTTTTTCCTGTTTCATGGTTTACCCTGTTCCTTGTGTTTATTTTATGTTTTTCCCATTTTTTTCTTCATTATTCTCCTTCTTTACCTTTTTTCTCTTATTGCACTCTCCCCAGATATTATGGGCTTTGTTATTATTTTTTTCTTTTTCCCTTATTTCTTTTTTTGGTTACTGTTCATGTGTGATTACATGGTGTGTTTTTTGTCCATTTGCTTTTATTTTTTGATGATTATTCAATTGTTATTTTTGTCGAACTGAGTGGAAGACAGAAACAGTCCCCATATGACACAACTACACCCACATCTCCTGAAGCTTCACTTACTGACTGAAAGCCAGCACTTCCTTCTCCACCAATGGACCAATGATAAACAACCACTAAGAAGAGCCTGACTCACCCTTGGCAGCTCTTCACAAACAGTTAAAAGAGATCTAAATACAACAACTCTACGATGTCTCAGAGACAACAGACCATCACAGTACACACAAAAAAGCACAATAAAGTGGTAGAAACAAGGGAGCAGGGTGTAGACCCAGAACACATACCTGAGGAAGAAGCAGCATTGGAACTCTCTGATAAGGAATTCAAAATAATTATATTTAGGTATCTTCAAAGGATTGAGAGACAGACAAAGGAAAACACAGACAAAACACTAGAAGAATTTTGGAAGAAAACACAAGAACAAAATGACAAAGTAAATGAAAAATTAGAAATGATTCTAAATCTACAGAAAGAAATCCAGAAGATTAATACTAAATTGTCAGATATAGACAACACATTGAAAGGGCAAAGGAGTAGAATTGATGTAATGGAAGAGAGAATTAATGAGATTGAAGACAAATACCTGAATACCCCTTTGAAAAGGGATCAATCAGGAAAAAAATCAAAACAAAATGAAGAAAGCCTAAAGTTCATGTGGCATACCATCAAAAGGAATAACCTATGTGACACTGGAATTCCAGAACAGGAAGAGAAAAATAAAACCACTGAGAAAATCGTCCAACATTTGTTGGAGGAGAACTTCCCTAATACAATGAAAGAAGAGAATATATCCATTCAGGAAGTCCAATGAACCCCAAACAGGATAGACGCCAA
>NW_006921588.1:14655564-14657134 GCF_000298275.1 Orycteropus afer afer | reverse complement strand
ATTCCATTACTAGGTATATATCCTAAAGAAGTGAGAGCCATGACAAGAACAGACATATGCACACCCATGTTCATCACAGCACTATTTTCTATAGTCAAAAGATGGAAACAACCTAGGCCTCCATCAACTGAGGAATGGATAACCAAACTATGATACATACACCCAATGGAATACTATGCAACCCTAAAGAATAATGTAGAATCTGCAAAACACCACATAATGTGTATAAACTTGGAGGACATTATACTGAGTGAAATAAGTCAATCACAGAAGGACAAATATTGTATTAGTCCGTTATTGTAAAAATCAATGAAAGATTTATCTACAGAAGGAAATTTTCTTTGTTGGTTACTAGGGGTGGGAGGGGAGGGGAGAGAACGCTGTTAGATACGTAGAGATAAGTACTGATTTGGGTGAAGAGAAGGGCAATATACCAAATGTGAATGATCAACATGGTGGCATTGAGGAAGAGGAAGACAGAGAGAGGTACATGGGAGGTACAGACAACAAAGATGAATCCTTTTGCACATACAGTACTGTATTGTCAGTGAAGGCAAACATGGGTATATGGGTGGATAGATGGGTGGACAGCCTGAACTATTAGGTATGTCTATGAAGGGGGAATGTACCCACACCCATGTACAGAGTTGACAGACAACGGTCCTATAAATGTATTTGTATGATCTGTAAGAATTCCCAGGTGTATAGTAGAGCTGACAAGGGACAGGTCATAGTCACTTCTTGGTCACAGCCCAACTACCCAGAGGGACTGAGTAGTGGAACTGGTGGGCTCAGGACCATAGTCACAGGGGACATCAAGCTCAACTGGCATAACATACTGCACAAAACATTATTCCACCTCCTACTTTGGTGAGTAGTGACTGAGATCTTAAAAGTTTGCAAGCAGCCATCTAGACGCAACGATGTGTCTCTCCTCATCCAGAGCAAAGAAAAATGAAGAAAACCAAAGATTCATGGAAAAAATTAGTCCTAGAGACTGGTATACCATGTGCTCTGCAGCCTATAAGACTATGAGACCAGAACAACTAGATGATGCCCAGCTACCACTGTCAACCACTCAGAAGGGGATCTATGTAGGAAATCCTGGATAGAGAGGGAGAACAATGTGGAACAAAACTCAAAATCACTTGGGAAAAAAAATAGGGTGGGGGGGACCAGGTTTGCTGGTCTAATAGAGCCTGGTGGTACAATTGAGACTATGGCCTGTAGCTGACCTTCAGGTCTGGAATTGAACCCACACCTGTGGCTTCCAGCCAAACAAAAGACAGGCATATGAAGTGAACATTTACCTGAGGTAGATACACTCTTTGGAGAAAACAATCATGGGAGAAAGAAGAGCTGTTTATGCACAGGGAGACAGCTCATGGGGCAGGAGTGCATGGAGGGATGGACACAGAGAAGAGGTAACTATGGGGAGGAAGAGGGAGGGGAGCTGTTGCATTGTGGTAAATTGTAGTCAATGTCATGAGACAACGTGTATGTGAATTGCTGTATGGGATGTGAATTCGCTCTTTAAATTTTCACCCAAACCACAATAAATAAATAAATA
>NW_006921588.1:14647288-14655334 GCF_000298275.1 Orycteropus afer afer | reverse complement strand
ACTTCTGTAGTGATACTGCCTTGGAAACCCAAGGAGGGGTCGCTATGAGTCAGGGCCAACTCGACGGCACATAACAACAACAACAAACCATATATATATATATATATATATATATATCACAGATTGGATGGTTTTAAACAATAGAAATTTATTGCCTCACAGTTCTGAAGGCAAGATGTCCAAATCAGCGTGTTGGCTGTGTTCTGAGACACAGACTGTTTAATGCCTCTGTCTTAGTTTCTGGTGGTTCCTGGAAACCTTGGAGTTCTTTGACTTGTAGATGCATGTTCAGATGGTTCTCTTTTCTCTGTGTGCCTCTCTGTATTTGTTCTCCTCTTTTTTTAAGGACAGCACTTGGATGGGATTAGGAACCACCCTATTCTGTTATGACTCCATGTTAACTGATCTTGGTGTCTGAAAGACACCATTTCCAAACAAGGTCATATTCACAGGTATGGTGTTAGGATTTCAACTTATCTTTTTGGAAATCACAATCCAATGCATAATACTCTGTCCTCTGGCCCTGCAAAATCCATATCCTTCCCACTTACAAAATACATTCACCCTCATCGCAGCATAAGGAGTCCTGGTGGCAGAGTGGTTAAGCGCTGGGCCACTAACCAAAAGATGTCCAGTTTAAACATACCAGCCACTTCCCTGGTAGAAAGATGTGGCCATCTGCTTCAGTAAAGTCAACAGAAACCCTATAGGGGAGTTCTACTCTGTCCTATCGGGTCATTATGAATCAGAATCGACTCAGCAGCAGACAGCTGCAAAACAACATCCCAGCATCTGCAAAAGTCCTAACCCATTCCAGAATCACCCTCAATCCAAAATCTCATTTTCTAAACCAGGTATGGATGAGACTCTGAGTGTGGTCCATACTGGGGTAAAATTCTTCTCCATCTGTGGACCTATGAAAACTAGAACACAAGTTATCTGTTTCCAAAGTACAATGGTGGTACACCTTAGGGTAGACATTCCCTATTCCAAAAGGGAGAAATTGGAGGGAAAGAATGGGTCATAGGACCAAAGCAAGTATGGAACCAAAAGGCTTGAAAATAGTCCTCTGTCCTTCACACCTGCCTGGGCAAAAGGCCATTCTCCTAGTCCAACAGATAGGCAGTCCCTCCCCCTCAGCCCTGTGAGGCAGTCTCATCCCTTCAGCCCTAAACTAGCAGCCCATTCTCCAAACCAACCAGTGTGTCCCCTACCTCCCAGAACTGAGGAGGCGGCCCCACCCTCTGAAACCTAGGAAGTGGCAGTCCCATCCCCCAGACACATACCAGCAGCCCTGTTGTCCAAACTTCTCTTGGGAACATCCTTTCCTTTTCATAAAATGAAATATTCTCAGCCAAGCAGTTCCATTAGCCCATTTCCTATTTGTAGAATTCCAGGAGTCAGACACCTTCCTTTCATTTCATCCAGTCTCTGATTCCTTGTCCCAGATGGCAGCATTTCTGCTAAGATAGTTGATTAGATCCATAAATCACATGACTAGTCTCCTTAGCAAAACATTATCCAGACATGCTTTTTGTTCCCTCTAGAACTCAAATTTTACAAAATGGACTGGCTGAGAATTTTTCAAATATTTTAAATTCTGGTTCCTTTTTCCACAGTTCATCTCAACTTATCTCTTTCTTCTCTAGAAATCTCCTCAGTTAAATAATCCAAGTTCATCACTTACAAGTTCTAATTTCCACCCAACATTCTAACATAATTCAGCCAAGCTCTTTGCCACTTTAGAACAAGGATTTCCTTTCCTCTAGTTCAACAGGAGCTCTGGTGGTGTAGTGCCTAAGGCACTTGACTGCTAACCAGAAGGCTTGCAGTTCAAACCAACCAGCCACTCCTCAGAAGGTAGGTTGGGCAATCTACTTCCGTAGTGATACTGCTTTGGAAACACAAGGAGGGGTCACTATGAGTTGGGTCCAACTCGATGGCAAAATAACAACAACAGTTCAATAACATGTTATTTTCTTTTAAGGCTCCACCAGAAGCACATTTAACATCCATAATTTTACTAACAGTCTCTTCAAAGTAATCTAGTCTTTTATTACCAAGTGTTTCAAAATTCTTTCGAGCCCCTATCCATTACCTAATTACTAAGCCATTTCTTCCTTCTTAGGTATTTGTGGCAGCAGCAACTCACTCCAGATGTATTAGTTTTCTAGGACTCCCATAACAATATACTACCTAGTGGGTGGTTTTAAACAACAAATATTTATTGTCTCACAGTTCTGGAAGCTGAAAATCTAAGATCTGGGTGTTGGTAGTGTTGATTGCTTCTCAGGTTTTGAGGAACTGTTTCATTCCTGCCCAACAGTTAAATACTTGGGTGTTAAACAAAGGATTGGTGGTTCAAACTCAACCAGCACCTCCATGAGAGAAAGGCCTGATGATCTGCTTCCACAAAGATTACAGCCTAGAAAACCTATGGGGCAGTCTACTCTGTCACATAGTATCTCTATGAATCAGAATTGTCTCCATGGCACCCAACAACAACAAGCTTCTTGTAGTTCCATGCATTCCTTGGCTTGCAGCTGCAGGCTTGCATGGCATCATTTCACTGTCTTTCTGTGCTTCTCTCCTTCTTTTTTGAGAACCAGGACTGGATTAATGAAGCACTAAGATTAGGTTAACACCTAACCTACCCTGATATGACCTTTTGTTAACCGATAAAATCACCAAAGACCCTATTTCCACATTCACATATACCAAGTTCGGTGAATTGCATGATGTGGCCCTTCTAGCCACTGTCCTCCGTTTCGTGATGTATTGTAAATCATCCATGCCTGTTTGAGGTAGTTGTAGTAGTTAAGCCATGTGTCAACTTGCTGGCCCGCTGGTAGTAGTTATTCCCTATAATGACTGGCAATGGGCTCAGTGGTAGAATTTGCCATGAGCAACTGAGTAGCTGCTGATTGTTAAAACCATCCACTTGGGTTATTTCTGTTGGAGCAGCACAGGTGGGATATATCTTGAGTCCCACCTTGCTGGAGGGTAATACTCAAATCACCACCCTCAGCTTCTTTGAGGGCATACGTATGAACCTTCTGGGAACGTTTGTCCTCCTCTTGCTCTGGTTCTGTATTGTGGCTCGTTGTCAACTCACCCCTGGATTTGGGACAGCAGCCATCATCTGATCTGCTGGCTGAGGCTTGTCAAACCCCGAGAATTGGGAGGATTCTCCAGACCTCTTTACAGGCCTGGGACTTGTCAGCCTGTCAGCCTCACACCCTCCGCCACCACTATGTGAGACAATCCCTGGTGTCTGTGAGTTCTGTGAGGTGTTACAGTGAAATACAGAACCCTAAGACTGGGGAGATTATTGAGAAGAGGAGGCGTTCATGTCTGAAATGATGGAGTGGCACAGTAGTTTGGACATTTGGGACATCTTTAACCTCTGCCTCATGGGGACTGGCCTTGTGCTGATCTTTCTAAGAGAAATTATTCAAGCACCAAGGATTAGGACTTCAGCATATCTTTTTGAGAAGACACAATTCAGTCTATAACAGAGCCCTTGAAAAAGTCTTGAGAGCCCTAACCATCTTCCATAAACTACTGGATTAGTATATATACCGATACACACACCTTTGTCCTAAGTATTAATTAAAGTATTTGAAGGAATTTTTTTTAAATTCATAGACCTGTTTTAAAGAATGCAAAAAAAGTGCATCTTGTAGTTTTCTTGCTTTGCAACTGTTCAAAAAAGTAGAATTAAAATTAAATAAGTCTTCAAACCTAACTCACTGCCATCGAGTTGGATCTGACTCATAGCAACCCCTCCTTGGGCTTCTGAGGCAGTGTCACTATGGAAGTAGATTGCCCAACCTTCCTTCTGAGGAGTGACTGGTGGGTTTGAACCACCAGCCTCTGGTTAGCAGTCAAGTGTCTTAGGCACTATGCCACCAGAGCTCCTAAATAAGTCTCAGTGTTTAAAAAAAAATAGAAAAACTCGAAAGCTTCCAAGGATCCTAAAGGACCAAACAGCATAAACAAAAATTATTTGAACAAATAGTCTATATGAAGTTTTTCTCACTGGAAAGTCATTTTTCTTTTCCAGCATACTTTGGCATTTCAGGTTGTCTAATTAAGTGTGGGTGGCACCTTTTGCCAGTTCAATGGCTGTGATACTGAAGTTTATATGTCAACTTGTCTGGGCCTGGTTGAGTGGCTAGGCAGCTGATGTTATTACTCCCCATGGTGGGACTGGTAATCACCTCCATGGTGGAATCTACTGGAGCAGCTGAGTAGCTGCCTTAAGGATATAAACATACATCCAGTATATAAGAAGAAACATTGAAAAAGGTCTATAGCTTTTTGGCACACTTGGACCTTGCATGTAGGTGAGACTTCTTTCACCAGCCTGCCATGCCCTGCCAATCTTGGGACTTTTTCTGTACTTGAATTAGTGGCCTCCCATGTTGTTTGATAATCTTGGGATTGTGTCTTTTTACTTGTTGACCTTGGGTTTGCCAGCCTCAGCAGCCAACAGCCACATGAGTTAGGGAAAGCCTCCAGGTCAGTGGGCCAGGAGCAAGAGGCAGAGCTGAAGCCCAAGGTTGAGGGGCTTTTACCCAGCCCCTAGAGCCTGGCATTTTGAACTTAGACTTCTAGCCTCCAAAACATAAGACAATAAACTCCTGTTTGTTAAAGTCACTCATTTGTGGTATTTTCTGTTAGAGCAGCACAAAGTAACAAAAACAATGGCTTTTTATGAATTTAACAAAAACAATGATAGTGGGTACAAGAAGGAAACAGAAGGGTAGCAGTATGATATGCCATCAATTTGATGACAATGTGCCCTTCAGGTCTGTAAATAACAAAATATCTTTCAATGATTAACATCACTACTACTAAAAAAAAAAAAAAAAAAAAAAGGCACTGAAGAGAACATTACTCCAAAAAGTAGATTAGGTCTTTAAGATACAAATTAAACTTGAGGGTTAATTCTTCAAAGTAGAAATTTGTGACAGCAGAATTAAATAGATTTAACTAAAGAAAACATTGTTGATTTCATTATTGTGCTATAAAATTCTTAAAAATGGAGTAACTGCAATAAATAATCTACTACTAATGATAGGAGTCATGTCAGAATTTGTGGTCAGTGAGACTAACAGAATTGTTAAATCTAATATCAAGCTCTTGTTGAATTGTCTCTTATAGGAATTATAGCCTTTCAACAGAAAACAGGACAAAAACCTGTAACAAAATGTGAGAAACTGGATGTGAGATAGGATAACTGCAAAAAGAGCCATTATCAGGGCAGGCACTTGGATCGGGACAAGTAGGAGCAGTGTCTTCGTATTAAAAGATCTCAAAGTCCTTCCTTGAATTCACATTCTACTCCCTTCCTTGAAATCACATTCCCTCATTTAGGCACAAAATGTTTGCCCCATTTATTTAGCATTTCCATTCAACCTTACATAGGGTTTTCTGCATATTAGTACATAACTGAAATTTTAGCATTTTTACTTAATCTTAGCTTTGATTATATTGATTTGGGCAGAAGAGATATTCAATTTATTTAATGTTTTAGAATGTTGAGGAGGGAAAAGGGATAGTTTCTGAACACAATATTTAGTAAATAAATTAGGTGTAAAAATGCATTCACCAAGCAGGAGGGAGTTGTATAACTTGGAGCTGGTTAGAATGAGTAATGTATTCCAAGGTGGCCAATGTAAACCTGTATGATTGAAAAAGGCAATTACAAAAGCAACAAGTTTTGTGTTTTTTTTAACATCCCACCCATATTTGTTCTTTGTTTTCATGCTCTGGCCTCAAAATTCAAAAAGGCACGTGGCTGCTAAAGTAAACAGAAGTTACGAAATACAAACAGTTGTTCTCTCTTATCCAAAAAGGGTCTGGCTAATCAAAGACAACCAATTATATGTTAGCATTCAATATAAGAAAACCTGGGCCCTCACAGCACTCAGACTTGACACTGGTAGTAAAAGGAATATCAAGGTGTAAGCAGTCATTTACATGAGTCCCAGTGTTTACAGTAGCAGAGGTCAGAAAAAGTTTAGGTATCTTCCTAAAGTAGAATGAGGAAACCCAAAGGAGCTCAGCACTATATACAAGCAGAAGAACACATCAAAAAAAGGAAAATAAAAAATCCCAAGAATTCCTTATTTGAAGTCTGTTTCCTGGAAATATTGTTGGTACTAATTTATGTAATAGTTAGAAATTCAGGAGACAGAAACGACACCAGTTATGTTATCAGAGAGAATTTAAATAAAGAATTGTTAATTGAGTATTAAAGAATTGTAAAAAAAACACTAAATTATTACAGAAGTAGCAACTGCAAGAAACTGCCATCAATCCTAGAGCTGAGAGAACAAAGGGAAAGTGTTGAAATAAAAATTTGGAAAGAACCTCCAGCCAAGATGGAGTAACAGGGACTAGATTTACCCTCCCACATGAAACATCCAAAAAATACATGACAAAATTGTTTTCACAACACTGGACATCAGTCAATAAAGGAGAGTGATTCCTAAAAAACAGGAGACAAATATAGGACAGGTCATCAAGAGGACATGACAATCCTAAGCATTTATGTACCTAATAACAGAGTTTCAAAATACAAGTGAAAACTGGTAGAAGTTAAAAGCGAAATAGACAAATTCACAACTAAAGTCAGAGATTTCAATACTCATCTCTCAATACTTGATAAACTAAGAAGAAATCAATAAGATTATACAAGATTTGAACAACACTGTCAATCAGATTGACCTAATCAGCATTTACAGACTCTCCAACCTACAATAGAATACACATTCTATTCAAGAGCACATGGAATATTGACCAAGATAGAATATATTCTAGGCCATAACACCGGTATCAATGAGTTTGAAAAGACTGAAGTCATACTGTATTCTCTAACCACAATGGAATTAAATTAAATCAATAACAAAAAGATATCTAGAAAATCCCCAAATATTTGGAAACTGAATAAAAATTTCTAAATAATGCATAAGTCAAAGAAATAATCATAAAGAAAATCTGAAAATGTTTTGGACAGAGTAAAATACAGATACCTAAATTCTGAGTTGTTGTTAGATACCATCGAGTCATCTCCAACTCATAGCAACTTTATTATGTACAAGAGAATGAAACACTGCCTGGTCCTGTGCCAGCCTCACAATCCTTGGTACACCTAAACCTGTCATTGCAGCCACTGTGTCAATCCATCTTGATGAGGGCCTTTTCTCTTTCATTGATCCTCCACTTTACCAAGCATGATATCCTTCTCCAGGGAATGGTTCCTTCTGACAACATGACCATAGTAGGTGAGACAAAGTTTGGCCATTCTCGCTTCCAAGGAGTATTCCAGCTGCACTTCGTCCAGGACAGATCTGTTAGTTCTTTTAGCAATCCATGGTACTTTCAGTATTCTTCATCAACACCACAACTCAAAAGCATCAACTCATCTTCGGTCTTCCTTATTCATTGTCCAGCTCTCACATGCATAAGAGGCAATCAAAAATAGGATGGCCTGGGTTAGGCGTACCTTAGTCTTCCAGGAGATATCTTTGCTCTTCAGCACTTGAAAGAGGTCTTTTGCACAAGATTTGCCCAATGCAATATGCTGTCTGATGTCTTGACTGCTGCTTCCATTGGTGTTGATGGTAGAACCAAGTAATATGAAGTCTTTGACAACTTCAATTTTTTCTCCATTTATCATGATGCTGTTTATTGGTCGAGTTGTGAGGACTTTTGTTTTCTCTATAATGAGGGGTAATCCATACTGCGGGAGCTCTGGTAGCTTAGTGTCTAAGGCACTTGACTGCTAACCAGAAGGCTGGCAGTTCAAAACCACCAGCCACTCCCGGCTCACCCTCTCGGCCTCCCCTAAAGCTGCTCCAAAAAATCCCACACCCCACTTGACCTCCGGGCTGCCCTTAAAACCTAAAAATTTTGAGGATATTGTTAAAGTAGTACATGTTGTTGTTGTTGTTAAGTGCCGTCGAGTCGTTTCCGACTCATAGCGACCCCATGCACAGCAGAACGAAACACTGCCCGATCCTGCGCCAGCCCCAC
>NW_006921588.1:14641423-14645134 GCF_000298275.1 Orycteropus afer afer | reverse complement strand
AACAAGTCGTTGGTCTTGCAAAAAAAAAAAAAGTAGTACATACAAGGGAATTTATAGCACAAAATACCTACGTTAGAAAAAAATCAATGAAAAGCCTCAAATCAACTACCTCAGTTTCCACCTTAATGAACACAAAACGAAAAACAAATTAAAACCAAATAAGTAAAAGAGAAGGAAATTATAAATATCAGAAAGGAAATTAATGAAATTGAAAACCAATAGAAAAATATCAATGAAACAAAAAACTTTTTTTTAAGAAGATGAATAAGACTGATAAAACTCTCACCAGACCAATTGGGACAAAAAGAGAGAAAAACATAGATTACCAATATCAGAGATGAGAGAGGTGACATCATTACAGATTTTACAGTTGTTAAAAAGGATAAGAAAATAGTATGAACAATGACAGTCAATTTAAAAATTTAGAAGATATGGACAACTTTCTTTAAAGACACAAATTACTAAAGTTCAGTCAAAAGAAAAATAGTATTGGAAGGTCTAACTAATGAAATAAAGCACAAAAAAGGAAATAAAAATCACAAAGGGAAGAAATAAAAGTATCCTTATTTACAGGTTACTTGGTACTCTATGTAGAAAAACCAAGGAATCTATAAAAACACTCCACAAACTATTAAAGAGTTCAGCAAGGCAAGATAACAAGATAAACATATAAAAATCAATTGTATTTTTATATATAGCAATGAACATGTAGAAATTGAAACTAAAACTACAGTAGTATTTACAATCATTCAAAAAAGTAAATACTTAGGTATAAAGCTAACAAAACATGTACCACACTCATATGCTTGTATGTTAAAAACTATAGAACACTGATCAAATAAACAAAAGAAAATCTAAATAAATGGAGAGTCACACTGTATTCATGGATTTGAAGCCTCATGATAGTAAACATGTCAATTCTCCCAAAATTTATACATAATTGTAACGCCATCCCTATCAAATTCTCAGCACGTTTTGTGTATTTGTTTGCACAGTATAGAGAAGTTTATCCTAAAATTTATACAGAAAGGTAAAGTAACTAGAATAGCTAAAATAAATATTTAGTACCCACTATGTGCTAGGCAAGGAGCTCTGGTAGCATAGTGCCTAAGGCCTTTGACTGCTAATCAGAATGCTGGCGGTTCAAACCCACCAGCCACTCCTCAGAAGGAAGGTTGGGTAATCTACTTCCGTAGTAATACCACCTCAGGAAACCCAAGGAGGCGTCGCTATGAGTTGGGTCCGACTTGACAGCGACAGCACATAACAACAACAACATGTGCTAGGCATAGATTGGGAGACAATAGTAAATTTTTTAAAATCTGTCTTTATGGAGCTTACATTCCTAATAAGATCACTAGGCTCTTATGCTTGGTCCACAAAAAAAAAAAAATCCAAACCAAATGTCGTTGAGTAGATTCCGCATCTTGGCAACCCATGTACTACACAGGAAAACAGCTCCACAGGGTTTCCTGACTGTAATCTATGAAAGCAGATCATCAGGCCTTTCTCCTCTGGTGCTTTAGGTGGGTTCCAACTTCTGACCTCTCGGTTAGCAGTTAAGGACAACTATTTGCCCACCCTGGGACCTCTACACTTGGTCCACAGCTTTTATTTTGTTCACTCTCTCTGGTTGATCTCACTCATTCTCAAAGGTTCAATTTTTTCTCTACTGTTGAGAAATCTGTCATGAGTTTTATGGGACATAACTTAGACGTAATTAGGTATCTTGAACTAGATATGTTCAAATCACCTCTGTTCAACTTTTCCCTAAATAAGGCCTCATTCACTGGATGTCACTCAGTCACCCAAACAAGAAGTTAATTTTAAATCCTCCCTCTCCTTTCTCTCTCATATCCACCCATCACTCTATTTAAATTTTACTCTATTTAACTATTTTAATCTGCTACCTGCTCTCTCTTTCTCTAGTCTTGTCCCCTTTGAATCCTTTCTCCACATTGCTGCCAAAATAATCTAAATCTGACCATCTCAGTCCCTTATGTAAAGCTTAAAATAACTTTCTCATTACTTAAAAGATAAGCTGCATGTCTTTATCATGGAATAAAAACCCTCTATAATCTGGCCCCTGCTAAATTCTCCATTTTGCTCTTTCTTTTCACCTTACCCTAAGGGTTCTGTGGGTACACAATAACATCACAAACTGGCTGCCTGGCTGTGAAACCCACATCTATCACATACTGTGCCTCAGTTTCCTGAACTATGAAATGAGTATTGTGATGGTTAAGTTATGTGTCAAATTGGCTAGGCTATGATTCTCAGTGGTTCTTAGCAGATATTATGTAATCATCCCCCATTTTGTGATCTGATGTGAGCAGCCAAATAGCTGAAAGGGATGTGTCCTTGGGGGTGTTCCAATACATATGGATGTTCTGACAAAGTTCACCCTCCATCCTGCATTCAACACGTCATCCTCTTACCTTGGAACATAAGCCAGCAGACTACTGTGTGACCTGCCAATTTTGGATTCATCAGCCCCTGCAACCACATAAGTCGGGAGAAGACTCCAACCTGACACCTGACTCACAGATTTGGCACTTGCCAGCCCCACAACTGTATGATCCATTTCCTTGCTCTCTCTCTCTCTCTCTCCCTCTCCCTCTCCCTCTCCCTCTCCCTCTCTTTCTCTCACTTGCTGAAAGTGAAGAGGAATTGAAACACTTACTAATGTAGATCAAAGGACAATAGCCTTCAATATGGACTACACCACAACATAAAGAAAACAAAAGTCCTCACAACTGGACCAGTAAGCAACATCATGATAAATGGAGAAAAGATTGAAGTTGTCAAGAATTTCATTTCACTTGGATCCACAGTAAACACCCATGGAAGCCAGACAAGAAATCAAATGATTTGCATTAGGCAAATCTGCTCCAAGAGACCTAGCAAAGATGTCACATTGAGGACTAAAGTGCACCAAACACAAACCATGGTATTTCAATCACCTCACATGCATGTGAAAGCTGGGTTAATGAATAAGGAAGACCTGAGAAGAATTGATGCATTTCAATTATTGTGTTGGCAAAGAATGTTGAATATCTCATGGGCTGCCAGAAGAATGAACAAATCCATCTTGGAGGAAAAACAGCCAGAATGCTCTTTAGAAGCAAGGATAGTGAGACTTCACATCATGTACTTTGAAGATGTTATCAGGCAAGACCAGTCACTGGAGCCCTTGAGAAGGACATCATGACTTGGTAAAGTAGAGGGTCAGCAAAAAAGAGGAAGATCCTCAATGAGATATATTATAAAGTGCCTATAATAACGGGCTCAAACATAGCAATGATTGTGAGAATGGCTCAGGACTAGGCAGTATTTCATTCTGCTATATGTGGAATTGTTATGAGTCAAAACTGACTCAAAAGCACATAACAAATATAGATAGATAGATAGATATAAATATATAGATATGTATAGATACATATGTCTCGACCCCATACACAGCAGAATGAAACATTCTGCTGGTCCTGTGCCATTCATTCTCACACTCATTGCTATGTTTGAGCCCACTACATATATATATGTTGTTGTTGTTGTTATGTGCCATCGAGTCAGACCTGACTCATAGTGTCCCCTCCTTGGGTTACCGAGGCGGTATCACTACGAAAGTAGATTGCCCAACCTTCCTTCCGAGGAGTAGCTGGTTTTTCTCCCCTAGGCACTTGACTGCTAACCAGAAGGCTGGCGGTTCAA
>NW_006921588.1:14640075-14641308 GCF_000298275.1 Orycteropus afer afer | reverse complement strand
CGCTATGAGTCGGGGCCGACTCGACGGCAAACAACAACAACAACAACAGAGAACCAGCCTAAGACATTTGGTATGAAGAGTAGTTCTAGAGGAACAAACTTCTAAGGATGAGTTTTCTGAATTGGTTCTCAAGTCTGGCTAGGTCTTAAAGGTGCTACTCATTCTGCCTTCACTAGTAAAGAGGCCACTGCTAATCCATTGTGTGAAGTGGCAACAGAAATACACAAAATATCTCCACTACTATATGAAATATTTGTGAGAGACAAGGCTCTGGGTGATTTCACATTGAATACTTAGCTACAATTTTCCCAGAATAAGTCTAAGGAAGCTGGTGGGCTGGTCCTGTTTTTCTAGGCAAAGTGGTGAGAGAAAGAGATGACAGGGCTTCAGTGTCACAGCTCAAGCACCACTTGAAATACTGGAAAGTTGCTACTTGTGCCTTGAAAGCCTTATTGCTTATAGTAACAGAGCTGACATTGCTGAAAAACAAACCCAGAGTCTTACCACAAGGGTGGCTTAATTACATTAATTGAATTGCCACATTTGAATGGTGTCTGAAGTTAAAGTGAGGGCATTGATTAGGAAGAAATAGGATCCTGAAACAGGATGGGGGTATACGGGCAGATATCACAAAACTGGGGGCCTAAGTTCCGTTGAATTTCTCCCACCGACAGAACCAGCCCTCTTCCTTCCATCTACAGAGATTACTCCATCTTTGTCTGCTAAGCCACCTGGCTCAGTAAAACCACTATCGCTTCCACCGCCATTTGATGAGATTAACCCAGCTGTGCCTGAAGAGTCTTTGTCTGTGATCACCTGGGAGGTTGGGTGGCACAGCGCCTAAGAGATTTAACTGCTAACAGGAAGGTTAGTGGTTCAAACCCACCAGCAGCTCTGTGGAAAGAAGATGGGGCAATCTACTTCCATAAATATTTCTCTGGCAAAACTGGAGATCCATTTGCAGAAAAATGAAACAAGATCTATACCTCACACCACACACAAAAACAAACTCCAGTTGGATCAAAGACTTAAATGTGAAACCTAAAACTATAAAGTTCCTCAAGGAAAATTTAGGGTCAAATTTAAGGGCCCTAATACACGGCATAAATAGACTACCAAGCATAATTCAAAATGCACAAACAGCAGAAGAGAAACCAGATGATTGGGACCTTCTAAAAAATTAAATTTTTATGTGCTTCCAAAGACTTCTTCAAAAGAGTCAAAAGAGAACCT
>NW_006921588.1:14629422-14638246 GCF_000298275.1 Orycteropus afer afer | reverse complement strand
CTGGGGAGGAAGTGGGAGGGGAGCTGTTGCATTGTGGTAAACTGTGGTCAATGACATGAGACAAAGTATATGTGAACTGCTGTATGGAAAGTGATACTGCCTCAGAAACCCAAGGGGTTGCTATGAGTCAGGTCCGACTCCACGGCACATAACAACAACAAGAAGAAGCACAGATATTCCATTCAATGCTTCAGGTCGAGCATTTAGAAAGCATCTAATAGTTTATTTGGTTGGTTCACTGAAGCATGGACTGATCCATGGTCTAACTAAATCAAGCTGAAATGTGAGACCTTCCTTGATATAATGTAGAAGAAAGTATCCAAAGGTTTAGGGAAATTAGCATGTTAGAGTAGATTATCAGGCTGGATTTACCCATAGAGAGGCCAGAGGATAAAGAACATACTTTTTTACCACAAAAGTGAAGAACAAATTTGTGAAGGAAGCCCCAGCATCCATGAAGACTGCTGTGATTGCTATTTTATGTAAGTCAGATTTTATATTGGTAACTTTACTAACAGAATTAAGACACCTAACTACAACGGGGCTGACTGGAATCCAAGGTGGTAGGGGCCAAGTGGTAGCACTTAATCGACAAAGACAAGATGGGTGTAGTTACCATAACAGACAGCAAAGGCAAAGAAGTAATCAGAATAGTCTGACTCATATGTACTTATGGTGTTGGCTACTTAGTCATGGTGTCCCTAGCAACAACATACATGAGTAATCTACTAAATATCATTCTGTACAAGAGGAAGAGTTCTAGATGAAATGAATGGCAGTCTAACTTGAATCACCAGAATAAAGTTACCAACCCTGACTCAATTCGCAGATTTGACCCAGTTTACAGACCACAGCCCCTTGAATGAATGGGAGGCCTGGTCCCCTTGAGGAAGGACCCAACTGCACTGCCAAAAATTTATACTTTTAAACTTTCTCCTAGCCTTCCACAAAGAGAACTATGGCTTTTTTTCAAAAGCAACTCTTTATTGGGGAAAAGGAAATAATCAGACTTTTTGAGGATTCCTAGACATGGGCTCTAAACTGACACTAATTCCAGAAGACCCAAAACTTCACTGTGGCCCATTTGGAAATCAGGTTATTAATGGAATCTTAGTTCAGATCCATCTCAAAGTGTGTCCAGTAAATTCCAGAACCCATCCTGTATTGATTCCCACAGTTCCAGAATGTATAATTGGAACAGATATCCTCAGGAATTGGCAGAACACTAACATCGGATCCCTGACATACGGGCCATTATGGTAGGGAAAGCCAAGTGGAAACCATTAGAACTTTCCTTACCTAGGAAAATAGTAAGCCAAAAGCAAAACTACTTTCCTGGAGGGATTGCAGAGATTACTGCCACCACCAAGGAAGGATGCAGGGGTCGTGATTCCCACCACATCCCCATTCAACTCGCCTATTTAGCCTCTGCAGAAACAGGTGATCTTGGAGAATGATAGCTGATTATTATCAACTTAACCAGGTGGTGACTCCAATTACAGCTGCTGTTCCAGATGTGGTTTCATTGCTTGAGCAAATTAATACATCTCCTAGTACTTGGTATGGAGCTGTTGATCTGGCCAATGGGTTTTCTTGATTCTAGTTTCAAAGGAACACCAGAAGCAGTTTGCCTTCAGCTGGCAAGGCCAGTAATACACGTTTACTTTTTTATGTCAGAGGTATATCAACTTTCCAGCCAATAAATATGTCATTATATAGTCTGCAGGGACCTTGATCACCTTTCCCTTTCACAAGATTTTACATTGGTCCATTACATTGATGGTATTATGCTGATTAGACCTAGTATGGAAGAAGCAGCAGTGACTCTAGATTTATTGGTATATCCGTGCTGGAGAGTGGGAAACTAATCCGACAGAAATTCAGGCACCTTCCACCTCAGTGAAATCTCTAGGGGTCCATTGATACAGGGCATGTTGAGATATTCCTTCTACAGTGAAGGATAAGTTGTTACATCTGGCCCTTCCTACAATAAAAAGGAGGCACGATGCCTAGAGGGCCTATTTGGATTTTGGAGGCAACATATCCTTCATTTTGATGTCCTACTCTGGCTATTTATCAAGTGACTCTAGTTTTGAGTGGGGCCCAGGACAAGAGAAGGCTCTGCAACAGGTTCAGGCTACTATGCAAGCTGCTCTGCCACTTGAGCCATGTGACCAGCTGATCCAATAGTTCTTAAAGTGTAAGTAGCAGATTGAGATGCTGTTTGGAGTCTTTGGCAGGTCCCTACTGGTGAATCACAGTGCAGACATTAGGATTTTGAAGCAAAGCTCTGCCATCCTTTGCTTCAAACTACTTTTGAGAAACTACTTTTGGCTTGTTACTGGGCCTTAGCAGAGACAGAAGGCTATGTGGCCTGAGCTGCCCATCATAAACTGGGTGTTGTCTGACCCACAGAGTCATAAAATTGGATGTGCCCAGGAGCACTCCAGTATTAAGTGGAAGTGGTATATATGAGATTGGGCTTGAGCAGGATCTGAAGGCACAAGTTACATGTGCAATTGGCCCAAGTGCCCATGGTCCACACTCCTTTGGAACTAAGACCTCTAGACTCATACAACATAGGGTCATGGGGACAGGAAGCAAAAATTTTCCAAGTGGGTCACTAGGGATAATTTTCCAAATGGTACCAACCTTGTTACCAACCATTCCTCTCGCAGCACCCACCACCTCTTTGCTGGGTTCGGTAATTCACTGCAGTGGCCACACGGAACTCACAGATTATGAGGTTTATTAGGGAAGCAACAGGCTACAATTCAAGTTCAGGAACACACTCAATGTCTCTCAGCCAGCCATCTCTCTCAGCCAGCTGTCTCTCTCAGTCTCTCTCAGTAGCATATCTCTCTCTCAGGAGTGTGTCTCTCTCTTGTGTCTCTCTCTCAGCAGCATGTCTCTCTCAGCCAGCAGTCACAGAGACATTCTTCTGCCTCTAGGAGGGCTCATTTTGAGCCTAGCAGAGTGGCAAAACCAACTAATCCCAACATCAGAATTCTACACAACTGAGAGACAGCAAACTTCCCAGAAGATTACTTTGTGCTGCCTCAACAGAAACACATCAGTTGGGGAACTTTAACAATCAGCTACTCAGTTGCTCCTGGCAAGTTGGAAGTCACAAAGACTATGGCTAAAAAAGCCATACCATGTAATTTGCTATACCACAGGTGCTTACTGAGAGCAACAAGAATATAGAATTGGTGGTGAAAGAAGATAGTTCTAAATACCAGCTACAACTGCATGACCAGCTGCAGAAATGAGAGGACTGTGCTTGTTTTTATTATTTCTTACTTTCTTGCTTTGTTATGTGTGTGTGTGTGTGCGTGTATACACACACACATATAGATATATATACCAGAAAAAAAAAAAGAAAAACCACTCACTGCCGTTGACTCAATTTGACTCATAGCAACCACTCCTTGGGTTTCCAAGGCAGTATCTCTATAGAAGTAGATTGCCCAATCTTCCCTCCGAGGAGTGGCTGCTGAGTTTAAACCACCAACCTTCTGGTTAGCAGTCAAATGCCTTAAGCACTACGCCACACAAATATCTTTATTTTCTTCCCTCCCTTATTCCATTACTGATTATAAAATATAAGATATAAACTGTGCTAGTGCATTTTCAGTTGTACACGTTAGTAGTATCATGTTAGGCGCTTGTTGTTGTTATGTGCCATTGAGTCAGACCCGACTCATAGAGACCCCTCCTTGGGTTTCCGAGGCAGTATCACTATGGAAGTAGATTGCCCCATCTTCCTTCCGAGGAGTGGCTAGTGGGCTTGAAACTCCAGCCTTCTGGTTAGCAGTCAAGTGCCTTAGACACTATGCTACCAGAGCTCCCTAAATAATTGTATTTAGACATTATATATGGTTTAAGGAGATGTGTACAGGTGCCAACTTGACAAAGGGTGGACTATATGGTAAAGATTACGTGTCAACATGATTAGGCCATGATTCTCAGTGGTTTGACAGATATTATATAATCATCCTCCATTTTGTAATCTAATCTGAGCAGCCAATCAGTTGAAAGGGGAGTTTCCTGAGCAATGTAGGTGCATCTAATATATGTGCATGGTCTGGCAAAGCTCACCTCTCTCAATCCTGCATCTAACTCATCACCCTATGACCTCTGGTTCTTAGCCCATGAGCCAGCAGCTTGCCATATGACCTGATGATTTGGGATTCACCAGCTCCCCCAACCCATAAGCCAGCAGCCTGCCATCTGACCTATTAATTTTGGATTTGTCAGCCCCTACAACCACATGAGTCAGGGATAGCCTCCAACCTAGAGCCTAACCCCTCAATTTGGAACTTTCTAGCCTCCACAACTGTGTGTGCCATTTCCTTGAAATATTTCTTTCTCTCCCCCCACCCCCATAGACAGATATAGATAGATAATGTCCTGGTTTTGATCCTCTAGAGAACCCAGTCTAACACAGGCACTACTTCATAAGACTATTCAGAGGATTGAGTCAATACACATAGAATGTGTGCTTAGACAAGTTCCTGGCACATTAACTACTATCATATCAAGCTGCTTCTAACATTTCTGGCTTTGTTCTTGCCACTTCCTTTTTTTACTGGAGCAATATATTAGTTTAGCCATGGATCCTATACAGCCATCAATATCTTACACACTGACATATACTACCCATGAAATTATTACCTACCAATTGTAATTTATTTTATGTTAGGTTTGATGTCATAAGCAGGCATCTTCCTCATGCTAATCTGTTCTCTTTCGATGACTGCAAATGTAGCTACTTCCAATGTTCCAGTTATACTGCTGCAGCTCTGTACCGTATCTTTGAGATATAAAAGTGAGGAAGTAAGAGGAGTTAGGATAACTTCTCAGTTTCTATCTTGGTTGAGAGGGAAGCCAGAAAATACTCCATGATGCTCACTGTTTGTTGATACACCAAACCCCTTGCAGTTGAGGGAAATCTAACTCATAATGACCTCACAGGACAGATTAGAACTGCCCTATAGGCCACTCCTCGGAAGGAAGGTTGGGCAATCCTACTTCCGTAGTGATATTGCCTCGGAAACCCAAGGAGGGGTCGCTATGAGTGGGGGCTGACTCAACGGCAAACAACAACAACAACATAGGGTTTCCAAGGATGCAACCTTTATGCAAGCAGACGTTAACATCTTTCTCCATAAGTGGCTGTAGCAGTCAAGCTTAACCTCTGTGGCACCAGGGCTCCTTGTTGATACACCCATCCACCTACTGCAGCCCCTAAAAGCCAAGGGTAGACCGGCCCCCATAGGGTTTTCAATGCAGTAAATCTTTATGGAAGCCTACTGCCACATCTTTTTCTCGCGGATCAGCTGGTGTTGGAACCAGACCTCTTGGTTAGCAGCCAAGCTCTTAAACCACTGCCACACTACGACTCCTTTGTTGATACACTCAAACATTTTTATTACTCCAAAGGTTCCTACTGTCTCTGCAGTCCTCTAAGTTGACACTGCAATCAAGGCCTACTTCAGTCAAGCTTTCCGTTTTCCGCAAAATTTCCCTTTTCTGCGTTACCCAACAACCAACGAGACAAATTTTCTATAACCTGTCTTCCCTTAAAGAAGCTCAGGGTCACTGGCACATCGCTAGCCAAAACCCGTCCTCCGGGTTTCCCCGTCACCATGGCAATATGACCAGGAAGGGGCGGGCTTCGCAGTTCTCCATCCCTCCTACCCTGCCGGATGCAAAAGTGCAGCGGCGTTGGATGTGCAGTATCCGCGTGCCCTTAAGGTCCGGGTTGGAGCCGGAGCCGGAGCCGGAGCCGGATCCGCGCAGCCGGCCACGTCAACCTAACACTACATTGCCCTTCTCGCCGCCGCTGCCGTGTCTACCAGGCCTAGAACCGATCCTCCCAAACCCTGGCCTCCACGCCTTTCCCACAATGCCCCGCGCCAGGCCCCGCCCCAGCCCCGGCTCCGGTCCCGGCCCCGCCGTTTAGACCGGTGTTCTGGCAGCGTAGGAGACCTCACCGTGCATACAGAGAGGCTCGTCTTCCCACAACCTAAGCGTGGCGGCCGGCAGTCTGAGTGCGAGCTTCCCTTCCGTACGCACTACCTGGGCTCGTCTGGACAGGGCCCACTGCCAGAGATTGATGATGGGGGAGTAGCTGCAGGAGGCGACCCCGCAACACCGAGGTGGGCACGGGCTGGGGGCCGAGGCTTTGCCAGAAACAGCCGAGTCCTGGGCCCTCCGGCAAGGGAGGGGCAAAAATAGATGCCTGCGCCTGGATCTCCACGTTTCTCATCTCCCGCAGCCACTTTATCCTATTTTCGGTTACCATCCTTCCTCTACCCGGCGGTTCCCCGCGTTTTGCCAATTTCTCACTTAAACCTCAGTTACTCAGGCTCACTTCTTCCTAATCCAGCCTGAGACCACAGACGCCAGCAACAGTTGAACGTATTATTCCCAATCTCCATCTTTTTCCTCTCCCCGCGTCCCATCCAGGAAGGGTGACAACATGAGCGCATTCGCATTGCATTTACTTGCAGTTCGCACTTGTCCTGCAGTTCTGCTCTGGCTGTCCAGCCACGCCTACGCTGACTGAGATCAATCCTTAGACAAGGAGCACCATTTATTCCAAAGTGGTGATTGAGAATATATTCATCTTTTTGATACTGTTTTTGAGTCTCGATATTTATTCATCGGTATCAGTATATTTTACAAAGATACATATTTTGGGGCTCAAAACAAGGGGTTAGAATAAGCTGAAGACCATTTCCAGGTAAGGGAAAAAAAAGAAATGGACTAGAAAAGAGGAAACACTGAGGATACTAGAAGTTTATATTATTCAAAGCACTAAGATCTCCGAAACTAAAGTATACAAGTTTAAATGCATTATGATGAAGATTCTTTTTATCCTAAGGTGGCATATCTGTAACTCCTTTTTTTGTTTTCCTATTTCTATTAATACCTGACACAAACTTTATAATTGCACTGTTAACATGCAGTTATTATTTCTCCATTTTTATAAAATTGTCTCTACTTAAACCTCATGAAAAAAAATCAGAAAAAATAAAATGGCCTTCCATGTAAATTATCTATTATGACAATATACTTCAATGCCATTTTAGTAAAGGCAACATGAAAAGTACAGACCCTTTGGAAAATCATACCTACACTGCCTTCTTGTGCTCCCAAAGGACATTTCTCACAGGTGAAGTCTGATTAAAATGAAAACTGGACAGCTATAATGGGGTTTAAAAAAAAAAAAAGTCAAAAAAGGAAAAGATAGTACCAAAGGACAGCACTTTAGCTGAGTAGAAAAAGGAAGGAAACATAGTTTTTTCCTACCTGGTGTTCTGGTGCTGATCAGGGGCTTTTTCTGAAGGTGTGAGTTCTGCTCTTACTTTAAATGTTCTAGGTCACTACAGCCACTTGCTACCTCTTTTGGGCTGTCTTGAGAGCTTTTACAAATCTAGCTGCCTGGAAGCAGTGAAGCGTGGACATGTACCATTTAATGGACAGTGTATTAGTTGCCATATTATTTGATAAACAAATTGTGTTGTTGCTATTTTGTTTGAAGTGTATTTTAACTGCCTGGTTTCCTCTCTTTAGATTAACATATTTTGGAGGAAGTTTTGTATGCTTGATTCACCCTTGCAGTAATGTGAACAGAACGTCTCAGACTTGCATCCTCTATCATCTGGAACCAGCAGTGTGTCTTTAATATCTACTTGAATCAGGAAAAGAATGGGTGTCTGGTTAAACAAAGGTGACTGCGTCAGAGACTTGAAAAGGATCGTCCTCTGTTTTTTAATAGTGTCCATGGCCATTGTCGTGGGCACGGATCAGGACTTTTATAGTTTACTAGGAGTCTCCAGATCTGCAAGCAGTAGAGAGATAAGACAAGCCTTCAAGAAATTGGCGTTGAAGTTACATCCTGATAAAAACCCGGTAGGTAAACGTTTCTTTTTAAAACATATCTGCTTGCTGTATTTTAGCAAATTTTGCTGTATATATAAATTAGTTCTAACTCATACATCAAAAATCGTATCAACTGCTAGCTAAAAACAGAAAAAACAAAATATTGTTGTTTAGAACAGTGTGAAGGAATGTTAATACCAAAAAATGCAGTTCTTTCTTAATTTGTAAACTCTTACCAAAAGTTCTATTAAAGGTATTAATCCCAAAAGAGAAACAATAAGGTCTGTGATGTAGTTGACGTAGTTTACTTAGTAGTTATAATAGGTTAAGGTCAAGTATCCTAGAACCAAAACCCAAACCAAATGCACTGTCATCGAGTTGGATCTGACTCATAGTGACCCCTCCTTGGGTTTCCAAGGTGGTATCACTAAGAAAGTCGTTTGCCCAACCTTCCTTCCGAGGAGTAGCTTGTGGGTTTGAACTTCCAGCCTTCTGGTTAGCAGTCAGATACCTTAAGCACTATGCCACCAGAACTCCTAGGTCTAATAATAGCTGATTTTTTCTTTTTTAAACTTTTTGTTTTGATTTGAATGGAAGTTTACAGAGCAAATTGATTTCCCATTCAACAGTTAACACACACTTTGTTTTGTGACACTGATTACACTCCTCACAATGTCATAGCACTCTTCCTGCCTCCTCTCTGTGTTTCCCGGCTCCATTCGTCCTCCTTTCCCTTCTTGCTTCTTAGCTTTATTCCTGGGTAAATGCTCCCCTTTTCTTTTTTTTTTTTTTTTTTTTTTAAAATAATTTTGAGTTTTGTTCCACATTTTTCACCTATTCTATCCAGGACCTCCTATTGCCATCCCATTCAGATTGTTCTATAGTAATAGCTGAGCATCATCTAGTTAGTTCTGGTCTTGGTCGTGAAAGC
>NW_006921588.1:14583691-14622757 GCF_000298275.1 Orycteropus afer afer | reverse complement strand
ATTATCTTCTGTGTCTGTGTTAATTGGTTTCCCTTTTCTTTGTTGAAGAGGGTCTGTGCAATCCTTCTGCCTAGTCCGCCATCTTGCCCCGCGAAAGACGTCTCTTGATGCAAAAGCAGGAGGAGTTTATTCGGAGTTCCAGCGCGCTGGGGCTCGACTCATATCCCACGCAGGGGCAGAGGAGTAGAGCCCATAAATATGAATTTAATACTGTAATCTTTCCAAAGTGATTTTGTTTTCATTTTTATGGTATTTTTATTTCATTCATTTTTTTCTTAATGAGATTAGATGCTCATCATGGGCAAGGAGAAGGACATAGTTGTGTTTTGGCTTTTCATTTTCCAGTTAGAATTTTTTAAATAGAATCATTTAATTTGATTCCATAAAGCTGAGCAACAGAAACAATGATTTTTTAAAAGCCTTGCTAATTAGTAATCTTCCCCTGAGATCTACATTATTATATTTAGGGTTTTCATTTTTTCAGATTTTTCTTTAAAATTTCAGAATATGATTTATTTATTTACTTATTTTTTTCAGCTTCCATATGAAAGATCTAAGATCTTCCTTATCCAAGTCCAAGGCCATTGCAGTCAAGGCAATTCTGACTCGTAGCAACCCTATAGCACAAAGTAAAACTGCCCCATAAGGTTTCCTAGGCTCTGGTAGCGTAGTGCCTAAGGCCTTTGACTGCTAACCAGAAGGCTGGTGGTTCAAACCCAGCAGCCACTCTCAGAAGGAAGGTTGGACAATCTACTTCCATAGTGATAACCTGCTTCAGAGACCAAGGAGGGGTCTCTAGGAGTCAGATATGACTCTACGGTTATGGGTTTGGCTTTGGTTTGAATCTTTATGGGAGAAGGTTGATGGGTCTTTTCTCCTGTAGAGTAGCTAGGAGATGATAACAGGTGACCTTTAGTGAGCAGTCAAGTGCTTAACCACTTGGTTATACCACCAGGGCTCTTTTCCTTATCCAAGTGTCATTTAAATGAAAGCATCCTTCAAGAAACCATTTCTATGAAATAGTAACAAATGAACATTTCCAACCAGTTTTGAGTTGTTGCTATGACGTTAATTCTTTTTTAATTATGTGATGGATTGGGACACAAAACATTTATTTAGTTAATATGTTGATTTTACCTCAAATAGAAGAAAAATCTACAAATCTGTTTCTTTGAAAATGTCTTAGAAATAAACAAATATTTACAAAACTTAAGAGTTTAAAGCATTTATTAATCAGTTTTTTCTCATATTTCTTAGAAGGAATGACTTAGTTTGTGTGAGCACATCAACCTTTTGAAGAATCAGTTCCCAATTTCTTAATCTTTTTTGAAAATGGTCATTTCTTCAAAAAATAGTTCTTTTTATTTCGGCCCATGATAGCTCCTTTTTCCATGTACTGTCCCTCCTATTGGGTACCTACCCATTGTTGTCAAGTCAGTTCTGACTCATGGCAACCCCATATGTTCTAGAGTAGAACTGCTCCATAAGGTTTTCTTGGGTATGCATGATATTTATGGAAGCAGGTTGCCATGCCTTTTTCCTTAGCACTGGTAGGTGGGTTTGAACCACCAACCTTTAAATTAATGGTTGACCATAAACCATGTGTTACACCTAGGGACCTTAGCTAGTATCTGGTTTACAGAAATCTCATGGTTTAATTAAATTTACATTTAGGTACTGAAGAGAAGAGACTTGGATTGTGTATCTAAAACAACTGCTTATAATATTTTTTTAATAGAATGACCCAAATGCACATGGTGATTTTTTAAAAATAAATAGAGCATATGAAGTACTCAAAGATGAAGATCTGCGGAAAAAGTATGACAAATACGGAGAAAAAGGTCTTGCAGATAATCAAGGAGGCCAGTATGAAAGCTGGAACTATTACCATTATGATTTTGGTAAGATAATAAGATTATTATGAAGTTTGTTTGTTATTTGAGTGAATTTAGAAAAGTTCATTTTGTTTTGTCACTTAGCTTACGTAGTTAATAAAATCACCTTGACCTTCTCTTTAGAATATGTTGGGAGTAGAATACAAAAGGAAAGTAAGTCGGTTGTTAGATATTATCTGTAGAAAGACATTTGTCATAATCTTAAGAAATTTTGAAATAAGAATTGCTGTTCAACTAAAAAAACTATTTGCATTGGAAGTTAAATATTGAAGCCTTTCAGTTTAGGCAGTCATATTTTCTAAGCTCTAATAGTGATCTCGTCTGTAGAAATGCTGCCTTTCTCATATGGTTTAAGGCAGTGACAAGAAAAAGAAAGAAAGGAGGCAAAAACGGAGGAAACGGACCAAGGGAGAATGAAAGTGGCCATTGGTATCAAGGCGGAAAGGGGTCATACAATATCCAGTATTTCTCCTATCATTAATTAGCCTCAAATGCAAGCTAAGGATTGAAGTATAGTTTTATAATTAACTAAATAAAATACTATAAACTTATGTTTGGAGATTTTGTTTCTCAAGACTGTCTCTTCAAATAGTATTGGCTGGTAAATTCCCTACAGTTTAAGTCTGTATCAGGGATTGGCAAACTACATCTCACAGGCCAAATCTAGCCTGTTTTAGTAAATAAATTTATTAGAACCCAAGTACTCTTATCTGCTTATGTGTTGTCTATAACTGCTCTTAAACTTAAAGGGTAAAGTGAGTAGTTGCTACAGAGACCATACGTCCTATATAGCTTAAAATTTTTACTATCTGGCCTCTACAGAAGAAGTTTGCTGATCCCTGATGTATAGGTAAGGAGGTACTGTAGTGGTTAAGACATTGGGCTGCTAACCAAAAGGTCAGTGTTTCAAACCCACCAGCTGCTCCACAGAAGAAAGATGAGGCAGTCTGCTTCCTTGGAACCTAGTGGGATTCACTATGAGTCAGAATCAACTTGGTGGAGTTTGGTTTGGTTGGGGTATAGCTATCACTAATATTATTTGAGTATTTTATGTAGTGTGAGAAATCTTCTTACATTAGTGTTAATTATTGTGAAAAATTTATATTTATGAAATAAGTTTGTCTCTACATCTACAGATATTCTAATTATGTGATTTTTAGTAATAGAAAATATTTTTAAATGATACCTCTTCTAAGTAACCATATAATATGAACACCAAGTGAAACCTGTATAGTGCAGTTAACAGTAAGGAGCCCATGTTAGTTTTCTGATTTTGATGATGAACTGCAGCTATATAACATGTCGTCATCAGAGGAAGCCAGGAGAAAAGTACACAGGAGTCGGTACTGTTTGTGCAACTTCCTGTGGGTCTATATGTATTTCAAAACAATAAGTTTAAAATATATATAATAGAAATTTTCTTTGAAGATGAAATTAAATAAATACTAAGATACCAACCTCTTTTACCTGTGATGACAGTCGGTATCAGGAACCTAATATTACATGTTTAGATTGTTTTTCAAATGTATCACCAATGGTATTATTTACTTTGGCTTTTCCTTTAGCAATTTGTTGCATATTCTTCAAATTTGAGATTACAAATAATCTGATTTTTGGATGATTAAGAATCAAGAGTGAGTAATTGTTTTCATGTGAGTTTGTAACTGGTAGTGAAGTTTTCATTTTATGATTTTGATGTGCTTCTCAAATTAGGTATTTATGATGATGATCCTGAAATCATAACGCTGGATAGAAGAGAATTTGGTAAGTTTGGAGACACAGGATTTTCTAAGATTAGTACAAGTCTGATTTCTTTTCTAAAACTCTTGGGAACAAATATTTTCTATATTATATTGAGAAATTTTGGGGGATTTCAGAAGGGAGTGAAAGTATGTGAAAGGTGCCCTGGTGCCAAAGTAGTTACAGCACTCAGCTGCTAACTGCAAGATCAGCTAACTGAAGGAATCCATCGTCTGCTCCACAGGAGAAGGGTGAGGCAGTCTGCTTTCGTGAAGATTGACAGTCTTGGAAACTCCAGGGGGCTGCCCTGCTCTGTCCTGCAGGGTCACTGTGAGCTGTAATCAGCTCAGTGGCCTGGGCCTTTAGGTGTAAACAGGGTGTACGGAGTCTGTGGCTGGTGCACATGGTTACTGTGCTGGGGAGTTCGAGGCCGCCCAGAGGTGCCTCTGAACACAGGCTTCTACTTCCGGAAACATCAGCCATTGAAAACCCTGTGAAGCACAGTGCTGCTCTCACATGCATGGGGTCACCGTGAGTCAAAGCAGACCTGACAGCAGCTGACATTTAACGTGTGTGTTAAAAAACACTCCTCACAGAATCTGAGGCAGTATACCATAATGAAAACATTAGTATTTCTGTAGTAGAATCTGTAAGTATGCAAAATGAAGTAGATTTAATTTGACCTGTGATTGGTGTAAAAATAGACTTCTATAAAAATATCGTTCTGTATTTTCCTTTATAAGAAAATTATAAACATTGGATTAGATTCTTACACTTTCAAACTTTGTACAGCTATCATTTAAACAAAAAAAAACAGCAACAGTATCCTGAAGTTTTACTGAAGAAAAGAGAAGATGGCAAGTATGGGTAGTATCACGTTGTACTTAGTACTGTCACATAGCCTATCTGATGTGCATCTCCCTATGACCGTTAGTTTCCGTTAATTTTAGTTATGTAGTCTTGACTTCCTCTATAACTTAACAGGTAATTATAGAGCTATTATAAGATTATGTAAGTTTTACTTCAGAGAATATACTGGCAGGGTCACTGATAATCTCAGATCAACTTTATCCGTACAGTGATTGAAGTTATTCAGAAGCTGAGCTTTGGACATTGCGAGGGCTGGTCACTTCCCAGTTCAACTTTATTTACAGGACACTTCCTTAGATGTGTCCTGAACTCCAGTTTTGGTCCTGTAACCTCTTGAAGTCCCTGGGTGGCACACATGGTTAAGTGCTTGACCATTAGCCAAAAGGTTGGTGGTTCACAGCCACCCAGAGGCACCTGGGAAAACAAGCAGTCTGCTTCCAAAAGGTCACAGCTTTGCAAACCCTATGGAGCAGTTCAATGCTGCACACATGGGGTCACCCTGAGTCTGACTGTGTCACAGCTGACAACAGTAAGAACTTCATGAAAACTCTTGAAAGCTCTGTTCAGCTTCCTGGCTCTCAACTACCTCTTCTAGAATTGGCAAACACTGCTTTTTCATTTCCATCTCCTTTATCTTGACCCTTTAGTTATTACATTGATAACTCTCTGCTTTCAGCTGACGTATTTCATGGTTTTTCTAGTTTTCCAGTTGTTTGCAATGGGGAGAGTTCATCCAAATCACATGGTTCACCTCTATCAATAATAGAACCCCAGAATGTTCAGCTTCGTACAGAAAATAATGTTTTGCATTCTTTCTATTAAACATGTTATCTTTCTATTACACTATACATTATGCCAGTGTATCGGTGATTATAAACAAGTTCTAGATAGTAATTCCAAAACAAAACATCTCACACTTACTGGTTATTCTGAATAGTAACCGTACTATACAGGCATCCTGTTGAAGACAAGTTCAAGGAGTTAAAGAGAAGCTCAAAGCCCCTGTGCCTTTTCTTACATTTTTCTATGCCACCAGAAGATATTAGCTGTTCTAATGTCTTAATACAATTTTAAAATGAGTAAAAGTTCATTTATTTTGCATCAGGTCATCTTACAGATTATGTATATAATGTGCTGTTGACTAGACATTATGTGATCTTCAAATCAGTTAATTGGCATTAATGTTTTTAGTTGTTAAAAATCTTGATTTTATATTTTTCAAACAACGTAATTTTCCAGGATAAATGTCTCAAGCAAAGATTCAGTTTTATTCCCGACCTCTCCCCTGACACTTTGTCATACAAGCCTCCTACTTGATTCTCTCAGATTTTAAAGCAGCTATCAGAATTACTTGACTGACCACATACTTAACCTTTGCCACTTCTTTATAGCTTTATAGCTTTGGCATTCAAGTGTGGGCTTGAGACAAAAAAAAAAAAAAAAAAAGATCATTTCTTTAACAGTTGAAATGTTTTCTTCTTTCTATGGAAAAAAAATTTATAAAAAATGGTAAAGGCATTATGGCTAACTGCATTTTTAAGATTCCAATCCTACCAAAAAAGAAGATTCCTTAAACTAAAATGTGCACGGACCTTTAGGAAGCAATTCTGAATTGTTTTGGTCTTCTGTACTTGCAGATGCCGCTGTTAATTCTGGAGAGCTGTGGTTTGTAAATTTTTACTCCCCGGGGTGTTCACACTGCCATGATTTAGCTCCCACAGTATGTATCTCTTTACGTCTTGAGTATTATTGAAGTTTTTTATTTCTAGTTACTCTGTTAAACGAGATTTGGGTTTTGTTTTTCGGTACATTGTGATTTATTTTTCTATTAATGTAATTATAAAAAAGAATTAACAGATACTTTCACATATGTGTGGTTTTTATGTGATTAAAAATGTTTCCCTCAGGAACTCTGAAGCTCTGGTAGCATCGTGCCTAAGGCATTTGACTGCTAACCAGAAGGCTGGCAGTTCAGACCCAGCAGCCACTCCTCGGAAGGAAGGTTGGGCAATCTACTTCCGTAGTGATACTGCCTTGGAAACCCAAGGAAGGGTCGCTATGAGTTGAATCGACTCGATGGCAGTGAGTTTTTTGGGTGTTTTTTTTTTAAGAATGTGTAGCTTGAAAACTTCAAGGGAAAGAAAATGATTTTATCAGAAGAATATATGTTGCTTTTCTCTCATAGTGGAGAGACTTTGCTAAAGAAGTAGATGGATTACTGCGAATTGGAGCTGTTAACTGTGGTGATGATAGAATGCTTTGCCAAAGGAAAGGCGTCAACAGCTACCCCAGCCTCTTCATTTTTAGGTCTGGAATGGTAAGGGATAATGTTAGCATTTTTTTTAATTTGTAGAACTTTATAACAAGTGAAATACTAGAGAAAACACAATATGTGAACTTGTACAATGTTTTTATTTTTAAGTCTTATTTTAGGTGCCATCTATGAGGCTCTGTAATTATAGTAAACATTTTGGATTATATTACGGATGCTTTAAGATGCTGTTACTTTGACTTCACTGTGCTTCAGAGTTAAATATTTCCCAATTTCAGTTTTGGTCTTAAAATGCATTTATTTACCAATGTATATAGTTTATGATTTATAGGTATTATCTCAATGAATATAAAGCTGTGATACCCTTTTATTTTTTTCCTTTCAGTTTTCAGTAATGAAAACTATTGTAAATAGTGTTGTTAAAATGTCTTCCATTGAATCTGTACAATCAGATTCTCAGAGTATCATTTGGATATATGCCATACTATTGGTAAACAGATCTTAATGTATTACTCAAAATAATGTAGAAGCAAAAGTATGGTATTATTTTTAATGAGCTCTAGAAAGAAAAAAGTAAAAGATGTTTCTCTTTGTATTAAAAAAAAAATAGGCTGCAGTGAAATATCATGGTAATAGATCAAAGGAAGACTTGGTGCGTTTTGCCATGCAGCATGTTAGAACCACGGTGACAGAATTATGGACAGGTAATTTTTTTTCTTAATTTGCTTGATTTTTAAGGTTACTTTGAAATTGGTATTTTAAGTTTTCTAGTGACAATATTAAGGAGCTCTGGTGGTATAGTGGTTAAGGTTTTTGGGTACTAAACAAAGGGTTGATGGTTCCAACCCACCAGCCGCTCCATGGAAGAGAAATGAGGTAGTCTGCTTCCATAAAGATTTACAGCCTTGGAAACCCAGTAGGGATTGCTAGGAATCAGAATCAACTCAATGGCAGTGAGTTTGGTTTTTGGTTTTTTGGAGTGACAATATTTACGTTCTAGTCATAATAGTGGTATTTTAAAGTAACTTTTCCAAGCTTCTTAAAAGGGAATTGTGTCATTGGCTCTGACCTTTGCTAAACAGTGGGCATTTAACAAATGAATTCTATTTAGATAGAAATTAAATTAAGATGTGGAAAATGAGTATGAGATGGGGTTAGGTAGAAAAGTCAACTTTCAAAGTACAACTAAATGTTTAAAAATATAAGTAATTCATTGCTTTTATAAATACATTACATCAGGCAGTAAATTAATTCCTATGCAATTTAGTTTTAAAGTTTAAAGGCTGTTTCTTCTAATCTTAGGCTTTTAATCCATCAAGTGACTTTAGTTAGATAAGGTAATTACTCTGAACTATCCATGAAATGACCTCCACAGTATTTACAACTACAGGGATGTTCATGGCATTCATTGAATACCAGTTTTATCTCAGAAACTGTGTTAAATACTAGGGCTGCACTGTTAAAATATATACTTCCTGCCTTTAACAATCTCATATTTTAGTGAGGGGGACATTTGTAAACATTTAAAAACCATTGTGGTAACTATTATGATTGAGGTAAACTTAGGTAGTTAAATATGCAGGGTATAAAACAACCCACTTGAGGAAAGGAAAGTTAAAAAATACTTCTTTTAAAATAGAACATATCCAGTCATCTTGAAAATTAATAGTAAGTCTTAAGTGATGATTATGTGTTTAGGGAACTGGCAGACTTCCCTGTGAATCGGAGAAATCCCAGATCACAGATGGCCTTCCTTGCCAGTTTGAATTTCTTTCTTAATGAAATAATGAAGTTAGATTTTATATAATAAGAGAAATGGGGAGCTAGTGAGAGGGAATTTGATGTGCTCAAGAGGATTTTCAGAAAGTTAAATGGTGGTACTCAGAATAGATGGCAAGATAATGAGATTAGAGGGAAGAACCTTTTGAAGAATGTTTCCATTATCAAGTAATATGTGGTGAGAAATTTTCTTAATTTTCTTTTAAGGAAATTTTGTTAACTCCATACAAACTGCTTTTGCTGCTGGTATTGGCTGGTTGATCACTTTTTGTTCCAAAGAAGAAGGTAATTTTATTTGTTATTTTGGTATGATAAAGAGACCATGACATTTTAATTTTATGTGATAGTTTTTAAGTGTTAATGTAATTCATTCCTCATTACTTGAAACTATAGTTTATGTCCAAGATTACAATATTTTATTTAATGAGTATTTACTTTTTCCATTATTTTACATATAAGTGGTTATAAAATTACTAATTTTTTAATGTATCAGTAAACAAGCTTATCAGCTTAACTATACTCATGATAAATTGTTCCTTCAGGTAGCCACAGATGTATTTGATAGTTTGCAGAAATAACTAGTTGTTGGCAGATGATGTAACCCCTCCAGAAATATAATTTATTTCAGTATTAGGTTTTGCCTCATAATTTTGTACATGAGAAATTAATATCTGTTTGCCTCTTAAATTACATCTTTAAAGAAGACACCTTCCCATTTCTAAGAACCTCACCCTCAGGGAATTCAGTTGAAAATTCAGTGTGCGACATACCAAATCACAAACTAAATTCTATTTAAATAATGAAATTGGTCAAAAATAGATGCCTATATAACAAAAGATCTTAATTTGTTAATACAGTTTCATGTTCAATCCCAATATAAGTCTTTTCCCCAGACTTCACTTCTCAAACTTTATGGTGCCAAGTTGAGAAGATGCTACCTTACATCTAAAGTCAACCACGCACCCCATCCAATAAGGTCTATGTTAGGGGGGTTTGGCCTTGCAGCAAAATCTGCCTTAACTTAGCCTGTCGCCAAGAGGTTGTCTCATTTTGCCCTGAGGCCCAGAGTTCTCTTCATCTACACACATAAACAAAACGTTAAAAAATTCTTTTTTCTTTTCACTGTAGATAAATTGCTTTTGTCTATCTCTGGTGCTGCAAGCTCCCTTTTCTCTAAATCTACCTCATCCTAACCCAGTGTTAAAGATTTACATAACTTTCATATAATTAATGAATAAGCTTTGTTAAGATTTTATTTTATTTTGAGGATCCTTTACGTGTTTTTAAGGCACTCTGGTGACACAATGCCTAAGGCATTTCACTGCTAACCAGGTTGGAGGTTCAAACCCACTATCCACTCCACAGAAGAAAGATGGAACAAACTACTTCCATAAAGATTTACCACCTCGGAAACCCAAAGGGGGTCACTATGAATTGGAATCAACTCAATGGCAGTGAGTTTGGATTTTTTTTTTTTTTGAGTTACATGTCTTTATCAGATAAAAACTCACTGCCATTGAGTCGGATCCAACTCACAGCAACTCCTCCTTGGATTTCCAAGGCGGTATCACTACAGAAGTAGATTGTCCAACCTGCCTTCCGAGGAGTGGCTGATGGCTTTGAACCACCAGCCTTCTGGTTAACAGTTGCATGCCTTAGACACTATACCACCAGAGCTCCCCTTTATCAAATAGGTCCAAAAAATAAAATAGGTTTTATTTTCCCAAAATCAAGGGAATTGTTAAGAGAAAATTGAAGGTAAGATCCTAAAGGAATGCTTGAGAGAAAATTACTCCTTTTCCCTGTTGCTAGAAATTTTGGGGCACTAGGAGAAAGAGTGAAAGAATGTGTATGTTACTATAAAATGAGACTTTGACCATTGATCACTATCTAGCTAGTATATTAAATTTTCAATGTATACCAGTAGAGCCCAGTTAATTGCCTTAGAATCAGCATGGCAGTTTGGGGAAAAGTTGAATGAAGCAGTATCTCAATAACTTAAAATTGCCTCATAAGTTTTTTTCCCCCCAGATTGTTTGACTTCTCAGACACGACTCAGGCTTAGTGGCATGTTGGTAAGCATCAGTCATTTTGTAAACTTTGTCACCATGTTAAATACATTTAAAAACAGATTTCAGTTATTTTCTTTGGTAGTTTCTTGAACATGTAACTCACTTGTAATCTTTCTTATTTTCTGATAAATATCTTCATAGCTACAAATGTCTTTCTATCTAATTAGCTATCTTCCATAAATTTTGCCCATGTGGTCCTTTTATTATTGTTCACTTCCAAGTATTTTGTAATTTAATTATGATTTCATTCTTGACTTAAGAGTTATATATTGATATTTTTTTTTCTTACTCTGCTTGAGAGTTATTGAACATCTCGAATCTATAGATTAATATAGTTCATCAATTGTGGAAAATTCTCAGCTGTTACTTTTTCAACTATTGTTTCTGTCCTATGCTCTCTCTTGTCCTGGAATCCCAAATAAATGTTTGTTAGATCTCCATTTATTTACCAAGTTTCCTGGTCCAGAAATTTTTCCCGAACTTGAAGTTTTGAGAAGTGTACTTCACATAGAGGATTTTATTGCTGATTAAAGGAGCTTAGCCACAGTGGGTGAAAACTGGACAGACATTAATTTAAATGCACATATAGACACACCATAGACTGTTTGATAAACTATATGATAATTATCCAAAGTTATAATGCAAAGTTTTGTATAGTAGTTTGATTTTTCTTAACATCTAAAGATATTATTGAAGAGCCCACTTTCTATGCACGATCATAAAAGCAGTTGTCTGAAAGTAGATTCTTAATCTGAGAAAACTAAAATTCGTTATCTCAAGGTATTGAGTGCTCTTTTTAAAAAAGTTTTAAATTTATAATGGAAAAGTTATATTTTTAGCTAAGTAAAGCCAAATTCTTTTAACTTTTTTCTTCCATTTACAACACAGCCTAAAAATACTATTTTTCTTTCCATTTCAGGATGGCCTTGTTAATGTAGGATGGATGGACTGTGCCACCCACGACAACCTTTGTAAAAGTTTGGATATTAAAACAAGCACCGCAGTCTATTTTCCTTCTGGAGCCACTTTGGTATGATTTGCTTTAAAACAATTGCATGTAAATATGCACACACAGTCAAATGTAACGTACTGTTTTATCAGGAAGAAATGAATCAGTTTATATTACCTGATTGTGAAACGTTTAATTATTTAGAACAAATATTTCTAGCATTCTGTTTAACACATACTTAGTTTGTAGTGTCTGTTATAAGGATTATTTTCAAACTAGTAAACTATTATACTTTTAAACTCTAAAGTATGGAGTACACTCTTAGTTAAATGAAAGAACATTTATACTATGCATTTTCGTTGGTTTCCATTTATTTGTATATTTTCTAATGTTAAATTACAGGTGGATGATTTGTAGATTTGGCTGAGCCCCAAATATCTATATTTACAACATGGCCTAAAAATATTTTTTTTAGTCATAGCTTTTTTAAAGCTCCCTGTGGGATTCTGAGCAAGCCCTAGAGGCACAGTGTTACAGCTTCGGCTGCTGACTAAAAGGTTGATGGTTTGAACCCAGTAGCCATTTCACAGGAGAAAGATATAGCAGACTGCTGTAAAGATTTACAGCTTTGGAAACCCTTTAGGCCAGTTCCACTCTATCCTGTGTGGTCACTATGAGTCAGAATCAACTTGATGGCAGTGGTTTGGGTGGAATTCTGATGTAAATTCAAATTTGGAGCTCTCTCGATGTGGCTCACCTCCCTGGTTTTATGAATGAGTAAATTGAAGTTGTACCTAGTTGTCAAGGAACTGAAATAAATAATGGGATATGGAATGGATCCATAGGGAATTCCAAAACAAAGTAAAGAACCTCTGATAAAAGACAAACTGCCTTTAGTTTTCTGTTTTAATTTTGTCTCTGATGATAAGATAGCTAGCAAATACTAATTATAGAAATTCAAATATAGTTTTGAAATGTGTGAAGAAAGAAGCAAAATTCCCTAAAAGCAAGACATCCAAAGATAATCACCATCAAATCTTAGTAAATATACTTCATATCTTTACTTAAATATATCTGCAATTATGGCTTTGTGCCAACATCTAGTTTGTATTTGTGGTTCAGACCTCTGTCCTCCATTCCAAATATATGTATCCTACTGATAATGTCTGTAACAGAAGTTGAACGTCCCTATAAATCTCCACTAGGGTTTTCCCCCCACCACTCACTCATCTGTCAGTTTGTCATACTACTGTGGCTTGCACGTTGCTGTGATGATAGACTGACAGAGTGGCCATATTCCTTACCCTTTTACATTCATCGTCGAAAAGAACATTTCAGATCTGTCTTGAAGTAACTGTGCTGTCAGTCATGGGACAATAGCCACACACATGCAAGAAAGACAAGTTAATATGAGTATTCAAATTTACACACCAATCACTAATGCCAAAGATGAAGAAGTTGGAAGATTTTTACCAACTGCTGCAGTCTGAAATTGGTGAAACATGCAATCTAGATGCATTTGTAATTACTGGTGGTTGGAGTGCATAAGTTGGAAACAAAGAAGGATTGGTAGTTGAAAAATAAGGCTTTGATGGTGGAAATGACATTGGAGATCATGTGATAGAATTTTTAAGACCAACAACTTACTAATTGCAAATAACTTTTTCAACAACATACAAACGACAGCTATACACGTGGACCTCACTAGATGCAATACACAGGAATCAAATTGACTACATCTGTGGAAAGAGACAAAGGAGGTGCTCAGTATCAGTACAGGGCTGGGGCTAACTTCAGAACAGACCATCAATTGCTCATATGCAAGTTCAAGTTGAAGCTGAAAATTAAAACAAATCCACCTGAGTCAAAGTATGACCTTGAGTATATTCCACCTGAATTTAGAGACTATCTGAAGACTAGGTTTGATGTGTTGAACACTAATGACCAAAGATTTGTGAGATGACATCATAGACATCTTACACGAAGAAAGCAAAAGGTCATTAAAAAACAGGAAAGAAGGAAAAGACCAAAATAGATGTTAGAAGAGACTCTCCAAGTTGCTCTTGAGCATGGAGTAGCTAAAGCAAAAGGAAGAAATGATGAAGTAAAAGAGCAGAACAGAAGATTTCAAAGGGCTGCTCAAGAAGACAGTATTATAATGAAATGTACGAAACTCTGGAGTTAAAAACCAAAGGGAAGAGCACACTCAGCACTGCTCAAACTAAAAGAGCTGAAGAGAGACTGCAGGCCTCCAGTCGCACTGTTGGAGGGTTCTGTGTGCGAAATATTGAGTGACACAGGGAGCATCAAAGAAGATGGGGACAATACACAAGAGTCACTGTACAAAAATCGGTCATCAGTCAGCCATTTTAGGAAGTACAGCATATGATCAAGAACCAATGATAATGAAGGAAGTAGTCCAAACTGCGCTGAAAGCATTAGTGAAAAACAAGCCTCCAGGAACTGACAGAATACTAATTGAGATGTTTCAACAAACGGATGCAGTACTGGAAGTCTTCATTCATGCCAACAAATTTTTAAGATAGCTGCCTGGCCAGCTGACTGGAAGATAGCCATGTATGTGCCTGCAAAAAGGGTGTAGGGACAATGTCTGATCTCTGATTTCACAGAGGGGGAAAAAAGGATCAACAGCCCAAGGCTAATTCCTATGAGACAGATTTCAGACATGCCTCTACCTTCCAGTCTTTTCACCTATTGTGACACCAAGCATCCCTCCCACAGCACTCTACTTCTTGTCTGGGTTCGATAATTTATTGTAATGGCCACACAGAACTCACAAACAATTAGGGAAGTAGCAGGTTACAATTCAGGATCAGAAACGACTCAGGATACTGTTCTTCCATCAGAACAGCCTTTTCTCAGCCATGCCACAGGTACCTTCTCCCTAGCCTGGGCCTCTCAGCCCTGCAGCCCCTTGGCCTCTGCCTTGGGCTAGTGTTAAAAAGCTCTTTTAGCTCTGCAAATAGATACCCAAAGAGGCACCTCACTCTGCCAGCAAGCCTCCTGCCCAAAGGCATTGAGCTTTCTCACTGTGGGCCAGAACACTCACTGCTCTGTTTCATACCTGTCTCTTGGCTCTGCTGCCTGTATTGCTGCCTCTCACACTCTCTGTGTCACAGCTTTCTGTCTCCTGGATCAAGGAGGTTCAACCCAGGGATCTTGGGGCCAAAGGATGCACTCTACTCCTGGCTCTTCTTTCTTGATGGTAGTGAGCTCTCCCTTTCACCTCTGAGACGGCTCATCTTTCTTCTGCAGAATGGCTGGTGGATTCGAACCACTGCCCTTTTGGTTAATAGCCAAATGTCTTAATCACTGCACCACCAGAGCTCCTTCTTGCTTATGAGGGTAGGAGCTCTTATGAGGATAGGAAGCTAAAACAGAAGGGGAGATTGTAAAATCACAATTACTAAAGTTTGTTTTGTCAACCCCAATATATGTTTCCTTGATGTAACCATTACTGCACTCTGTAGCAAAAGTTATTAAGAACTAGGCCAGCAGTATAGTTGAGTGAAAATAATAAGCTGAGGAAAAAATAAGGGCAGAAATAAAGGAAATATGTTAGCAAGGAGATGTATGTCTTTTAGTTGTGTTTTAAATAAGTCTAAAATATATTTAAGATCAGTGTATTTTACAAAACTCATAGGTGGTTGTAATTTTAGAGATTAATGTTTTTGAAAATATCGATAATGAACACTAAGATCCATTCAAGTTTTCAAGTTCTGAGTTGTTATCAAACTATTAATTACTGGTTGAGGTAAAATAATTTCTTAAAACCGTCTGCCACCAAGTCGACTCCAGTTCATGGAGATTCCATGTGTGTCACAATAGAACTGTGCTCCGTAGGGTTTTCAGTGGCTGGTTTTTTGGAACTAGATCACCAGGCCTTTCTCCTGAGGCATCTGGGTAGACTCGAGCCTCCAGTGTTTGAGTTAGTAGCCAAGTGAGTTGTTGGCACCACCGAGGGACTTCCTGTGAGATGTCTTAAATAATCTAGTGTTATAGAAATTCTTAAAAGAATTTGTAAAGCATTGTCATTCTGTGAACATGGTTAACATTAGAATTAAACTGAACATAATCTAATTTTTTCCTACGATTCAGAAGTTAACTAGGATTTTATGCTTTTCTCAAGGCTGTTATAAAGATTTTCAATGAATGCACTGCACAATTAATAGAAAATTGCAGTTAAAGAAACCCCTAACAGTGGAATGTATTTTATAATGCATCTCTCATTTTTTTTTTAAGAAATAGCTCATTTATACAATATTTGTAATAATTGCTGAAAAGATATCATGCTTTTTTGGGGGGAGAAAGCCAGCATTTGGGATAAATGACTTGAAAAACTTTAACTTCTATGATTGTTTTCTTAAAAGTTCTATTATGGAAATAGAAAAAAATTAAATACAATAAATGGATATTCTTCAAAAACATTATAATATGATTCTCTTATTCTAGTTTCTTAATTCATTGGATGCTAAAGAAATATATTTGGAAATAATGAATAATCTTCCAGATTTTGAACTCCTTTCAGCAAGCACACTGGAGGTAATATTTTGATTAATAACATTTAATGGTAATAAATGTTGATAACATTTTCAGGTCTTAATTTTTTTTTTTTTCTGGTTTGTAAAGCCATATAAAAATACTTAATTCATGTGAGGTGGAAGACAATTTTGTCTGTTGTATAGTACAACCAGCCACAGAAATTTTAACCATAAAACTGTATATATGTCATTGGCAAAATTTTAAATTGAGTTATGGTCAGTGTAGTCAACAATAGTTGCAACAGTTGCAGCACAGATATTTTATTCACTGCCCTAACAGCTTAGAAGTTCAGAAATAACATAAAAGACTACTGTATTGGTTTAAAATTATCAGAATAAACAAATAGTTCCAAAAGCATGTTTTTATTTCTCACAAGCTATGAATCTCCAAAAGATGTCCTAGATTAAGCAGTTCTTTTAGTAGGATCTTTCTATTAGAACTGCTTTAAGTTTCTGTGCTTTGTTATCAAGTGAGGTATCTATAGTGAAGAAAAAGAATCTTATACATTTCTTTTACATAAAACTGACTTAATGCACTATTTTGTTGCCTGGGCTTTTTGTAATTTTAGTTTTTACATTAGATCACTTTCTAATTCAAAAACACTGCATAAGCACTATATGAGACATTTAAATCTACAACTAAAGAAACAGGCTCCAAATTGTATTATGTAGTTTAGAAGCAATTCAGTGAAAAGGTTTTACCAAAAAAAAAAAAAAGGCTATCCTTTTATACAAGATCCCATATAAAATAACCCATACAGTTTTTTCCCAATAGTGGAAATCTTTAAGTATCCTATACTAGAAAAAAAAAAAAAATTTAAGCTGTTTATTCAGTTCCACAGTGTATAATACAGCATTATGGGTCCCTTGTTGCTGATAACGTCAATAAAAACTACTTACAAGTAGTTCTGAGCACAGGAAGTGATACACCATATGAGCACAACTTCATTCTATCAGTTTATAATGTCATAAAGATTAAATGCATAAAGAGTAAATAAAAGTGAGGTGTTTTCGGTGTAATCAAAACATACATCTTGTCTCTGAGAAGACAATTTTAGAAGCTAATTGAAAACCTTCAGCACCAGCTTTGCAGTTAATTCTAGGGAAATAACCTGAGGGCTTTAAATACTACTTGAGTTTACTCATCATTTTACTTTGCTTCAAGCAGAAGCCACAGACAAATGTACTGGTGGTTCTGTCATGACTTCTGAAATAATGGATAACCTATCATTTACTTTGTCTATTTTACGTACTTTAATAACTACTTTTTAGTTCAAATGATTTTATATCTAAACTATCAATACATTAAATATTGTTATAAAATTAATTCAAGAGGCATAAAATAACTGATATACACAGAAATTCAAGTAAAAGAATATGCTTTACAAGAACTAAAGATCAAGTCAGACTTGTTGGTCAAAATCCTTTTATAATAAATACTATAGGCCTTAATATTTTCAAATCAGCAGTTTTATTCATTGCAAGAAAGAACTGAAAAGTGCCATTTCAAAGAATTACGTATAAGTAAGTTCTCGGTTGAACTCTAATTGCTAATTAAGGTTGAAAGTGTTGCTAATTAAGCCTCAGTCCTTTACCAGGAAGGCCTAGTCAGAAAGGCAAGATTTTGCTCAGAAAGCAACTTTGGATTTGCATTTGAAGCATTATGCTCTTGTTCATACAACTGTTTATGTTCCCTAAAGATAAAGCTCTGGTAGCATAGTGGCTAAGGCACTTGACTGCTAACCAGAAGGCTGGCGGTTCAAACCCACCGGCCACTCCTCGGAAGGAAGATGGGGCAATCTATTTCCGTAGTGATACTGCTTTGGAAACCCAAGGGGAGGGGTCACTATGAGTTGGGTCCGACTCGACGGCACATAACAACATAACAAAGATTAAGAAGCTGCTTTAGAAATAATCAATTTGTGGTGAAATCATTTATTTTTTTCTCCTTACTGAACCCAGAGATTTTTAGGTCTGCGTCCCTACCAAACCTTTTATTAAAACCTAAAATAACTCAAATCCCCATCCCTTGCAACACTCTACTGTGTGGTATATATTTTTAAACCTTATTTTTCCTTGATACAAACCATCCCTTCAGGATTTTAGAATTTAGTAGCTCTTGACCTCGTACAATATTATACAGTTGACATACATCGCATTTTTCCAAGTAAACTAGAAAGTAAGAGTATGAATGAATCTGACTTTTTGACAGTATTTTGAAGTAATAGGTAGGATGGTTAAAATTAACTAAGTCAAATAAATGAAGATCAGAATCTTTAGAAATTCCCATCTCTGACATTTGTTTCTCTTCATTCCTTTTAAGGATCGTTTGGCTCATCATAGATGGCTCTTATTTTTTGATTTTGGGCAGAATCAAAATTCAAATGATCCTGAGTTGAAGAAACTGAAAACTCTACTTAAAAATGAACATATTCAAGTAAGGAAAATGTATTCTGCCTAGCCTTGGTTTGTGTGCTTTCCTTTTTTTTTTTTTAATTTTTGTTTTGGTTTCGGTGAAAGTTTACAGAGAAAATACAGCAGTTGGTACACATTTTGTTTCATGATATTGACTGCAGTTCTTCACAATACAATTCCCTCTTCCTATTCTCTCCCTGTAGTTACCTCTTCCCTGTGTCCTTTTCTACACATTCCTGCCCCCGGAGCTAGCTCCGTGTGCAAATACTGCCCTTCTATTCTCCCTTGATTGATGGTTCTAAGGAGCAGATCTAGGTAATGTAAATGTTCACCCTATATGCCTGTCGTTTGGCTGGAAGCTGTGGGAGTGGTTTCAATTCCAGACCTGAAGGGTACGTAGGGCCCATAGTCTCAGGAGTCTCACCAGGCTCTATCAGACTAGGAAACCTGGTCTTTATGATTTTGAGTTTTGTTCCCACATTGTTCTCCCACTTTGTCCAGGATCTCCTGCACTGATCCCTTTCTGAGTGATTGACAGTGGTAGCCAGGGACCATCTAGTTCTTCTGGTCTCATGGTCTTACAGGCTGAAGTTTGCATGGTCCATTGTGTGCTTTCTTGTGAATTTGTTATATATAATTAAATTTTTAATAACCTAAAAAGTAACTCCACTAGAGTTTTATTTGAAGTTATGGGTTAAGAAGCCTCTAAGTGTGTTTGTGCTTGTGTTGTGTTTTCTTTTTCTATTTTTTTCTGTTAAAAACTGATCTGATACCTGAAAGTGGTTAACTTTAATTTCCCTGAGTAGTTGCCATGTGGTAAATTTGTAGCATGCGATTTTTCCAGAATATATATTATAAAAGAGTATTTTCCTTTTTGTAATTCTCATTGTTTCTACATGTGTACTTCTTGTCTGTTGTGTTTAAAAATTAGGTTATATAAATAAGAAGAACAATGAGTTTGAATAAATACATGAAAATCACCCATATTGCCACTGACAATAACCCTGTTAAGGGTTTGCTATATAACTAACCTTTCAACCCTTTTGAGAGTGTATATATGTGTAAGTACGTCTGCTCTTGCATATGTGTACACATGCATGCATATTGTAATCAGCACACACCTTGCCTCTGAGAGGAAAATTTTAGAAGCTGATTGAAAACCTTCAGCACCAGCTTTGTAGTTAATTCTAGGGAAATAACCTGAGGGCTTTAAATACTACTTGAGTTTGCTCATCATTTTACTCTGCTTCAAGCTGAAGCCACAGAGAAATGTACTGGTGGTTCTGAGTAGTTGCCATGTGTTAAATTTGTCTGTGTCCCTACTTTTTTTATGTATATTTTTTAATTGAAATGGATTCATATATATTGAGTTGTAAAATTTTTTCATTCAACAGTATCGTATACTTCATATGGCAATATGAGAGAGTGTGTATGTGTGTGTATTACCACTCCTAAGGCTAAGTACTATTGTACTATATGGTTATGCCACATTGTTTAATTGTTTGACTTTTTAAGTTGCTTACATTATTCTTTAAAGGAAGTAATGGAGCAATTGTCCAGTTATTTCTTAGTATGAGCAATTTTTTACTCAAAGGTTTTATATTTTCTTAAAGCTGATATAGAAACAATATTTAGTTCCATTTATTTGCTTTCTAGTGATATTTTGTGATTAACCAATTATACTTCATTTCTAGTTCATTTTATCTTTATGCCCCTGACTCATTTTTTCTTGATATTTGTCCATACCTTTTTTTATTAACAGATCTTTTATTTTAAATGTTGCAAATACTTCTCTCAGTTTATCATTTGCCTTTTAAATTTATGTATGCTATTTTTTTCCACACTGTAGCTAAACTTAGTGGGGTTTTTCTTCATTATTTCTGGTCCTGGTTTTGTACTTAATTAAGTAATCCTTCCTCACCCTAAGATTATGTAGATATTCCTGTATTTTGAAGGGTAGATTTCTGAAACAACTTCATATTTTTGGGAAATCTCTCAGGTTTTAAACTCTCTAGGAGGCTTTTATTAGCAGTAAATTGAGTTTTGGTATTAAATGTAAATGGATTTTTTTGTTTTGTTGGCCCATTAACATGTTGAGAACTGTGTTGAACAATGTCAGTTTTGAGTTATCTCTATGAATATTTAAAAATTGAATGGATAAGATTTTATGTTTCTCTCACATTGAACCTTAACCTTCTCTTTCTACTTTAGATTGGTAGGTTGGACTGCTCCTCTGCACCAGACATCTGTAGTAATCTCTATATTTTCCAGCCATGTCTAGCAGTATTTAAAGGTCAAGGAACCAAAGACTATGAAATCCATCATGGTAAGAAAGGAAAAAATGATAAATTCTTGTTATCTTTATTTTCATAGAGTAATTTTCTAATTCTGCTTTTTTGTGTTTTGTGTGAGTACACACTTTGTAAATACCTTTGCTCTCATTTGTTAGTAAATATGTTTCTTGTGGTTCTGTGGAGAAGGAGTTTTGAATTACATAGTTATTTTGTATTCTTTCCACTTTTTAAAATACTGTGTTTCTCAATATTTTGATCAGTGTTAGAGCAAAACCTTTGGGGACACTCAGCCTAATGAGTCAGCTGGGGTCCTGCTTGCAGTCAAAGTAAGCAACACCTGCAGTTTCCATTCCATGAGATGTCACATCTCATCCATTATGGAAAACTTTCAGATGTATTGTTTCTCCAAACTTTTCCATAAACTGCTTTGTTTTCTCTCTACATTTCTGTATTTCAACTTGTTTTAGACCTTAGTGCTGCACTCATTTAAGTACAGTCCCAATTCCTAGTGTTTGTGAAACTTGATAGTCCCTGCCCTAAGGAAAGTCAGATGTAGCAAAACAGACCCACTCATTGCTCACTACAGTACAGGTAACTGAATAACATCTTTATGAAATGCTTGTTATATATGAAAAGCACTGCTTTAGATGTTAGGGATAGAGTGTTGTAAGATATGGTCTCTTCTAAAGAAGTCAAGAATATACTCTAGTGTGTGAGGAAGATTTATAAGAAAATTGTACTGTCCATTGTATCTCAATTAGAATAAGATCAAATAAAGAGATTTTTGCATAGTATAGATCAAGAGGTAACATTTGAATTACGTGCAGAATGCTCAAATTCCCAAAGCAAATATGTGCAATAAATAAAGTGAGGCTTTCTCAGCAGAAGGATAAGCCCAACAGTAACTTTTTTCAGTGCTTTTATTTAAGCCAGATACTTTTCCAAATGCTTTCCTTACATGATCCATTTTTATCTTTGTAATAAGCCAGTGAGTGATAAAAATGAGTCTCAGAAATGTTCAATAATTTGCTCCATGTCAGGCAACTGGTAACTGGTCCACATTTTGAATCCAAAGCCTGGGTGTGTAGCCACAAGACCATACCACCTCATAGTGCTTGAAATGACCTCATAAGTGGATTCTTTTTTGCCTTTGAAATATCTCTGAGATCCCCCCCTTGTGTTCTCTGCCAACAATAGTTCAGAACCATCATCTCCTTAAACAATTACAATCCTCCTGTAGGATTGTCTGTCCTCTAGTCTTTCCTCTTGACAGTTGATGATAGTTTATTTGCAGAGTTAGTGCCCTAGAACACCATCCTCATGTCGCTTTTCTACCTAGACTTCTGATTGCTTTTAGAACACACTTAGAATTTCTCAGCATAGGAGCAATGATTTTGTCTGTTTTTGCTCAGTCCTCTAACTCGAGTACCTAGAATGACAGCTAGCATGTTAGAAACCCAATAAATAGTTGTACAACTAATAGCATACATTTATAATCTGCTTCTGCCAGTGTTTCTAGTCCCATCTGCTGCCTTTGCACCTCCAAATAATCTTAGTTCCAGGTACTTGTGGATCCTTGAAAATGCCATGTTCTTTCATTCCTCTGTGCCTTCACACATGATTTTTCTCTATGTTGCAGTCATCCTTCCTTCCTCTCAGAATACCTAGCAAACTCTTAATTATGCTTCAAAACTTAAAGCATTTTCTCCCCTGGCAAATTACCAGGAAATGCCAACAACCTCCTTTTATGTGCTCATAAACAGTAACTTGATGGTTTCATTGGGTTTAAATAGGTATCGAGTATCTTCCTGTGCCAGGTATAGTACTAGAGAGTAGAAAGAATAGTGAACTTGACATAATCGCTACCTCAACATTATGGACTAGTAGTGAAAACAGACAAGTAAATGGGCAAGCATGACATCCTTCTCCAGAGAATGGTTACTTCCCACAACATGACCAAAGTAGGTGAGGTAAAGTCTGGCCATTCTTGCTTCCAAGAAGCATTCCAGCTGCACTTCTTCCAGGACAGATTTGTTAGTTCTTTTAGCTGTCCACAGTACTTTCAGCATTCTTCACCAACACCACAGCTCAAAAGCATTAACTCTTGTTCAGTCTTCCTTATTCACTGTCCAGCTGTTACATGCATCTGAGGAGATTGAAAATACCATGACTTGGGTTAGGCGCATCTTAGTCTTAAAGGCTCTGGTAGCATAGTGGCTAAAGCACTTGACTGCTAACCAGAAGGCTGGCGGTTCAAACCCACCAGCCACTCCTCGGAAGGAAGGTTGGGCAATCCTACTTCCGTAGTGATACTGCCTCGGAAACCCAAGGAGGGGTCGCTATGAGTCGGGACTGACTAGACTGGCACATAACAACAACAGTCTTAAAGGAGATATCTTTGAAGTAGACAAACTTAAAATACCAAGACATAAAATTATCACCTAGTAATAATGTAGCTGTGGGGGAATGAAACAGGGAAGCCAAGGATGAACCCATATTTCTGATCTGGTGAACTGACAATTAAGTGAATGTATCACTCAATGAGGAAGAAAACACTGGGGGAGGAGCTGACTGGGTGTGGAGACACCTAGTTCACTCTTACTACAGGCCTGGCCTCGAGAGAAGAACTTGGATTGAAACTGTAGATTTAAACACTCGGCATATTGATGGTAATTAAAGCATTGGGAAAGGATGAGACTGTCTAAGAATGGCTAAGAGGGGAGAGAGTAGAGGATCAAGATCGGAGCCCCTTGTGGGCTGGTTAGAGAGAGGAATTTGTCAAGCAGTTTAAGAAACAGTAAGGAGAAAACAGTTGGTGTCACTTAACATTATGTATTTTAAATATTTGTAGAAATATTTTTAAATATTTCTCTTTCTACTAGGCTTTGAGCTCCTTAAAAAGAGGGACTATAACTTTTTTTATTTTTGCTTGCTCTACACCATTTAAAACACACTCTACCACATACCAAGTTCTTGACTTAATTTTGAATATTGAGTAGATAAATCAAAGGGCATATGCGAAAACTTTTTGCCAAGCCAAGGAGTATATTCTTTAGATATGGTAAATTCATCAGAGGCCTTTAAGCAAGAGGACAATACTTTGTAAGTTGACTCTGGTGGCAATGTAGAAAATGGATTTATTGAGGAGTAGTAGGGGCAGAGAGACTGCCTGGTTATTGTAACAGGCCAGAATGAATTCAGGCAGCAGCAACAACTTTGGAGATGGTAAGAGATAGAGTGGATGGAATTTATTATACGAGGACAGAGAAGTAAGTCAAGGATAATTATGGGGGATGTTCTGTGGGCACTCAGTAGACAGGCCATTGATAAAATAGAGAGGGTGAGAAAATGAACAGTTTTAGGGGGAAATAACTTTGGTTCAACTTGGATATATTGTATTTGAAATGCTTATGTAACATCAGGTTAAGTTTTCCACTGGGAAGTTGGTAATAGTGATTTTGATTCCTTAGCAAAGTGTAGAGTGAAGATACAGATGTGGTAGCTAAGCCACATTAATAGCTGAGGTAAGGATAAAGAACTATAAGAACACTTAAAAGAAGTGATTATTCGGCCTCTGAGAATAGAGGAATATTTTAAAGAGGTCTTGACATTTTAATTGATCTTCTAATAAATAATATGTGCTAGGTGAGAGCACTCCTGATAACAAACCCGTATGTAACATATCAAACACTAAGCCTTTAATGTTTTGAGTATAAAGCCTGTGAAATGTTTCTCCAAATACAAAAGGCAGAATGTGGATTTTAATTTTTCTCTTATTTCATCTCAAAGGAAAGATGATTCTGTATGATGTACTTGCATTTGCCAAAGAAAGTGTTAATTCTCATGTTACCACACTTGGACCTCAGAATTTTCCTGCCAATGACAGAGAACCATGGCTTGTTGATTTTTTTGCCCCTGTAAGTTGTTTCTGTGTCTGTTAAATTTCAGTATTGTTGGATTGTCTCTTGTAATAGCAAAAAAGACATTTCCTAGATAACCTTGAACCATTACTACTAGAACTGTATCATTCATTGTTGGCCAGTATGACATATTTTTCTTTTCTTTTTATTTTGATTTGGGTGAAAATTTACAGAGCAAATACACTTTACATACAGCAGTTCACATACACTTTGTCTCATGACATTGACCACAATTTACCACAGTGCAACATCTCCCCTCCTACTTCCTCCCGATAGTTACCTCTTCCCTGTGTCCATCCCTCCATGCACTCCTGCCCCCTGAGCTGTCTCCCTGTGCATAAGAAGGCCTTCTTTCTCCCATGCTTGTTCTCTTCAAGGAGTGTATCTACCTCAGGTGAATGTTCAACTCATATGCCTGTCTATTGTTTGGCTGGAAGCCACAGGCGTGCGTTCAATTCCAGACCTGAAGGGCTGCTAGGGGCCATAGTCTCAGTGCTTCCACCAGGCTCTATTGGACCAGCAAACCTGATCCACCCCTTTTTTTTCCTCCCAAATGATTTTGAGTTTTGTTCCACATTGTTCTCCCTGTCTATCCAGGATCTCCCACATAAATCCTCTTCCAAGTGGTTGACAGTAGTAGCCAGGCACCATCTAGTTCTTCTGGTCTCATGGTCATGTAGGCTGCAGATTGGATGGTGTACCAGTCTCTAGGACTAATTGTTTCCATGAATTTTTGGTTTTCTTCATTCTTCTTGGCTCTGGACAAGGAGAGACCCATCGTTGCATCTAGATGGCAGCTTGCAAGCTTTTAAGATCCCATTCTCTACTTGCCACAGTAGGAGGTGGAACAGTGTTTTGTGTAGTATGTTATGCCAATTGAGCTTGATGTCCCCTGCGACTATGGTCCCAAGCCCACAGGTTCAACTACTCGGTCCCTCTGGGTAGCTGGCTGTGACCAAGCAGTGACTACCACCTTGCCCCTTGTCAGCTCTACTATACACCTGGGAATTCAGATCATACACACAAAGTTATAGGACCATTGTCTGCCAACCCTATACATGTTCTTGGGTATACTCCCCATTTCACAGACATACCTATAGTTCAGGCTGCCCCCCCCTTCTATCCATCCATATACCCGTGTTTGCCTTCACTGACAGTGCCATACTGTATGTGCAAAAGGGTTCATCTTTGTTGTCTGTACTTCCCACGTACCTATGTTTTTCTCTTCCTCAGTGCCACTATATTGATCACTCACATTTGGTACATTGTCCTTCTCTTCACCCAAATCAAAACTTATCTCTATCTATCTAACAGTATTTTCCCTACCCTACCCTCCCAACCCTGGTAACCAACAAAGAAAATGTCCTTCCACAGATAAATGTTTCCTTGACTTTTACAATAACGGACTAATACAATATTTGTCCTTTTGTGATTGACTTATTTCACTCAGCATAATGTCCTCCAAGTTCATCGATGTTATGTGGTGTTTTGCAGATTCTACATTTTCTTTAGTGTTGCATAGTATTCCATTGTGTGTATGTACCATAGTTTGGATATCCATTGCTCAGTTGATGGACACCTATGTTGTTTCCATCTTTTGGCTATTTTAAATAGTGCTGTGATGAACATGGGTGTGCATATGTCTGTTCTTGTCATGGCTCTTACTTCTTTAGGATATAAACCTAGTAATGGAATAGCTGGGTCAAATGGTATTTCTAGTTCCAGCTTTTGAAGGAATCACCATACTGCTTTCCACAATGGTTGTACCATTTTATAGTCCCACCAGCAGCATTATCACGTATTGATTCTAAATGAGCACTGATGTACTTGCCCCTCCAAATTTGCAACTTAGTTCATCTTAGCTATTGCTTGTTGCAGAAATGATATTTTTATTTCATTTGGCTCAGTGTTTATATATGTATTTCTTTCTTTCTAGTGGTGTCCACCATGTCGAGCTTTATTGCCAGAGTTACGAAAAGCTTCAAAGCATCTTTATGGTCAGCTTAAGTTTGGTACACTAGATTGTACAGTTCATGAGGGACTCTGTAGCATGGTAAGATATAAATGTAAATATTTATTCTAATTAATTTTTTTTCAACATAGGCCTTTTGGCAGCCTAATATAAAGCAATAAAATAATTTTTAAATGTACATCTTCTACTTAATGGAGTAACACATTTTTTTAACATAATTTCCAAAAAATGATATAAATGTATGATCAGATTAAATATGAATAGATCCTGTGTGTTGCTGACTGTTGATAAGGTCTGATTTATCAAAATCAGGAAAATATTTATGTTTACCTTTATGTTTACAAATGATGTTTACATTCAGAAGCCCTGGTGGCATAGTGATTAAACACTTGGCTGCTGCCCCAAAGTCTGCAGTTCAAACTGACCAGACACTACACGGGAGAAACATGTAGCAGTCTACTTCTGTAGATTTGCAGCCTTGGTAATCCTATGGGCAGTTCTACTCTGTTCTGTGGAGTCACTATGAGTTGGTATCAACTCTATGGCAGTGGGTTTTACATGTCTTTAACTTAATAATTACCTTTCGGCAATCTATGGTTTTTATTTTTTGGCTTTCTTGATAAGTATAGTTAATAGAAGGAAATTAAATCAGTGAATGAGCTTTTTGAAAATTTTGCAATGCAAAATATTTTCTTAGGTTAATTAACTCAAGTTCTAGGACAAACTGGCTATTATATCCCTCATAAGGAAAGTATATAATACCATCTATGGAATATTCTTGGGGGGAATAAATCAAACCTAAATCAGACCAACTGTACAAATCTATCAGTGTATAGGAAATCCCAGTGATGCCTTGGACTTGCTGTCTTCAAACCCTGGCATTTATAGAGAGCTCTGCAGAACAAATGACCCAGTTTGTTCTGAACTGCTGTTGAGTTGGTTCCAGCTCATGATAACATCATGTGTGCAAAGCAGAACAACTTCATAGGATTTTCAAGGCTGTGACCAATGGAAGCAAATTGCCAAGCCTATCTCTGAGGTGCCTCTTGGTGGATTCGAACCACCAGCCTTTTGGCTGGTAGTCGAGCACTTAACAGTTTGCACCACCCTAGCAACTCCTTGATCCACTTCAGTCAACAAATAAAAAAAGTTGAGGGAAAGAAATTTAAAAAAACTTAAAAGACATAACAGTCAAATGCAATTTGTAGACATAGTTTGTATACAAGTCAAACTAGCTGCAAAAAAGAGAAAAATCAGTTGTATGAGATAATTGAGGAAATAATGAAAAATGAAAGGATAGCTGAAGAGTTTAAATTATTAATGATTTTTAGATATGAAAATGATATTGTGGTTTTATTAAGGGGAAAGCTAATTTCATACTTCAGATACAGATACTTTAAAGATATACTGAAATTTTTGTAGATGAGATGATCATCTGCAATATGCTTTAAAATAATCTTGAGGTAGGAGTAGAATGGGTGAGATTGTCAATGAAGTAAGTGTAGCTATGATCAGGACGTAGTCTCAAAGGACATCCGGCTCAATTGGCATAATATACTACACAAAAACATTGTTCCACATCCTACTTTGGTGAGTAGCAACTGGAATCTTAAAAGCTTGCAAGCAACCATCTAGATGCAACAATGAGTCTCTCCTTGTCCAGAGCAAAGAAGAATAAAGAAAACCAAAGATGCATGGAAACAGTCCAAGCAACTGGTATACCGTGCAACCCTCAGCCTGTGTGACTATGAGACAGAAGAAATAGATGGTACCTGGCTACCACTGTCAGCCAGTTGGAGGGGGATCAGTGTAGGAGATCCTGGATAGAGAGGAAAAACAATGTAGAACAAAATTGAAAATCATTTTTTAAAAAAAAAAGACCAGGTTTGCTGGTCTGATAGCACATGATGGAACCACTGAGACTATGGCCCCTAGCTGCCCTTCAGGTCTGGAATTAAACCCACTCCTGTGGCTTCCAACCAAACAAAGGCAGACATATGAGCTGAACATTTACATTAGGTAGATAACACTCCTTGGAGAGATGAATCATGGGAGAATAGAAGGGCTGTGTATGCACAGGGAGACAGTTCAGGGGGCTGGAGTGCATGGAGGGATGGACACAGGGAAGAGGTAAATATGGGGAGGAAGTGGGAGGGGAGCTGTTGCATTGTGGGAAATTGCAGTCAATGTCATGAGACAAAGAATATGTGAGCTGCTGTATGGAATGTAAATTTGCTCTGTAAACTTTCATCCAAATCACAATTAAAAAAAAAAAAAAAGATTACAACCTTGGGGGGAAGGGAGAATAGCTATGAGTTGATAGCTGTATGTGGATAATCACTGCATGAGAGTTTATTGCTCTCTACTTATGTGTGTGTTTTAAATATCTTATTATTAAATTATTCTTAAAAGATGGGGCAATGGGGGGAAGGGAGAGAAAAGGGGGAAGGGAGAGATAAGGGGGAAGGGAGAGAAAAAGAAAGCAATGTTTGGTTTTTAAAAGGTATTAGAAGTAATGGTGTAGGGAAATCTTTGTGGCATATATATGGGAAATAATTTCATACTTCAGGTACAGAAAAATACAAACTGTAAGGATAAAAATGAATGAATCTTACTACATTAAATTTTATAATCACCACCAAAGAAAGAGGTACTATAAAGTAAAACAGCAAACTGAGGAATTACTTACAGCACATGTAACTGACAGAACAGTAGTGTCTAGATTATTTAAAGACTACAAATCAATGTTTTTAAATAATAGAAAAACATGGGAAAGTTTATAAACATTTCATAAAAGAGGATTCTGACAATAGCAAGTATATAGATAAATAGTGTTCCAGTCACGCAGTGTAATACAGAACATATAATACTAGATCCAACATTGTTAATTCTCAAAAATACAGTGTAAAATGAAAAAAAAAAAAATTCAGGTTGCAGAATAGTATTCAAAACCAGGCACACTGCTTGGGACCAAGGAAGAGGTATTCAGAGAACTTCAGCACTGTGCCAGTATGGAAAAAAGTTCATCTTTGTTAAATATAGAGGATGGATGTATAGTTATTTGTTAGATTTTTCTCTCTCCAGTCATTTGAAACTTGATTAGAAATAAGTACAAATATAAATTAGGACTTTGGTTTGGGTGTCTTATATGTGACTTTGAAAAGAAATGCCAACCAGATAGAACATTAATTTTATAAACAATTAACTTGAATTCCTCCAGTTTTCTAGTTTCTCTTTCAACTTATTAAATTTCATATATGTAATTTAGTAGAAGTGTTAAAACTAGGATCAGATTCACCTGGATTAGAGGCCCAAATTCACTACTCATTAACTGGTAGATTTTGAGCAAGTCCCGTAGCCTCTCAAAGCCTCAGTGAGTGTAGTAATTTTAGCTACCAGATAGAATTCTGAAGAACAGATGAGAAAGTACATGTTAAGTGCCTCAGTAGTACTCAGCACATAGTAAGCACTTGTTAAAAGTTAGCTATAGTTACTTTGTTAGTCCTCTGAATGTTTTGAATTTGCATTCATTTTTCAAAAATTGGATAAGTGTTCCCATTGTTTATTCTAAATCCTTGTCAGAGATTCAGATTTCTAAATCTTACTCAAGGATCCCATTTGCTAATGTGTGCTTACCAACGGTAAGAACGTAAAGCTGCCCTGCAGCAAATCTGTAGATGTTGCTTGCCATCAAGTCTGTTCTGGTTCATTGCAGTCCTATCGGACAGAGTAGAACTGCCCCATAGGGTTTCCTACACTGAGAGCAGATTGCTAGGTCTTCTCTCCCTTGGTGCTGTGATGGGTACAAACCACCATCAGTTAGCAGCTGAGCACTTAAATATTGCACCATCAGGGCCCTTAATTCACCAAAAATCAACTTGTTGCCATCGAGTTGATCCCAATTCATAGTGACCCGATTGGACATAGCAGAACTGCCCCATAGGGTTTCCAAAGCTGCGATCATTACAAAAGAAGACTGCCACATCTTTCTCCCATGGAGTGGCTGGTGTGTTCAAGCTGCCAACCTCTCGGGTTAGCAGCTGAGGCTTACCCACTGTGTGACCAGGGCTCCTAAATCCAGAAATAGAGGTACATTTATAACTTTTAAAAATAAATAGATAAAAATTTGAGAAAGATATTTTCTGGGCTAGTGCTTATATCAATTCTGAGGCAGAAACTGGCATTTTGTACCATAAAGGCTGTCTTGATTCCTAGGATTAAAAGAGACCATGTTCTTTTAGAATTCTTTAACTTAAAATGTTGTTGTTGTTAATGTGCCGTTGAGTCGGACCCTACTCATAGGGATCCCTCCATGGGTTTCTGAGGCAGTATTACTACGGAAGTAGATTGCCCCATCTTCCTTTCGAGGAGTGGCTGGTGGGTTTGAACCACCAGCCTTCTGGTTAGCAGTCAAGTGCCTTAGGCACTGTGCTACCGGAGCTCCTAACTTAAAATACAAAAGTCAAACCAAACTCACTGCCATCAAGTCGGATCTGACTCAAAGCAACCCCTCCTTGGGTTTCCAAGGCGGTATCACTACGGAAATAGATAGACCAACCTTTCTTCCGAGGAGTGGCTGGTGGGTTTTAACCACCAGCCTTCTGGTTAGCAGTCAAATGCCTTAGGCACTATGCCACCAAAGCTCCCAATTTAAAATACAGTAGTATACAAATTTTTTCTTGTTCCTTTGTTTCAACAATTTTCTTCTGCTTCTGGTAAAAGTAGAGTATCTATTATGGAGTCAAAAAAAAAAAAAAAAAAGATGATTCAATCTAGAGCTATAGCTTGCTTTTCCTACCTACTTCCAGCCTTGTTCAGGAGAGTAAAAAGGTTAGGCATGCTAACTTTTCAGTGTTTGATGTCTGTGGATTTCATAGCTAAATGGAGTAACCATAAATGAAGTTCATGTATTTCATCAGTACCATCATGAATCTCTTCCTTTGCTAAATCTGACCAGGCTGAAATTTTTCAGACACCAACAGTAGTTTAGCGAGGGGCTTTTTATTTATTTGTTTGTTTGTTTGTTTTTTAAACACTTGGGTAAAATATAGTAAATCTGTATCTAATTTGTATTCTCATTCCTTACAGTATAACATTCAGGCTTATCCAACAACAGTGGTTTTTAACCAGTCCAACGTTCATGAGTATGAAGGCCATCACTCTGCTGAACAGATCCTGGAGTTCATAGAGGTATTTAAATTATAGCCTGTGGCTATAAATCCTGTGTGGGAATGTCTACTTCATGTGGCTCAGTAATCGGGTTTATCCTTTTCATGCCAAGATATCTTCTAATCAGAAAATGAATTCTGTTATTTTTAAATGTTTTACTCTTATGTATTTGGCTGTAAACTGGGAGAGAATAAAGGCTATGATTTGTTACCTGTTTGTTTATATAGTGACTTGTACATAGTAGACACACTTATGTATTGATAATATGAAATTTTAAAACCTGTCTTCCCTTGCCGTTTTCTGTGATGGAACCACCACAGAATTTTTCTTTCAGGCCCTGAATAGATGACATAAGAGTGAGGCCAATATTATCCAAGAAGTGTGTGGGTAATGGTAATCTTGCCATTCCGGTGTGGGTTTTTTCAAGCCTACACAGTTTAATGCTTAACCTGCTGTCTTATGAACACAGATAAGTCCTATATCTACTTACCTTTAGTATCTCCTTTTTTTTCCCCATTGATATTCTTGATTGACTAAAAAAGTTACAGGAGACTAAGAAAGAAATAAGCATCCCAACTTATTACCCATTTAATGACCACTTTACTTTCTGTCCTACTTACCTCTTTCTCCTTCCCAAAACTAATAGTGTTGAGTTATGTTTTGGTTTGGTTTTGATCGCTTTTCTGGTGAAGCTAACATCTTGGTTAGTATTACCTGATCGTAATAGACAGAAACTTTGTTAAGCCAGCATTTAGAGCAGGTAATCTGTAGGAAGGTAGTACAGTATTGCCAGTCAGCGTGTCCCAAAACAGAATGATAGGCTTTCCATTAGTAAATAAGGGGTCATTTCCAAACTAGTCATTCTTGGTTCCAGAACAAAAGTATTTGGCATATGTAGATATCTGGTCAACCCTTTAAATTTTTGACTCATCTGTCCATGTTCTTAGGTGCCACTGAGTTGACAACAACTCATAGTAACCCTGTGTACAGAACAAAACATCACCCAGTCCAGTGCCATCCTCATAATCCTTGCTGTATTTGAACCCATCATTGCAGCCACTGTGTCAGTCCTTCTCATTGAAGGTCTTTCCCTTCTTCACTGACCCAAGCATGATAACCTCTAGCGAATGGTCACCACTGACAACATGACCTAAGTAGATGAGACAACATCTGGCTGTTCTCACTTCCGAGGAGCATTCTGGCTGCACTTATTCCAGGACAGATTTGTTGGTTCTTCTGGAAGTCCATCGATATTTTCAATATTCTTTGCCAATACACCACAATTCAAAAGCATTAACATTTCTTCAGTCTTCCTTATTCATTGTCCAGCTTTCACATGCTGATGAGGCAATTGAAAATGCCATGGTTTTATGAGTTGAACATTTACCTTAGGTAGATACACTCCTTGGAGAGAACAATCACAGGAGAAAGAAGGGCTGCTTATGCACAAGGAGACAGCTCAGGGGGCAGGAGTGCATGGAGGGATGGACACAGGGAAGAGGTAACTATCGGGAGGAAGTATGAGGGGAAATGTTGCATTGTGGTAAACTGTGGTCAATGTCATGAGACAAAGTGTATGTGAGCTGTTGAATGGGAAGTGAATTTGCTCTGTAAATTTTCACCCAAATCACAATTAAAAAAAAAAAAAAATGCCACGGTTTGGATCAGGCATCCCTTAGTCTTCAAAGTGACATATTTGTTTCTTAACACTTTAAAGAGGTCTTTTGCCACACATTTGCCCAGTGCAATACAATGTCTGATTTCCTAACTGCTGCTTCCATGGGTGTTGACTGGATCCAAGTAAAATGAAATCCCTGACCGCTTCAGTCTTTTCTCCATTTATCATGATTTTGTTTTTTAGTCCAGTTTTGAGGATCTTCGTTTTATGTTGAGCTGCAATCTGTACTAAACAATGTAGTCTTTGATTGTCATCAGTAAGAGCTTCAAGTCATCTGCATATTGCAGGTTGTTAATGGTTCTTCGTCATAGAGTCTAGCTTCTTGGATTATTTCCTCAGCATACATATTGAATAAGTATGATGAAAGGATACAACCTGACATACAATACAACCTTCCTGATTTTAAACCATACAGTATCCGCTTGTTCTGTTTCAATGACAGCCTCTTGGTCTTTGTATAGGTTCCTCGTGAGAACAATTAAGTGTTCTGGAATTCGTATTCTTTACAATATTACCCATAATCTGTTATGATCCATACAGTTGAATGCCTTTGCATAGTCATTAAAACATAGGTAGACATCTTTCTGGTATTCTTTGCCTTCCACTAATATCCATCTGACATCAGCAATGATATTCCTCATTACAAATCCTTTTCAGAATCCAGCTTCCATTTCTGGAAGTTCCCTGTCAATATAATAGTGCAACCATTTTTGAATTATGTTCAGCAAGATTTTACTTGTGTGTGATATTGATAATTATTTCTACATTCTTACGGATCACCTTTGGAATGAGCGCAAATAATGATCTCTTCCAGTGAGTTAGCCAAGTAGCTGTCTTCCAAATTTCTTGGCATAAACAAGTAAGTGCCTCCTATACTGCATCCATTTGTTGAAACATCTCAGTGGATATTCCATCAATTCTTGGAGCCTTGTTGTTTTTTTTTTTTTGGCCAATTCCTTCAGTGTAGTTTGGACTTCCTCCTTCAATACCTTTGCTTCTTAATCACATGCTACCTCCTGAAATAGTTGGATACTGACCAATTAATTCCTTTTGATACAGTGACTCTGTGTATTACTTCCATCTTCTTTTGATGCTTTCTGCATCATTCAATATTTTGTGTATAGAATTCTTCAGTATTGCAAGTTGAGGCTTAAATTTTTTCTTCAGTTCTTTTAATTTGAGAAATGCTGAGTGTGTCCTTCCCTTTTGGTTTTCTAACTCCAGGTCTTTGCACTTTTCATGCAAGACAAAGTATTCTCGAGCCACCTTTGAAATCTTCTGTTCTTTTATTTCAGCATTTCTTCCATTCACTTCAGCTTCTTTACATTTGAGAGTCTTTCCTGACATGCATTTTGGTCTTTTCTTCATTTCCTGTCTTTTTAATGACCGTTTGCTTTCTTCGTGTATGATGTTCTTGATTTCATCTCACAACTCATCTGTCTTCACTCCTGGTCTCTAAATTTAGGTGAAATATAATCAAGGTCATAGTTTGGCTCTCACAGACTGACTTTCTTTAGCTTCAACTTGAATGGTCTGTTCCACAGTCAGCTCCTGGCCTTGATTTTACCGATGATATTGGGCTTCTCCCTCGCCTCTTTCCACACATGTAGTCTATCTGGTTTTTGCATATTCTCATCTGCCAAGGTCCATGTGTATAGCCAGCACCTTTTATGTTGCGGATAAAAGGTATTTGCAATGAGTAAGTCATTGGTCTTGCAAAATTCTGTCATGCAATCTCCAGCATCATTTCCATCACCCAGGCCACATTTTCCAACTACTGATGATTCTTCTTTATTTCCAGCTTTTCACATTACCAATAATTATCAATACATCTTGATTGCATGTTTAGTCAGAACATGCAGAAGCCAGTAAACATCTTCAATTTCTTCATCTTTGGCTTTGGTACTTGGTGTGTAAATTTGAATAACAGTATTAACTGGTCTTCCTTGTAGGCATATGGATATTATCCAGTCACTGACAGCACTGTATTTCAGGCTAGATCTTGAGATGTTCTTTATGACAATGAATGCCCTCCCATTCCCAGCATAGTAGAACATGATGTTTGTCTGATTCAAAATGGCCGGTAACAGTCCATTTCAGTTCACTGGTGCCTAGGATATCCATGTTTATCCATTCCATTTCATTTTTTATTACTTCCAGTTTTTCCTGGATTCATACTTTGTACATTCTATGTTCTAATTATTAATGAATGTTTGTAGTAGTTTTTTTCCCATTTTGAGTCCTGCCCCATCAGCAAATGAAGGTCCTGAACACTTTACTCCGTCCACATCATTAAGTTAGACTCTTACTTTGGGGAGACAGCCGTATTTTGACTGCTTTCCAACCTCAGGGATTCATCTTCCAGCACTATATCAGACAGCATTTCATAGCTATTCATAAAGTTTTCCAGTAACGTATCAGACAGTGTATCAGTGCTATTCAAAGATTTTCTTTGGCCAGTTTTTTCAGATGTGGATGGCCCTGTCCTTTCAGACTTTGTCTGGAAGCCTCACTGAAACCATCCACCTATAACATTAAATAAAGTTGCCTCTCTTCCCAGACTAAGATGATGATAGTAATACATAGAGATGAGGGGAAAATACTGCTTGATTTAATAAATGCAAAATCCAAACTTAAAAAACATTAGTGGCTCATTTCTCACTCTTTAAGATTCACCAACTTTCTTTAAATATCCTTAAGTACCTTTGAGTTCCCCAAAGCAGGAACTTTTCTAAATGATATATACTAACAGTTTACTAAGAATGTATAAATAAATCTTTTTTATATTTTCTATAATGGAAACTATATTCTCTTTAGGATCTTAGGAATCCTTCAGTGGTCTCTCTTACACCCACTACTTTCAATCAACTAGTGAAACAAAGAAAACATGATGAAGTCTGGATGATTGATTTCTATTCTCCGTGGTGTCATCCATGTCAAATCTTAATGCCAGAATGGAAAAGAATGGCTCGGGTATAGTAAAATAGCTTCTTTTAAATGTTAATATTTGCTAAGGTTATTTATTATTTTGAAACTAAGATAAATGAACCCACAACTAGATTATCATTTAGAAACAGCTCTGATCATTCCATTTAAATTCTGATGCTATTTCTAACTGCTGGTATGTGAGTGGCATAGAATGATTTGCCTGTTTTTTTTCTGTGTCATCTGGTGTACTTTTAGCTAAATGGTTGCAAACATTGACCCAAAGATCCCCTTTATTTTCTATTTAAATTTCTTTTCCGTCTTTCTTTTTAGAGCTTTGAGACAGAGTTCTTTTACAATAAGGTGGGGCTTAAAATAAGGAAAAAATAGTCTTTATCATTAAAATATATGGGTTTAGGAAATTTCCTATGTATAGACACAATGTTATAAATCATGAAAGATTGGAAATAATTTACTTGAACATGAGAATTGGAAATGCAATTATTACTTCATATATATAAATCAAACTTCAGAGTTAAAGTGATTGCCATTATCTTAACATTTTAACATTTGTGATGATACATTTTTTAATTCTTTTCAGTGATTTTTTTAAAATTCTTGTATGAGTCAGTATACCTGTAATGCTTGTTTGCATTTTAAAAATATAATTCTTTGAAACAACATTGTAAAGACATTAGTACTTTGTTTGTAACCCTTTTAATTTTAGAAATACAAATAGTTGCTCCTATAATGTGCAAAGTCACTTGTTTAATCTGCAATAATTGTAATAAGTTCTTGACCACAAAATTAGATTTCCAGTTCATTACTGTAAATGGTCCATTATGTGGTAAGCCCTTATCCATTTTTATTTGGTTGAAACCACTGAAATATAACTATTTCACAGTGGCAGTTTCTTTTTTGTAAAACTTATATAAAATAATTGTAAAGGTAATGTTATTCTAATCACTTTAATATCGTTATCTCTTCTTGTTTTTTCCTTGTATAGACGTTAACTGGACTGATCAATGTTGGCAGTGTAGATTGCCAGCAGTATCATTCTTTTTGTGCCCAAGAAAATGTTCAGAGATATCCCGAGATAAGATTTTTTCCCCAAAAATCAAAGAAAGCTTATGAATATTAGTAAGTATTCTCTCAAATTTACTATACTAATTTATTTATAGTTAACATTTAAAAGTCATCCTAACTAATTAAAAGTAACCTAAGAACTACTTAATGAGAGTCTGCAGTGTTTAAGATAGTATTTAATGAGCACCTAAAAAGATCAAAAGAAAGTATTGACCTCCCCCATTCTCCATGAAGCTTACATTTTAGTGGAAGACAGGATATGGAGAGGAAGAACTGACATTGATTAAATTTCTGCTTGATTTCAGACATTATACTTGATATTTACTTGCATTATTTCCACCAGTTCATATAGTTACCCTGTGAGGTAGAAAGTGTTACCCTTATTTACATATAAGGAAACTATAATTCAGAAATATTAAACAATTTTCACACAGCTATTAAGGCTTGAACCTAGGGTTTAAACCCAGGTATTTCTTGGTACCCATGCTTGTGTGTGTGTGTGTGTGTGTGTGTGTGTGTGTGGTAAAAACATAAACAGCAATACATTCGCCAACATGACAACTTCACCATTCACAGCTCAGAGACAAGGATGACTTTTTCATGTTCTGCCACCATTATTGCTATCCTTTTCCAAAATATTCCACCATTTTTAGCGTAAACTCAGTGCCCCTCAAACAAAAGCATCCCTTTTCCCCCTCCCTCCTACCTCTAGTAACCCCTAATAATCTTCATTTACATGTATATCCCCCCCCAACCTATCTAGGAATTTTCCCTTCCCCACCCCCCGTCTGGTAACCAACAAAGAAAATTTTCTTCTATCTGTAAACCTTTCCTTGACTTTTTACAATAATCGACTAATACAATGTTTGTCCTACCTGTAATTGACTTATTTCACTCAGCATAATATCCTCTAATTTCATCCACATTATGTGGTGTTTTGCAGATTCTACATTATTCTTTAGGGTTGCATAGTATTCCATTGTGTGTATGTACCACAGTTTATCATTCCTTGGTCAATGGGCACTTAGGTTGTTTCCATCTCTTTGCTATTGTGAATAGTGCTGTGATGAACATGAGTGTGCATACATCTATTCATGTCCTGCCTCTCCACTCTTTAGGATAGACAGATACCTAGTAATGGGATTCCTAAATAAAATGGTATTTCTGTTTCCAATTTTTTAAGGAATCACCATACTGATTTCCACAATGGTTTTATCATTTTACAGTCCCACCAGGAGTGTATGAGAGTCCCAATCTCTCCACATCCTCACCAGCATTAATTATTTTCTGTCTTGTTGAACTTTGCTGTTAATTCTGGGGCAAGATTGTATCTCATGGTTGTTTTGATTTACATCTCTCTAATGGCTAATGATCGTGAGAATTTCTTCACATGATTGTTGGCCGCCTGAATATCTTCTTTGGTGAAGTGTCTATGCATATCTTCTGTCTATTTATCAGTTGTATCGTT
>NW_006921588.1:14566572-14583315 GCF_000298275.1 Orycteropus afer afer | reverse complement strand
TTCTCTCCAAGGAGTGTATCTACCTCAGGTAAATGTTCAACTCCTATGCCTGTCTTTTGTTTGGCTGGAAACCACGGATGTAGGTTCAATTTCAGACCTGAAGGGCAGCTAGGGGCCAAAGTCTCAGTGGTTCCACTAGGCTCTATCAGACCAGCAAACCTGGTCACCCAGCCCCCCTTTATTTTCCAAATGATTTTGAGTTTTGTTCCACATTGTTCTCCTTCTCTATCCAGGATCTCCTACATAGATCCCCTCTGAGTGGTTGACAGTGGTAGCCAGGCACCATTTTTTCCCGTTCTATGTGTTCTCTTTTTATTGTTGGGGAGAAATCTTTTGATGCACATAAGAATTTAATTTTTAGAAGGTCCCTATCATCCAGTTCACCTGCTACTGTTTGTGCATTTAGGGTTATCCTTGTTAATCTATTTATGCCATAAACTAGGGCCTTTAAGTTTACACCAATATTTTCTTTGTTGGATTATATAGTGTTAGGTTTCACAGTTAACTGTTTGATCCATCTAGAGGTAGTTTTTGTGTATGGTGTGAGGTATGGATCGTCTTTCATTTTTTCACAAATAGATACCCAGTTTTGCCAGCACCATTTGTTAAAGAGACTATATCCCCATTTAATGGATTTTGGACCTTTGTCAAAAATCAGCTGACCATAGGTGGATGGATCTATTCCTGGGTTCTCATTTCTGTTCCACTGATCTGTGTATCTGTCATTGTACTAATACCAGTCTGTTTTTGACAACTGTGCCTGTATAGTAGTTTTTGAGATCTGAGAGTGTGGGGTGGGGCCTCCTACTTTATTCTTCTTCTTCAGTAGTGCTTTGCTTATCCAAGGTCTCTTTTCCATATAAAATTAGTGATTGGTTTTTCCATGTCTTTAAAGAATGTTGATGAAATCTGGATTGGGATTGCAGTGAATGTATAGATTGCTTTGGGTACTATTGATATTTTCACGATATTCAATATTCCTATCCATAAACATGGTATGTTCTTTCATTTATGTAGATCTCTTATACTTTCTTGAAGTAGTATTTTGTAATTTTCTTTGTATAGGTCTTTTGTGCTCCTGGAAAGATTTGTTCCCAAGTATTTTATCTTTTTGGTAGCTATTGTAAATGGTATTGATTTCCTTATTTCTTTTTCAGAAATCTCTTTGATGGTGTAGAGGAATCCAACTAATTTTTGGATGTTGATCTTGTATCAATAAGTTCCAGTAATTTTCTTGCTGAGTCTCTTGGGTTTTCTGTGTATAGAATCATATTATCTGCCAATAGGGATAGTTTTACTTCTTCCTTACCAACTTGGATGCCCTTGGTTTCCCTTTCTTGCCTTATTGCCCCAGCTTGGACTTCCAGTACAGTGTTGAATAGAACTGGAGGTAGAAAGCATCCTTGCCTCATTCCTGTTCACAAGGGGAGTGGTTTCAGTCTCCCTCCATTGAGAATAATGTTGGCTGTTGGTTTTGTGTAGATACCTTTTATTATGTTGAGGAATTTCCCTTCTAATCCTATTTTGCTGAGAGTTTTGATCAGGAATGGGTGTTGGATTGTATCAAATGCCTTTTCTGCATCTATTGATAAGATCATGTTCCCATGCTCTTTCCATAACACCACATAGTTCATGTAGAAAACTCACATCCTAGGCAGAATATGATAAAAATTACTAAAGAAGTAAAAAGAAGCATGGATTATTTCAAAGAAAAAAGAAATCACAACTATTTCAGGACATCATGTAATGATGCATTTCCAAGATGTCTTAACATGGATTTTAAAAAATGGATAGGAATTTGACAGACATTAATAGATTGAATAAAAGTTCAGAAACTAAAGCCTCAGACATCTACGGTTTGCTGTTCCCACAGGTCTATAGGAGATGTCTGGTGGGTAGGTCTAGAGCTCAAAAAGACATCAAGACTAAAGAAAAATGTATTTGGGAAGCCTTGTAAACATTAGTTGTGAGGGGATCTATCTGAGAAGACTGAGGCTAGATGAAGTCGCCATTTCTACACTAAGTTTTTTTTGTATATTTGCAGTGATACTTTCTACAGCTTGCTTTTTTTTTTTTTTTTCCCTTGCAGTAGTTACAATGGTTGGAATAGAGATGCATATTCCCTAAGAATCTGGGGTCTAGGGTGAGTAATTAAAAAATGTATCACTGTATAAATAGATTATAAGCTATTTACCATTCTCTTATGCCTATTGTTAAAATTTATTGTTGTTTAAAATTTTAACATTTTAACACACTTGGTAAGATAAAGAATTATAATTTACAAAGATACACCTGTGCTTTACTACATTGCTTTTCTTTGGTCATTTTTATTTTAGAAAGCCTTGCAATATTACATTTCAAGTGTATGCTTTGTTTTTTTTATAATGGGAAATAATTGTGATTCCTTTCACAGATTTTTACCTCAAGCCTCCATAGATCTGACACCTCAGACTTTTAATGAAAAAGTTTTACAAGGGAAACATCACTGGGTGGTTGATTTCTATGCTCCATGGTGTGGACCTTGCCAAAATTTTGCTCCAGAGTTTGAACTCTTAGCTAGGGTAAGTCCTATCTATTTTCTTCAAAAAGTTACATCATGTACATGTTTTAATGATTAGAGAAAATGTTGTAAATATGCCATAGATTTCTTTTTTCTTTATTAAAGCTTTTATTTCTCCTCTTCTCTGCCTTGGTTGATGACATCATCTACCTAGCCACGAAATCCAAAACCCCCACTCTGCCTTCTTGTCACTGTTTCCTTCCCCTACCACCAGTACTCTGCTGCCCTCCAGGTAATCAGTAGATCCCATCAGTTCTGTTTCCTAAATGTCTTTCAGAGCTGTTCTCTTGTCTCTGTCTCCACTGCTAATCTCTGTGCTCAATCCTTCATCATCTCTCAGCTAAGCATACCATATTTGCCTTTTAACTAGTCTCACACTACAGGCCACTGTTATTGCTGCCCTGGTGACCTTTCTTAACTATTGCCTTCTCAGACTTCCTATTAACCAAGTTTTTTGATACGTTTCATTGATATCAGGTCTCTGAGCTGACCCCTTCTACCTCTTCAGCTTTATTACATACCACTTCACACCTTATACTTCAGGCACATCAGAGTGTTCCATAGTGTCTGAACATGACACTCTGGTTCACTCTTAAGTGCATGCTGCTCCCTCTCTCTAAAAGGCCCTTTCCTTACCTTGTTCATCTGAATTTTATTCTCATCATTCAAAACCCAAGTTAGATGGAACTTCTGTGTTCTTCTCAGTTAATCAAACCAAACTCACTGCTGTCGAGTCGGATCTAACTCATAGTGACCCCTCCTAGGGTTTCCGAGGCAATATCACTACAAAAGTAGATCGCCCAATCTTCCTTCTGAGGAATGGCTTTCTTTTACCCGTACATATACTTAGACCAAAGCAAACTCACTGCCATCAAGTTCATTCCAACTCATAGTGACCCCCATTGGGTTTCCAGGGCAGTAAATCTTTATGGAAAGAGATTGCTGCATCTTCCTTCCACGGAGCCACTGGTGGGTTTGAACTGCCAACCTTCTGGTTAGCTGTCACATGCCTTAGGCACTAAGCCACCAGAGCTCCTTACATACTTACATAGTCTGTGATATTTATTTACATAGCTGTCTCTCCCACAAAACTATGAGCTTCTTGAGGGCAAGGTAGATGTCTTAGTTATCTTCATATTCCTAGTGATTAACTCAGTAAATCCTTGAAAAGTTAGGAGTTTTGAGTGTTTCTTTCTGTCACAGCAATTCTGTTAGTGACCTAATACAGAACAATAGCTTGCTCACCTACATACTCAAGGAACTCTTTATTGTTAGAAATAATCATTAGAATGAGTAAGTCAGCACCACTTCCACTATGCCAAAACAGAAGCTGAGCATCCCAAGCAATGGGAATTTGTTTACCAAGGGATTCAAAGCTCTTATAAGCCCTAAAAGATTATTTTCATTACTGATTGGCCATTCACTTAAGAGGTTATTCATTCTTCCTACTTATTATATCTCTTTTCTTTGTATGCTTCCCTTTTCTCCAGTAATTCTTACAAAACCCTTTACTCCCTCATTTCTCATGTGTTGAAAACGTAGCTTGATTCTGTATTTTATAGTGCAAATATATCTTAATACTGCAAAAATATATATATAAGAAAAAGATCACTCATTAAATATATTGTAAGCACCAAGTGAGAGACAATATGTGAGGTTCTTGAGGATACAAAGACAAAAAGAAGTTCCATGTCTTCAAGAAGATTTAATCTAGTGGGAAGATAAAAATGCAAGTGAACATATTCAGTACAGCAAGACAATTGCTATAGTGCAAGAAGAGTGAAGGAGCATGAGAAAAGAATGTGAAAGTCATGCCAGGAGAAAGCAAAAAGGATCCACAGAGTAGCATTTGAGATGAGAATTACAGTATAAGTAGGAGTTTAGCAGTTGGAAGGGTTGATTGGAGAGCATGCCAATCAGAGAAGACAGTATTTGCAAAGAATCAGAGATGCAAGAGAGTAAGGCATGTCCATTTCTTTTAGTCTAGTTTTACCAGAGTATAAGTAGAGAAAGGAAAGAGCAAAAGCTGAGGCTCAGTAGTTAAACAAGAAGGACACTGTACACACTGCAGACTGTACCTCAGGGATTTCATAAGTTGAGAGTGTCTTCAATGTGTTGTCATCATTGTTAGGTGCCATTGAGTCAGGCTTCACCTCATGGCATCCTACACATAACGGGATCAGACCACTGTGGTTCCTAGGGTTTTCATTGGCTGGCTTGCTTTCTTAGTCTGTCTTTGCAAGCTCTGCTGAAACCTGTTTAGCATAACCATTATAGGAGAACTATTGGGCATGTTAAGATCCACTTTCAGTTTTAGAAAGATCACGTTGGATGGATTGAACAAGGGCTAACAGGCCATAGAAAGGTATCTAGAGTGCCAAAAACAGTATCATGCTTTCAAGTAATTGAAAATACAGATAAACTAACATTAAAATAACATTTCTAGATTTGCTGACCTTCAGTGTAGTGTACGTGTAGGTGTGCATATACACGCACACTTAAGAATGCTAGAGAGAGCAAGAGATTTGACAGGGAAGGACTGTAGAACGTAGGATTCAACCTTCCTCAAGACAAAGGATGCTACCTCAGCAAGTGAGGCCAGAGAAAGAAGGAAGGGTGAGGACAGAAGCAGACATTTGTGGGTGATGGGCAAGATGTAGGTAGCAGGAGGAAGTTGAAGTAGTTCAACAGGAAGCTTCTTGATTTTCTTGATGAAGCAAAGGAGATTTTATCTGCCTTTGGAGAAGTGGTAAGTTGTTGGTTTAAGGAGCCAGAAAAAGTCTGGAAGCTATCTTTTTTGAAGAAGAATAAAAGCTTAAGTTTTTGAAATATCTAATCCTTAGACTTAGAAAGCTTTGAAATTTTTAGTAGTAGCTTTGTGGTTGCCAAAACAATTTATGTCTAAGAGGAAATGGCAGGTTGTATGTTTCTCTTTTCAGATGATTAAAGGAAAAGTGAAAGCTGGAAAAGTCGACTGTCAGACTTATGCTCAAACATGCCAAAACGCTGGTATCAGAGCCTATCCAACTGTTAAATTTTATCCCTATGAACGAGCAAAGGTACGTACAAGGCTTCTGTGTCCCTTTCCTTTAGCAGGCCACCCTCAAAATGAGATTTGCCTTTTTCTAATTTCATCTCCCTTCTGTCATTTTTTTATATTATTGAATATTAATTTACTTACTTACATATAAATTAAGTGATCTTAAAAGATTTTTTTCATCTCATAGTTGATACAATCTCAGTGTCTTAAAATTTTTATACTTATAAGTAGGAAAACTACTAGAAAATATTAATAGTGGTCTTTCAGTGGGTGGTAGAATTCAAGGTAATTTATTTTCTGTGAAGTTTTGTATTTCTTACTTCTTCTAGAATTAACATTTATTAATTTTATAATTGGTTTTTTCTCATAAAGAGAAAAACATTTAAGAGAATATACTATCATAGTACTTTTCAAAAGCCTGTTTCCAAACCAGAAAAACAAATCCACTGCCACTGAGTTGATTTGAATCCTAGCAACCCCTGTAGGGTTTCCAAGGCTGTTAGTCTTTACAGAAGCAGACTGTCTAGTCTTTCTCCCATGGAGCACCTTGTGAGTTCAAACCACTCCTTTTGGTTAACAACCCAGTGCCTTAACCACAGCACCACCAGAGCTCCTAAACCTGTCTCCTCCTGCCCCTCAAAAGAGAAAGAAGGGGAACGAGAAGGGCAGAGAGAAAGAAGAAACAGCAGTTTATTACTTCTTTTAACCCCAGGAAAAAAACATCAGATTGCTTGGTTGATTGACTTGTTGGCATGGTGGTGGTTCATTTTTTTTTAATTCTGTGAAAAAGGATTGTTTGTTGTCTTACATCTGCTAACTTCTCCAGAACTTACTGTACTCTTCCATCTGAGCCTCCTCCCAAGTAAAACTCACTCTGGTGAAAGATGTTGTCCATTGCATCTCTACTTTGAAATTATTATTCGCTACTCCTAATAAAATGGGAAACTAAGAAATGAGCATTAATTTATACACACACGTGTGTGTGTATGAGAGAGATCTCATTATCTTAGAATGTGAGTAATATGGTTTATTTGTGTAATGGTTTGCCATATTGCCATTTAGAGCTACAAGTTTGCCCCTTGTCAACATCTTGAGTCTTAAAACAGCACCATAGTATAATGAAGTTACAATAGACTGAGAGACCTGGTGTTCAGCCTGTTTTATGATTTTTTAGAAACCACATTCTCAAGACTAGTTCATTAATTTATGAAGCAAAAAGTTTGGTTTATATCATCTCTAAGAACTCTCCAATTCTAGCATTCCATGGAGATACTAAGTAAATAATTCTTTGAAATACCTGTTTGATGAGTCTGTGTGGGATTGTGTTTTGCGTTCTTGTGGGGAGCAAAGATGGTCTGTCCACGTATGTGGATATAGGTATCTGTGGTGGTGGGGTGGGAGTTGAGTTTCCTGTTCATACAAATTAACTCAACTTATCAAGAAAATCAAGAAGTTTAAAACCAAACTACTGCAACTTCCTCCCACCTGTGCCCATTTATAAACTCTTTGTAAAAACTTACCCGCGTCTGTTTTCATCCTTCCTCCTTTACTCAGGTGCTGTGGTAGCATTAGTGATTATAGAAGCATAGTGATCGAAATAATTGTGTTTTCCTCTTGTTATTAAGAGCCATGGCCTAAAAAGGATTTTTTTTTTTTTTTTTTTTTAAATAAACTATCATCCAAAAATAGATGATAGAGAAAGACAGACAGCATAGGATCACACACTCACCTACCTATAGGAGGGGAAAAAGTCACACAAATGACTACCTCTTGCCTGGGGTGATGGGGAATGGCAGTTGTGATCACCTGGAGCACATGCCACCTCCTCAGATCTTGTGGGTGATGCAGGCCCTTATCACAAGTTCTTCCCATGTTTCAAGAGAAGCCAGAATATTAGTTAGATATGAAATCTCATTATTTTTAAATATTGGCAAGTGATCAACGTGTTTAAACACCATGGGTCAAACAGTGGATGTGTGGGCCATATTTAGCTATCTGTTATTTCTGGTTTAGATGAACAATCTAGTTAATAATTTACCTAATTTTTTAATAGTTTAATTAATCGTATTTAATTACCTTACCCTTTAGTCTATATATAATATTCCTGCCTAAGGAAGAATCAGAGAGAGAAGCAAAATATAACCTACAGTATTCAGTATTTTTTTACTCAGAGCAAACCAGTAGTTGTTGAATAACTTACAGAAAGTACACTACCGAGCATATAATAAGCCAGTATTCTTAAGCTCAGTTACCTTTGTCTGAAGAAATTGAGCCTTACATCCATAAGCGGGGATTACCCTTCCCTTATTCTTCACAATCAGCAAGTATGGTGCTCAAAAGGAAGAAAATAACTTATTTGTGCCTATTTAGGTAACTCACACTGGAGGTGAATTTTCAAGGACATTAACTATAAAAATACTATTTTTGCACTACAAATTTAGTTATATTTATTTGTATTCTCATGAGTCTTAGTACCTGAGTATTTATATTGAAGGATATTTAATAACAGTTTAAATTACAGAATAAATTTAGGTTTCCTTGGCTCAGTCATGATTACTTTTTAGGGCCACTGCCAATACTCTTTTTCTTTTTTCTTAGAATACTGTCACCTACCAGTGGGTCATAAAGAAATTCATGTGCTAACCTTTAGGATAATTGATACAGAGCATGTCTATCAGCCAGTGTAATTGCTGACGAAAGTACTCCTGACCTTTGCCCTCTTCTTAAGTAAAAACCTAAGACATGTTCAACAATAGAACTGTAGGAAACTAAACTAGTATATATCATGTATTCGTGTTTTCTAATAAAGTACTGTAAATAATTTAAAATGTACTTTATACTTTTTGAAAAAAAAAAAAAAAAAACAGGTTAAAATCTGGTATTATTATGAGCTCTGGTAGCCTAGTGCCTAAGGCATTTGACTGCTAATGAGAAGGATAGTGGTTCAAACCCACCAGCCACTCCTCGGAAGGAAGGTTGGGCAGTCTACTTCCATAGTGATACCACCTCGGAAACCCAAGGAGGGGTCACTATGAGTTGGCTCCGACTCAACGGCAGTGCGTTTTTTGCATATATATAACATAGGAAAATCTGGTAGTGCAGTAGTTAGCACGTATGGCTGTGAACCAGAAGTTTGGTAATTCCAACCCACCAGCTGCTCCACAGGAAAAGGATGAAGCAGTCTGCTGTAAAGATGTACAGCCTTCGAAACCCTATGGGTTGGAATCAACTCAATGCCAATGACTTTGGTTTGGTTTATATATATATGTTTTGAAATAGAGCTAAATAAAGAAATTAGGTATCATCTAGGTGTTAGACAACTAGATTTTTCAGTGAAGTTTTGTGATTTGTTAAGAACCTATCTCTTAAGAAAAAAGAAAAAAAAAACCTGTATCTTAAGAACAGTCTGAGACAGACAAACTCAGTAGGGTGGTAAAAGAACTTTATACCAGAGCCTGAATGTTCATTCCTTTGGAATCAACAGCTCCACCTCACAACTCTTAACAGCAACTGAGAAAGGGGTAACATAAATACAGTCTTTTTTCAGGTAGAATGATGTTAGGGAAGTGTCATAATGAACAGTCAGTCACACATTTAACCAGCCTACTGGGAGGGGTGGGGTTCATTTGAAAAGATGATACCGTATGTACTGAGGGATCCAGAGGCCATGGTTAGTACCCAAAATGTCCTAACATTTTGGATCCTAACCACGAAAAACCAGGAATGGCATCCAGACCTCTAGAACTGATGGGCAGACAAATGCAGAAAATGATTACAATAAACAGGTTATTGCAAGTCACAAATACACAGACTGAGAGTTAACACACAGAAGTAAAAGCATACACTTTGGGGTCTAGGTTCACACCAAGCATGAGCCAATAGGTGGTTCCAGATTCAGAGTAAGTAGTCTGGGTATAATAATCTGTGCCCTTCTCTGCCACCTCATCATTTGGGCAGGTCAGAAGTAGCAGGTACACATTGCTTTCCATTGCTGTAGCTATTCAAGGTTTCATCAGTGCCAATGACTGTATTAGACTGAAGTGACTTAAGTCCTCTGGGAACGTCTTTTCTTAAAATAAATACATGTTTTGAGTCATTCTGAGTTAGAAATATGTTTTTCTCAAGAAATTGTTTTACATGGTCCCATAACATGATTATTAGTATTTATTTCAGGTCCATTATGAGTAAACTGTGCTTATGTAGCATCATGTATTTCCTGGAAGAAATTTGAGTTTCAGACAAATTTTTGGAACAAAACAATTTTTTTCCCCTTAATTGTGATTTGGAAGAGTAATATTTAGGTATACTTAAAGCCATAACTAGATGGAAATGTCATGCTTTCATTAAATACCCAAGATTATAAGAAGAGTTTTCTTTTTAGAAAAATATTTGGGGAGAGCAAATAGATGTGAGAGATGCAAGAGAGATTGCTGCCTTGATATATAAAAAATTGGAAACTCTACAAAATCAAGGAAAGAGAAATAAGGTAAGGACTACAGCAGTGTTTAGTAAAGGTTATCAAATTATTGTTACTCATTACATATGTCAATAAGCAGATAAAATGAAGCTTCAGAAATAATAAAATACTTGGAAATTTTCTATTTTTCAGAATACAACATACAAAATGTGCCCTTTAGACTGAAATGCTTAGAAATTTGGACAAATAAAAACCATTTAACAAAAAATAGTGACTGTGACTATAAGTTATTTAAATTTGATTTAAATGTAGAGTGTTGAATTGTTCAGAATAAGCATACTGAAGCCTCATAACAAATTTGAATAACAAATATTCTTTTGTTCTTGGTATAGGCAGGATGTGTTGGACCCCATATTCATCTTGGCCTATCTTTGAATTTTTAATCTGTCAAGAAGCAGTGCTCTTGCTATTTCCTTAAGACAGATTGTTCATTTTTTCCTTTTTTAAATCAGTGTCATTCTACAATTAAAATTTTTTACTTAGAGACAGACTAAGAATCCGTGAATATTGAAATGCTTTCTAAATGGAGTTTGAAACAATCACATATGAAGTATCTGGGATTCTTCCCCTGTAAGGCCAAAGAAGGACAAAAGAGCAGCCCAGCCTCTAGAAAGAACTGGAGAAGTCTGGCTTCATAGAACCATAGTAGAATAAAGTTCTGTTATGATGCATTTAAGAACTGCAGAGCCTGATATATATAGCCTTTACAGCCTGCTTTAAAAATTACATTTTATCCAAATCTAAAAGATAGGTAAGAATCTGTATTTTCTTGATTTCAGTAAAGAAAAATGTTTTTTCTGATGTTTTGGTTATGTTACTTAATTCGTTGATAAGCCAGAAGTTTAGAATTAAGCTAAAAACCATGCATGCCAAATATTACTGTGAAAGTATGTAAAACTGCAGTCATTAGTGTCTGCTGTGGTCAGATAAAATCTATGAGATACTCTTTTTTCCCCTGTTATTACAGTTAGGCGAGATGTATATCATGTATTGATCCATTAAATAATAATATTAATTATTTTGGAAAAGGTGAAGTGTCTATTCGTATATATCCTGTTACCTTGTTTTTTAACATTATAAACTCATGCTTATTTCTTTTTCTCTTGACTATCTTTTACATCACTATTACAGGATGAACTTTGATGTTGTTGAAGGTAGAGATGCTTGAAGAAATTCTTACAGATGACATCAGAAGACACCTTTTTCATTCATGGTGGGGAAGAAAAATGAACTTACCTGGGACTTAAAATTGCACTGCCTGACTTCTGTACAACATTAGTATAAATCAGGGGTCTTTAAACTTTTTCTGGAAAAGCCAGATCATAAATATTTTAGGCTTTGCAGACCGTAGATGGTCTCTGTCATATACTCTTCTTAAGTTGGTTCCCTGCCCCCAACAACCCATTTTAAAAATGTAAAAATCATTCTTAGCTCAGAGCCATACAAAAAGTCCATGAGCCATAACTTTCTGATTCCTGGAACTGATATTTAAGGTGACTTTTTCAAACATGATATACAAAATCGACTTTTTCACTTAAAGTGTCATGCTGTCCTTAACAGGCACAGCTTGGTTTTCACTCACCTAACTTTCTAAAACTACGTCTGGCCATATATTTGAAAAACACTCATGGTGTGGGAAAATAAACAAATACCCTATTTTCATGTTATATTACAGTGAAAAGATTTTTTTATTTTTTTTTTTTTTTTTTGAAAAGCATGAATTGTTTTTAATTTTTCACAGTTGAGAAAAAAATTTTGTTAAAATAAGTAAACAAATCCCATAATTGTTATAGCATCCAGAAGAACTTAAGAAAAACTGTACAGCTATTAACTGGTCATTGTAGAGTATCCTAAATATATCAAGTATTTTGAGTTCTCTATTTTAAAGATCAATGTGTTTATTTATTTTCTGAAACTGCCTTTGTGAAAAATTGCCCTGTGATAGCAGCTTATTTTTGTAATATTTTAATGTCTTCTGAGCTTCCTGTATACTTCACTTACGTTTACCTTTTTTCTTCATAGTTCTGATTATCCACTCTTGTTCAATGTCTCCATTGTTCAAATAGAAAAAAATCACATCAAAGATTTGTTTCACTAGAGCTCACAGTGATCCTGTGGTTACGCCAGTTATTACTGTACTGTCAGAGATTAGCTTTTGCAGATAAATATTATCAGAATGATTGAAGTTATTTTTATAAGAAAATCAAATACAAGTACAGGGATGGGATCTTTTCGTTTCTGAGTTGTTCAAAATTAAAGAATCAACATTTTCTCTTTTGCATTTTAACAAAATATAATTAATTTGTGATTGTTATAATTCAGAGTGTATGGAATGGCAAAAATGCCAGTTGATCAAAAGAGGTCACTGAATTTTTAAAAAAAAAAAAAACTTCTGTTTTTCGAAAAATCTATTAGGATTATGCTTTATTGTGTGTGGTAATTTTATTTTTTTAAATATCACTCTACCTTTCCCCCATACTTTGTCATAAATGTTATTTATAGCTGTGATTTATATAGAAAGTAATAGGCTTTCTTCATTTTCAATGCTAAACCTATTCCTCGTATTCTCTTCCGGATTTTTTTCTAGAATATACTGGTTATCCCCTTATCTTGGATTCTACTTTTCATGAACATATCAGAACTCATTACCACTTCTAATCTTAATTTAATAACCTTTCTGAATTGTAATCAGTTTATGACAAGTGCCTTTCATTTATTAGACTAGAATTTTTTTTAAATTGGCTTATGTCTGCAGAAATCCCAAAATGAAATCTTACTTGATATTTACTAAATACAGTGTATCACTTATATATATATAAAAATATATATACACACACACACACTATTGTGCTGGACACTGAGGAGTGTGCAAAAGTAATTTAAGACATGGTCCATATCTCCCAAGTGTTTGTAATTCATAGTTCTGACACTGATCTCATAAATAAGTTGGAGTACTTCTGTTACTTTTTCTCAGTTGCCACTAAGTCAACTGTAATTCATGAGTCCGTGTATGGCAGAGGAGCACTGTGGTCCACAGGGTGTTCCACAGACGATCACTTGGAAGTAGATTGCCAGGCCTTTGTTCTGAGCTGCCTCTGGGTGGACTTGAACTTCCAGCTTTTGGTTAGCAGCCAAGCATGTTAACAGTTTGTACCACCAAGGGACTCTGCTTGCATTACTGTCCATAAATATATTTCCTGTACTTACTAGTTGGGAAACATGTTAAGTAGTGAAGAAAACAGTAAATATTATGATTCCTATTACTGGTAAGTTGGCCTAAATAAAAATGCCTTGAAATAAGCCCTAAAGCCAGGGCCACCTGAGAGTCATGTACAGTAACATATATCATGTAAGTAATATACATCAAGAGACTTATCTTCTGCAGTTGTGTCAGTGTGACTGGGTTATTTCAAAAAACAGTGGGCAGAATCAGAGGTTTTAATAGACACATTTGTGCAATAGAGTACCTCTCAGGAATGCCAGGTGAAACATGCCATTTCACTCAGCAACACCATTTTTGTGTGATGCTGGTTTGAGTAACATGACACCACTTTCAGCAGACCAGTGTGCATTCTGTCAAGCAACCAGCCTTGAAAATGAGGTACAATTCATTTTGTTGATGTGTTTTTTATAAACTTAGAAAAATCTAAGTTATAAGAAATTCTTTTCCCATATTTAGTCATATTCCGTGATGGGTTCTTATTCTCTGCTGTATCCTCAGAACCTAGCCCATTTGACTCATAACTGCACAGTCTATACTTTAACAAATAACCACAAGTATTGTACTGTGTTGTTGAATTTGTTTATAAGTATTATACTAGTCATCTGCTAGCAATCCATTTGTGATTGTTACCTAGAAATTATCATTTCATTTCTCTCCCCAACACTCATGATCATGGGGATTGTTAGGGAAGTAACAGATTACAACTCAGGATGAACGACTCAGGATACGTTTCTTTGTTTGGGACTGCTTCTTGGCCATGCCCACAGGCAGGCCTCGCCCCAGCCCCGAGCCTGTCGGGCCTCTTGAACCAGCACAGCCTCTGCCCTGTGCAGGCAAGTGTTATAACGCTCTGTAGCTTCACTGATAAGTGCCCAGAGGCACCCCACTCCACCAGCAAGCCTTTTACCCAAAGGTGCTCAGCTTTCTCGCTCCATGGGCTTACAAGCCCACTGTGCCATTTCCTGCCCCTCTCCTGGTTCTGCTGCTGCTATTTCTCTGACACTATTTCTCACCATCTCCAGTGTTAGAGCTCGCTCTATGTCTAGGAGAATCTCAGCACAGGGGTCCCAGATCCAAAGGACATGCTCTGCTCCAATCTCTTCTTTCTTGGTGGTAGTCTACCTGAGATGGCTCACTGTAAGCCTCACAGGATGGCAAACCTGATTAATCCCCTCATTAGGGCTCCATCTACCTTATTTGCATGGTTCCACCACCCTAAGGGTGCCATGCACCTTATTTGCATTGTCAGCAAGCTGTCCAGTCCCTTTGGTGAGCCACAAGCACCTCATCTGCATAGTGCTACCCAGACATTTGATGGGAGTTAAAAGACCATGTTGAGAGAGGCCACATAAAGGATCCATCACACCATAGGCCAGCCTCTGACTTTTTAGCCATTGTTCTTTCCTACTTGGAGGATAATTCCCCCCCCCCAAGTCATTTTACCAATCCAAGACAGTCATTGACAATTAGGCCTTCAGTAGGGCAAAGAGTCCTAATGGTAAGGTTGCTCGGGTGCCAAGAATTCAGGTCTGCTGCAGGTATCCACCTGACTTGGTCATATTCCCCTAAAATCACCTTCACCTTTTCTGGCCTCTGATAAAATTTAACAAAGAAGATTATTCTATTGCTTCGAGCTTCATGACGTATAGGTATAGCATAACCTTTAAGGGACTTTAGGTTTGGCCCCTGTACTCCAGTCCAGCAGTTGCCCGCCTCTACCCCACCCCCAGTCTACACTTTTACAATTACTACTTCTACAATTAGTTTTTACAATCATAGTTACCCCTGTTAACAACACTCTCAACTGAATTATATAATCTTCGCCAACCTTCTCTTCCTCAAATCCATCAGGTAAAGAATCTATTCTTTGGGAATGTTTGCCCCATCTTGCATATAAGCACACTCATGAAAGCCTGTAAGCCAGCTACTTCATGCCTTTACATCCCCCATTTAAGATGGCCACTGTTTCACTTGCCAGGCCCTTTCAAACCAGTACTCTTGAGAAGCCTAGCATGTTCTTTGATCTGAAGAATCTTCTGTTCTATTTGGAAATTTTGAGCGTCTACATCCATTAGTAAAGTCTAGTCTAGAGCAAGCCATCAAATCATAGAAATCTACACCAGCTCAAGGTGTCAAGCATCTTAATTTGATAGAGTTCCGATCAACTCATTCCCAGCCCCTGTGAGCTAGGTCAGTATGTAGACTCAGGAGTCCTGTGCTATTTCCATTCAGTGAATGGACCCGGGTTGTCACCACAGCGAGCATACCAGCCTGTCTATTTGCTGGCTTCTTTAACTTTGGATGCTATAAGGGTTTCTTCTGATGGTCACTGGGTTTTCCTGCCTCAGTGCATCCAGTGGCAAACCACTTTCTCAAAATTATAAAACAGTCAATTTTCCCTGCTGCATGTCCTTTCAAATTCAAGTTTCCTGACTCCAAAGGCTTTGGGTGTGGCTCAGATATATTTTTCCTTAAGCCCTCAGTACTCAATACACAAGGCTAATGCAGTCAAACGAGCAGCCTGTGTTTCTTTGGGGCAAACCTACTTCCCTTTTTAGTATGTCCAATCAAGTATTGGCTGAAGGCCAAGTTACATGGTCCCTGTTAGCTATAATAGCCAATATTAATATCCATCTGTGCTAGGTAAAAAGACACCAGATTCAAAAATGTTCTGTAGAGCCCATTAAGCTTAAAATAGGAAAAGACAAATAATAATCCAGAGGGAAGCCATCGGCATGCACACAGTACAGAAGGTGATGGAATCCACAGAGTTACAGTCATGGTGTCATACCTATGATAGGAACAAAGGGAATCATCACAAGATCATGGTTGGTAGCCAGGCAGTTCACTCTTTCAGATGGGACTGCAGAAGCAGAGAGAAGACTGTGATTGGAATATGCACATAATTGCAGGTTAATGTCACAAAATCTGTATGAATTGTTGAATGGAAAATCAATTTGGTGTGTAAACTTTCACCCAAATCACAATAAAGGGTTAAATTTATTTATTTTAAGATTTTATCAAGTGATTTTGGAAATCACAAGGTCTCTGCCCAACTGACCAGACGTAGACTTTAAGTCTCTGGCTAGGGGAGGAAGTATTTCCCCAGTCTGTCCCAAGTGAGTCCCATTGTGATTCCGTTTTGGCTACTTAAGAGATCTCCTACAGTGAAGAGGACTTGTTTGCAGTTCTTTTATGATAGGGATCCACTCAATTTTCCGTTAATTATAGTAAGACAGCATTTTTTCTTACTTCCTTTTGTCTTAAAAGATCACCATTTGGTAGGGATCTGCAAAAACGGCAAGGAGGCCACATGTTCTGACCTCCTCTAACCCTACAAGGGGAAGGCAGGATTACCAGCAGTAACCCAAGGCCTATTACTGCAAGGCCAGACATGCTGCCTCCCTCCAGCCCTTTCACCAACCGTTCCTCCCAAGGCACCC
>NW_006921588.1:14539169-14564223 GCF_000298275.1 Orycteropus afer afer | reverse complement strand
CACGTGAGAGAGAGTGGGAACCTCCCAGAACATTGTATTGTGCCACGCCCAACAGAAATACTCCAGGTGGGCGACTTTAAAATCAGGATCTCCTCAGTTGCTAATAGCAATTCCCACCTTGAAGTTTACAAAGATTTATGGGTAGAAAAGCCACACTAAGTAATTTACTACACCGCAGGATCCTTCAGACCTTCCCTAGAAACTACATAGTGGCAGAGGCTGGGAGACAGGGAGGCCTGATTCTGCCTTGCCCTCCCTATCTTTTGACTTACTGGTCAAGACAAGAATTAAGTCTTCCCAGTTCCTCTGTATATATTCAAATCGGCCTAGATGTTTTGAAAGCAGAAGCTAATTTCATTCCCTTTTACTATTCTGTTGGTAAGCCGTTTTGTCTTCTTTTTACAACACTTTACCCAGTAAATACCAAAATTCTTTAGTAATTATGAGAATTAATCCATCAATTCTTGGCAAGACAGTTTTTTCTCTAGTCTTGTCCTATGTCTCTAGAACTACTAGCTTTATTTTAAAACAGAATTACCTCCTTAAGTAAAACACATTCTACAATATGTAACCTAAGTTACTTGGAAAGATTTTATTTTCAAGATTGTCAAAAACTTTTTGTCAAAATGAATTCATTTTCATAAATTCTTTGTAATATTAGGACTATTTAATTGAGATAAGCACTTATCATTAAACGAAATCAGAGTTAATTCTTTGAAGAAATATAATAATACCATCCAGAGGCAAAAGTTATATTTTTATAATTCGGTCTTTTGTATGTTTCATAAGATTCTTTTGAGAAAGCAATTTAGAATAATTTGTTTATACTTAAGGCCTTGTTATACCAATGAAAATAACCAATTTATCTTTCTCAGTGCACTTGTTAAAACAGACTGATTTACATTAAAATTTCTGCAAAACAGGTTAGGAATAGGAGTTGCCACCTCCCCTGCAACAGTGAAGCATTCAGTTTCTGAGAATCTTGGTCAAAAGACTGAAACTCCTTGTAACACCTTCCATTGTGCACAAAGCCTAAGTTAACATAAATCTTAAAGCCAGGGTCCTGGACCAAAACATATACAAGAGAACAGACCGAAACATTTGCAAACAGAACAAATAGAAACAAAATTCTCCTTAAGCCTTACTTGACCATACTATACAACACCAACTTTTCCAGGGGAAAGAAAAGACACAGATGGCAACTCATTCTCTCCAAGTGATCACTGAGACTCTAAATTAATTCTAGTATATGCAGTTTAAAGTATAAACCTCAAACCAGTAGTCTGGTACCCACTGCTGTCGAGTCAGATCCAACTCTTAGCAATCCCTCCTTGGGTTTTCAAGGCATTATCACTACGGAAGTAGATTGCCTAACTTTCCTTCCGAGGAGTGGCTGGTGGGTTTGAACCTCCAGCCTTCTGGTTAGCAGTCAAATGCCTTAGGCACTGTGCCACCAGAACTCCTCAGTATTCTGGTAGGGGAAAAAATCTAGGCTTCTGTTTCAAAGCTGTTAAAAAAATAGGTTGAAACTTTGGTTTCCCAGGTCAAACAAAATTCCTTGCAAGGAATTGATCCTCAGATTCCTTCATAATACCCATATGAAGCCTAGTTTCATTCTGATCTTAATTCATTCTGCTAGCTAAAAACATGGTAGTTTTTCTAATTGGAAATTACCTTCTGCATCCATACTAGGACAGACTTTAAAGAGGGCAGATAGGAGCAGGACTTTGACATTACGGCTCCCTGTTGTTTTGTTTATTTGGATACAGTAACTTGCAGGAAAGCAGTTCTGCTTTCTTGATGTTTCTTAGAAGTTTTTGAATTCAGGAGCCTTTCTAATTTACTGTATAGAAAAAGCAAAAGTGGCCACATTTTTATTTTCAGAGTGTCTGTAAATGACATTATGCCAAGCAGATTGGGTACAAGTAAGTGGCCAAGCTATAATTCTCGTCTATGTATCTATCATAAAGGAGCCCAATAAGGGAACTCTGTATTGCTCCCCCCAGATACAACACTTCCCATTTTCTAAGAAAGTGCAAGTTTGTTCCAAGGTTAGGACTTTTGAGGCAGTATCACTGCCTCAAACCTTCCTTCCAAGGAGTGGCTGGTGGGTTTGAACCACCAGCCTTCTGGTTAGCAGTGAAATGCCTTAGTCACTACACTACCAAAGCTCCCAAGAAGTGTCAAGTTTGTTCCAAGATTAGGACTCTCAGGCTCAGTAAAATCCTGATAGGGAGCATCTCAAGGTCTGGACAATGTATTGCTTAAACTAAGTGTGTCTGAAAATTGCCAAGGTATTGTCTTATGGCCAGCAGTGAGCCTAGAGCTTCTGGCCTGCCCTTTAACCAACTTATCTTGACACAGGATCATGTTTTTTATAGCTGGTGACAGCCCTACCAGCTTTTATTGGTCCTCCTGTGCTCTCTGTTTTTGTAGCTTATAGAGCCCAAAATTCCACAAACGCAAAAGTGTCTAGAACAATAATTTACCCAGCACTTCACACTGTTGTCACCAGCAGAAACAAGCAAATTCTTGCAAGAGACAGAACCAGAACCTGATGCTCTTGCCACAGTGGAGGCAAACAAACTCTTGCAAGTAGTGACAGGAAGAGACAGGGAAAAATGGAAAGAAACACATCACCAGGCCAGAGTTCAGCACATGGAATTTCTTTGGAAATTTATCAATCTATAGATAGAACCAAGCATTCCTACTGGTACGAAAACGATTTTTAGACATATGCAAGAGCTATAAGCTAGAATCTAATTTCAGTTTCTTAAAAGTCCAACCGTTATTCTCGCCCCTCGCCCCTCTCCCCCCATCTCCTAAGAGATTATCAAAGGTAATCTACCTACATCTGGAGATAACAATAGCCAGCAAACAAACAGAAAGAAAGAGCTAGGAGTTCTTAGATGGAAATACACACAGCAAGACTTAATGAAAGGTCTCAGAGTCACACGTCAAAATCCAAGAGCACTAACCTCATGGGGCCCCCAGGGTCTGCAGAGACAGTTCAGCACAAGTTGAAACCTGTTACGGCACCTGCTGCAGTCCTTGACACCCTCCTCCACCAGGGTTTCTGCCAAGGAAGGATGGCTTTGGAATCCTGCTGATTAGCAGGATTTGTCCTAGGGAGAAAAATCCCAGGTTCAAAAGTGTTGTTTATAGATGCTTTTACTGACCTTTAAACAGGAGAAATAAAGTAAATACAATCATCCAGATGCACATGTACCTAGTACAGAGGCCCGTGGAATCTGCTGATTCACAGTCCTGGTGTTCTTTATAAATGACAGAGAGAAGTGAAGATCATGATGGTGTCAACTCAATTCATCATTGTCATTGGTGGGACTACAGAAGCATAGAAGGAACCAAAATTGGAATGCGTACATAATTGAAGGTTGAAAAAGGTTATAGGATTGTCTATGTTTGGTATATCATTAAGGATGTGCCCAGGTAAATTCTTTTTGTAAAAGGACATGACTAGGCAAGTTCCCTAATTCTTTATGTAAGAATCTGGTTTCAACCACATTCTTCCTGAAGGCAAACTGCCTTTCTCTGGGCTTGCCTTGACTTGTCTAACCTTAGCCACATTGTTGCTTTAATGGCCAGCAAGCATTGGGAAGTAACAAAGAATTCAAATGGACTTCCAGTAAGATGCAGGAATAGGCAAATAAGCGACACAGACCGTCTCCAACAAAGAAAAGAAAAAACAATTGACAGAGATACAGAAGATAATCCTGGAGCCCTTAGCTTTGAAAGGAACTATACAGAAGTGGATTAGGCACCAACTAGTGGAAAAACCGGGAGCTCTGGTAGCATAGTGCCTAAGGCACTTGACCACTAACCAGAAGGCTGGCGGTTCAAACCCACTAGCTACTCCTCGGAAGGAAGATGGGGCAATCTACTTCCATAGTGATACTGCCTCAGAAACCCAAGGAGGGGTTGCTATGAGTCCAGCTCGATGGCACATAACAGCAACAACAACAGTGGAAAAACCTGAACAAAAACAGTGAGTACAGACACAGAGCTGCAGACTGTCAGCTACCCTGATGGGACCAACAGCCTGAGTATTTCCAAGAGGTGCTGAAACCTGAGAATTAACCTAAAGATCAGCCCTAGTCACCAAGGGACGATTGCGCTGGTGGCCTATGACTAGGAAGGGAAACAGCAAGGTGGGAGAAACCTGAGCTGTTGACTTTCTACTATCTGGAGGGCACAGCCATTTTCATTGTTTACACAAGGCAGCCATTTTGGATATTTAAAGTGACCGAGGGTGCAGCCATATTGGATATTAAAAGTGACCGAAGGCACAACCATTTTGATTGTTTACATGTGGCAGCCATTTTGAATATTTAAAGTGGCCAAGGGTGCAGCCATTTTGAATGGTTACAAGCGGCAGCCATTTTGGATATCTAAAGTGACCAAGGGTGCAGCCATTTTGAATGTTTACAAGTGGCGGCCATTTTGGATATATAAAGTGACTGAGGGCATAGCCATTTTGAACCTTTACTAGCGGCAACCATTTGGATTTTAAAGTGACAGCATTCTCATTTGGATTCCAGGAACCTAACAATAGGCTCTGTTTGCCAAGGTCTCCAGGGACATACAAGAGACAACAGGAAAGGAGACAGGTGGTGAGCGTATAAGTGCTGTCAACTAGTGAATAGAGCAGCACAGCACAGTACACTTGTTGCATAGATAACATACAAAGAAAACAAAAATCATGGGCAAGTCACTCCAACATACAATCACAAATATAAACACAAAAATGTCACAGTGCCTCAGAGACAACAAGGCATCACAGTCCACAAAGAAGCAAGATAAAGCAGGAGAAACGAGGGACCAAGATACAGACCCAAAACACATCCCTGAGGAAGATGCAGCATTGGAACTCTCTGATAAGGAATTCAAAAGAATTATATTTAGATATCTTCAATGAATTGAGAGACAGATCAAGGAAAACAGAGAAAACCCTAGAACAATTTTGAAAGACAATACAAGAACAAAATGACAAATGAAAAATTAGAAATGATACAAAATCTACACACAGAAATCCAGAAGATTAATACTAAATTTTCAGAAATAGGTAAGACATTGAATGGGCAAAGGAGCAGAACTGAATCAATGGAAGACAGAATTGGCGAGATTGAAGACAAATAACTGAACACTTCTTTGGAAAGGGATCAGTCAGAAAAAAGATCAAGACAAAATGAAGAAAGCCTAAGGCTCATGTGGGATACCATCAAAAGGAACAACCTACATGTAATCAGAATTCCAGAATAGGAAGAGAAAAATAAAACCACAGAGAAAATTGTTGAAGATTTGTTGGAAGAGAATTTTCCTGGTATGATGAAAGATGAGAATATTCAGGAAGTCCAACACACCCCAAATAGGATAGACCCCAAAAGAAAATCACCAAGGCATATCACCAACAGACTCATCAAAACCAAAGATGAAGAAAGAAATCATGAGAGTAGCACAGGAAAAACGAAAAGTTACCTACAAGGGGCAACCAATAAGACTAAGCGTGGATTTCTCAACAGAAACCATGTAGGTGATAAGACAATGGGATGGTATATATAAAACCCTGAATCGAAAAATTTTCAACCAAGAATTATGTACCCACCAAAATTGTCCCTCAAATATGATAGGGAAATCAGGACATTTCCAGATAAGCAGAAATTAAGGAAATTTATTAAAACCAGACCAACCTTACAAGAGATGCTAAAGGGAGCCCTTTGGACAGAGAAGCAACAACAGCCAACAACAACTGACCATTAACACACATGATGATGTAACCCAGAAACCAACCCAGCTATAGAAGTATCCAAAGTAAATAAGCCTACAAGATTGTAAACAGGGAACCAGAGACATCAATTGACAAATTGACATCTACATCAAAAAAACAAAAAAGAGGGAAAAAACTGTGTTGTTACAAAACTTCTAGATGGTAGGGAAGTTCAGACAACTACAAGATAGAACAGACTGTTCTAAACTTGGGAAGAAAACCATAGATCACAGGGTAACCTCAGAGAAAAATGATAAACCTTCACATGAAAAGAAAAAAGAGGACCAGCACAAATATTTAGCAAATACTGAAACAATAGCAATGAAAGAAGTGATAACACGATTGATAAACAAAACAATCTCAACATAGAAAATTATATGGAAAAAAGAAATCAACACCACGAAAAAGCACATAACAAAAACGACAGCAACAAATTCATATTTGCCAATAATTACATATCTGGCAAGGGACTTATCTCTTAAGATTTATAGAAAACTCCAACGCCTCAACAGCAAAGGGATTAACAATCCAGTTGAAAAATGGACAAAAGACATGAATAGACACTTCACCAAGGAGGATATTCACATGGCTAGCTAATACATGGAGAGACGCTCACAACTATTGGCCATGGAGAGATGTAAATCAACAAGACACTGTCTCACTCCAGCACTGATGGCAAAGTTCAACAAGACAGAAAAGAAGAAATGCTAGCAGGAATGTGGAGAGATTGGGACACTCATACACTGCTGGTGGGACTGTGAAGTGATAAGAACACTATAGAAAGCAATATAGCAGTTCCTTAGAAAGCTGGAATTGAACATACCATTTGACTCAGCGATCCCATTACTAGGCATATATCCTAAAGAGATGAGAGCCAGGACAGGAATAGATACATGCACACTCATGTTCATCGCAGCACTATTTACAATAGCAAAAAGATGGAAACAACCTACATGCCCGTCAGCGGAAGAGTGGTTGACCAAACTATGGTACATACACACAATGGAATGCTATGCAGTAGAGTCTGCGAAACACTGCATAATATGTATGAACATGGAGGACATTATGCTGAGTGAAATAAGTCAATCACAGAAGGACAAATATAGTATTAGTTCATTGTTGTGAACGGTCAAGGAAAGGTTTATATATGGAGGAAAACTTTCTTTGTTGGTAGGCAAGGGAGGGGAGGGAATATTGCAAAAAAAAAAAAAAAAATGCACTGACCCATGTCACTATTTCACTGTACATAAATTATATTTCAACAAAATGCATTCCAAAAAAGAAAAAAGAACTCACATGGCATCTGAACTTAAGTGAAGACTCAAAATGGAGTTAGGGCTTCCACTGTAGACTGCAGCCTTCCACAAACCAAGTGTTTTCAAATTGAAACTTCCGTACACATCATACATGTAGGTCTGTTGTACAACAGTAGGTAACAGAAACATTCAATAAACATAATATATTCAAATAAATATATAATACTTTTGAAAACATTCCAGTTTCATCTTCTTTTCACACCTTGACTATGCATATGGTCTTGGGCCTCTAGTTTAGTGGAACCAGGGTATTCTGGCCCCTTATCATCTTGTTTGATCAGCCTGGCTTTTGCCTCTAGCCATCCCAGATGGGGCTTTTCTCCCCTCAGCAGCAGCATAACATCTCTTGCCTTTTAGCTATTACAACAACAATGAAAGTAATCATCTAAGAATCAAAATTTTCAATTCCCACACCCCTTTGTTCTTTCTCTTACAAAGTCTCCTGCTTCTAGAGGCTGGAACCATTGCAATGAGTCCCACTTCTGATGCCAGCTAAAACTGTCATAGCAGCAATGTCAGAGTGCCTTGTCCAACTTCACAAGGGAGAAGGAGAATCATTTTCAATGTCAACAGCTCAAAGCTTATTCTTGTAATTCCTTTCTCCAAACTTTTTACCAATTCTAACACCAGTCGTCCCTCCTATGATACTCTACTTCCTTGCTGGGTTCAATAATTGATTCAAATGGCCACAAAGAACTCACAGACAAATGAAGAAAATATTGAAGTTGTCATTTTACTTGGATCCACAATCAATGCCCATGGAAGCAATAGTCAAAAAATAAAAAGACATATTGCATTGAGCAATAAAGTGTTAAAAAGCAAAAATATCATTTTGAGGACTAAAGTATGCCTGATTCAGACTATAATATGTTCAGTCAGCTCGTACACATGTGAAAACTGGGCAATGAATAAAGACAGAAGAAGAATTGATGCCTTTGAATTACGGTGTTGCTGAAGAATATCTAACATATCATGGACTGCCAGAAGAACAACAACAACAAAAATTGTCTTGGAAGAAGTACCACCTTTTAAGGAGAATTTAAGACTTCGTCTGTTTTGCATAGGGTCAATCTGAATTGGAACTGACTGAACGGCACTTAACAATAATAACAAAAACTAAAACTAATTCTAGCTGGTCTTTCTTTTAATTGGCAGCCATTATAATGGTTAGGGATGTTGTATATATTACAGTAACTTTTTTAAAAGTTGATAATTTTTATTATGTAACTTAATGTAGCTTCACCTATTGTGGTGTAGTAAATTATATAATACGGCTTTTCTAGCCTTAAGGCTTTGTAAACTCTGTAGTGGAATTTGCCGTGAGCAACTGAGTAGGTCCTGATTATTAAGGTTATCTACCTGGAGTATTTCTGTTGAGTGTAGCACCAAGTAATTTTCTGGCAAGTTCCCTCTCGATCTCAGGCGTATAGAATTCTGATGTTGGGATTGGTTAGTTTGGCCATTCTGCCAGGCTCAAATAGGAGCCCTTCTAGAGGAAAAAGTCATCAGACTGCTGGCTGAGAAAGACGTGCTACTGAGCGAAACACACTCCTGAGAGACACGTGCTGCTGAGAAACAGACACCGAGAGATGCATTGCTGAGAGAGAGACACTGACAGATACACACTGCTGGGAGAGAGACTGAGAGGGACTGAGCATTGTTCCTGAACTTGAATTGTAGCCTAGTGCTTCCTCAATAAACCCCATAAGCTGTAAATTCTGTGTGGCCACAGCAGTGAATAATCAAACCAAGCAGAGAGGTGGTGGGTACTGCAGGAAGAATGGTTGGTGTCAGGGTTGGTGAAAAGGCTGTATGTCTGGCCTCACAGGAATAGACCTTGGGCTATTGATGGTGATTTTGTGTCCTCTGTGGGATTAGAGGAGGTCAGAAGATGCAGCCCCCTTGCCCCTTTGGCACCTATCAAGGTAGTAGATAGTCCTTAGAAAGGAGCTACCCTGAAGAATTTCTATGATGTCATAATTTCTCCTCTGTATACACAACCCCTACAGTAGACTTCCCTGGAGAATTTTAGTCAGAAACAACACTAGGTACCAGTAGATGGCAGTGAAAAATAAGTAGAAACATACAAGGTAATTCATTATTCTTAGGAAATGCTATGGTTAGTTTCTACCTAAGTACTGAATTAGAGTTGGCATGGTTTGAATTTGCCTTTGCTTTGGCACTAATAAGATCCTGAGTATCTATCATATATATTTGACTATGAGATGGTACAAAAAAGTAAAACTATGTTTTGCATGTAAAAGTTTATTATCTGCTGTAACAAATAAGATAGAAATTCATAAACATTGGAATATTAAAGAATAAATTCAAGAAACTCAGATACTTACTGTAGATAGTAAGTTTCAGCAAATGCTCATTCATGAAGAATGATGCCTAGAAAACTTAATATATGTAAATCACTTTTATGATATCATAAAGCATTTATAAAATTATACCAAACATAATTTTTTTTTTTTTTTAATTCAAAAGCCACTTCAGGATATTTTGGTGCTGTTGTTATGTGCCATCGAGTCGGACCCAACTCATAGCGACCCCTCCTTGGGTTTCTGAGGCAGTATCACTACGGAAGTAGATTGCCCCATCTTCCTTCCGAGGAGTGGCTGGTGAGTTTGACCCACCAGCCTTCTGGTTAGCAATCAAGTGCCTTAGGCACTATGCTACCAGAGCTCCCTTGGTGCTATTAGTGCTTCTTTAATATATAAAACAAGAGGCCCAATCTCTCGTTTGTGGAAGGTTTTCCTGAATGCTAGTCCTAGTTTACTTTCTATAAGTTTGGATAAATTGCTTACTTCATCTCTCTGTACCCTAACTCATTTGCCAAATGGAAAAATTACCTCTTCTTCTTACTTCATAGGGTAGACATGTAGATGAAGTGAGGAAACGTATTCGTTTTTTTAATCATGCAAAACAGACAGACAATAAAAGCTTAAAAATGTGGGAAATTTTGTAATATATATGACATCATTTCTTCAGTGAATTAATGGCAAGAAAAATAATGGAGGTTAAAAGTAACCTGTAGATTAAAATAGGCATTAAACAGAAATTTCTGAGTCCTATTAGCCAAATGCAATGTGTAGACTTTTTTTAAATCTTGAGCAAATTGCAAAAAATACATATTTATGATACAGTTTGGAAAGTTAGAGCATTGACTGGATATGTGACATTAGACACATTTTTTGGGGGGTGTTCTGTTTTCAGGTGTGAGGAAGATTTACCAAATGACACAGTGCCTGAGATTTGCTTTGAAATAATCCAGTGACCAGGATGTGGGGCAACCACCCTGTCACCCCACTCCCCACTCCTGGCAAAAAAAAATTATAACAATCCAGGGCCTGGGACTGGTTATAAAGAGAGACAAGATTGAGTATATCATAAAATATTGCACCTGAGTAATGGATAAATAGGGGTTGATAGGGGAGCTCTGTTGGCGTAGTCCCTAATACTATCTTCATAACTAATATATCATTGAAATTCTATGCAGAATCCCCAAATGACAAATGTGCAATGATCTGCATGCCAGATAAATCATTCTACTGAATTGGAAGAAACAGGAAAGTTACAGGATAAAATGGAACTGGTTGGCACTAAGTAGGATCACTTTAGGAGAGAATATGTGTAATCCATTTTCCTTTCATTACTCCCTCCCAGCTTGGAATCTGAGAAACATTTTACTATTTAGAGCCTATGTAGCGGGCTCAGACTCTGAGAATGCTGGAAAATTATGATCTTGTTCCCTTGCTGAGGGTATTAAGACTGAATTCTCAAAGAACCGAATAGAGACTGTCTAATCAAATTCAACTGACAGAACTAAAGATCAATAATACAAATAGGTGCCACCATCTTCTGCAAAGGTGATCCAGCTGAAGCTGTCTGAAGGGGCAGGGCACATCTGCTGTTCCCATGTGCTGCTCCCCTGGCTGGCTGTTCCTAATTCGTGCCCCTGCTGGAGATAACACAACTTGAGTGTTTGCTCCTCTCAGGGGTACACTTCCCTCACTGAGTGTTTTTCCTGTCTTGGATCAATGAGTTCAATGATCTGAATTTCTATCTCACTCACTCACTCTGTGTTATTTTCTTGGTACCATTTCTGGACAAAAACTATACTACTAAAGCCTATACTTTTTTTTTCCACCACCAATAAACAGCTCTTTAAAGGAATTCTGTTCATTTTGCAATATCTATCCCAGTTGAATCTGGAGAGTCTTAATTGGCAGAGGTGTATTACTCATTCAACACTTACTACTCACTGCTGTTGAGTCAGATCCTACTCATAGCGACCCCTCCTTGGGTTTCTGAGGCAGTATCACCACAGAAGTAGACTACCCAACCTTCCTTCCGAGGAGTGGCTGGTGGGTTTGAACCACCAGCCTCTGGTTAGCAGTCAAATGCCTTAGGCAGTATGCTACCAGAGCTCCTTTTCAACATTTAGTTATACCTAAAGCACTTCGATGGTAGCGCGGGTTTTTTTTTTTTTTTTTTATGCACCTTAGGAGTTCTGGTGACATAGTGACTAAGGCATTTGACTGCTAACCAGAAAGCTGGTGGTTCAAACCCACCAACCACTCCTTGGAAGAAAGATTGGGCAATCTACTTCCATGGTGATACCACCTTGGAAACCCAAGGAGGGGTCTCTATGAGTCGGATCCAACTTTACGGCAGTGAGTTTGGTTTCTTGGTTTAAAGCACTTTAGATACAATAATAAATAACTTACGTGTGAAATAGACTCACATGAATTCTAATCTTACTCCTGTGCTCTAAGACAGAGCACAAAGTTTCCCTTGGTTTCAGGTATGCTTCCAGTATTTTTCAGGGGTACCCAGGCTTCATCACACTCACCCTGTTACAGGGATGGTGAACCCCCCACCCTTGCTCATGTTACCTGAATCTAGTTCTCCAGGAGCAACTTTCAAGATGCTCTGCATGCTCCATCCGGGAGGTATACCGCGCTCTGTTGCTGTGGACTTGATTTTGACTATGCAGACCCCATGTGTTACAGAACAGAACTGCTCTACAGGATTTTCTTGGATACAATCTTTTCAGAAGAGGTCACCAGGCCTTTTTTCTATGGAGACAGTGAGTGGGATTGAACTGCCAACCTTTAGGTTAACAGCTGATCGCAAAACACTTACACCACATAGGCTCCTTCCATCAGGTATAAATGTACATAGATTGGACCCATAAACCATTGTGCTTCAAGTTAAAGGTACAAATTTAGTAGCTTTCAAAGAAGGAATTACCTTGGTTTTGGAGGAGAAAATTAGGAATCGTCTTCCTAAACTGTTGCTTTAATATTGTTTTCAGATTTCACAATAATCTATGGATAATTATTCTTAGAAACTATGAAGAGAAAGTGCTGCTCAAGTTAGTAGATGAAAGCCCCAATGGAAATAGCTGGAGTAAGTCAGAATGAGTGGGAGTTTTGAGGCAGAGACCAGTTCTTTGTAGGCCTGTTTGGAGAAAGCAGTGATAGTGATAATTTGGTCCTGATCACCTATATATATGACTTTGCAAACTAAAAAAAAATTTTTAAATTAAACTGGGGTGGCATTTGACACACATGGTAAAGTTCAGTTCTAACCAAAATTATCTCAAGCAATGTTCATTAAAAAAATATTGATTAGGATTAGTCAAGAACCATATTCACCCATGCATGCACCAGTCTCAGCCTAACCCTTTAGTGTTGCCTACAACTGTGTCCCACAATTCCAATCACTTACAAACCTATCAGTCACCTGGATACCAGATTCATAGTCATAAATGTTACCATTTCTTTCAGATACTACACAGGTTTAGAAGTCTTTCCATATAGATGCAGGCTACAGGAAGGTGACTCTTAAGGCTCTGAAAATTATGGGGGAAAGTAGGTGGGTCTACTTTATCTACCATTTACCTGATGTTTTGATTCTGAATGATTTTCAAGCTCCGTTGCTCAAGAACTTCAGACAAACATATGAACTACTACTAAGCAGTACATTAATTAGGACAAAGTGTCCACCAAAACCACAGACTCTACATTTTGGTCTTTCTGTGCAAGATTCAAGGCTCACATACTTACTCATGAACAGTTTCAAGATCAAACCAATGGAACAAATCAAAGAGATCCTCTTTAGTCAAAACAATAATAAGAATGAAATATAGTCAGAATGAGATTTAACATGGAAAGAATGATTTTGGAAGTTATGTGCCTCTGAGTTAAAGTATAGGAGTAGAAGCACAGTGAAAAACTAAGGCATGCTCTACCTTTGTAATCACAGAAAGAGGTGTAACAAATATTTGAAAAACCACTACTAAGAATAACTGAGAGGAAACTGGAGTACAAAGGATAAATTAAAAATATTAAAGGGTGAAAAATATCTAAAAACTAAGGAGAGAGGTTTGAAATACTTATAAGGAAAAATGTTAGCAATGAGTAGCAATAAATCTTCCTGCAAGTGATAGTTTGCAAGTTTTTCATTCCCAGAGGAGAAAAACAAGAGGAAGCAAGCTTATTTCCAGCACAAGTGATATCAGTATTATCTCAGAGGAAAGCCAGGGAACTTCCTTCCTGGGAAAATGAAAGTGTAGAATATTTAGGGGTCTTGAGTAGTCTTCCAGCTGTAGGTCTTTAGGATGACTGACAATTGGTGATTACTTTTCTTGTAGGACACAGAGTGAGAATTATTGCCCACTATTTTAGAGAAGCATCTACTGGTTTTACAGAGAGAATATTAAGTATATAGAATTTAGGGACTGGGGTCCAAATTAATACAGGTCATTTTGTGTTTTATATAAATTGATTCCTTTTAGACTTGTGATTTTTCCAAACAAAATGCTTTTGTTGCTGATTTACCATTTCCTACCTTTTGTCACACTTCACCTCATCCTTTAAACACAAACTCCATCTTCTTCCATGAAGCCTTTTCTGACTACTTTACTCCATATTGATTTCTGAATTTCACTCTTTACCACACAACTTAATATTTGCTTATAAGACAACTTAAATTCAGCCCAATATAAATCTCCAATTCCACCATGTCTGTCAGTTTGTTGTACTGTGGTGGTTTGCATGTTGCTGTGAGGCTGGAGGCTATGCCACCATTATTTCAACTTCCAGCAAGGTCACCCATGGTGGACAGGTTTCAGCAGAACTTCCAGACTAAGACAGCCTGGGAAGAAGGAAGAGGCCACCCACTTCTCAAAGAATTGGCCAGTGAAAATATTAATAGCAGTGAAACACTGTCTGATACATTACTGGAAAACATTACAAATATCCCTGAAACATTGTCCAATATAGTGCCGAAAGATGAGCCTGTCAGGTTGGAAGGCACTCAAAATACAACTGGGGAAGAGCTGCCTTCTCAGAGTAGAGCTGACCTGAAAGATGTGAATGAGTAAAGCTTTCGGGACCTCTATTTGCAGATGTGGCATGACTCAAAATGGGAAGAAACAGCTGCAAACATCCATTAATAATCAGAACATGGAATGTAAGAAAGTATGAATCTAGGAAAATTGGAAGCCACTGTACCAAAAAGAACTGGTCAATATTCATCCATTTCAGGAGGTGGCATATGATCAAGAATCAATGGTACTGAAGGAATAAGTTGAAGCTACACTGAAGAAATTGGCAAAAACAAGGCTCCAGGAATTGAAGGAACACCCATTGAAATGTTTCAACAAACAGATGCTGCTTTGGAGACACTCACTCATCTATGCCACGAAATTTGGAAGACAGCTACCTCACCAACTGCCTGGAAGAGACCCATATTTGTACTCATTCCAAAGAAATGTGATCCCATAGAATGTGGAAATTATCAAACAGTGTCATTAATGTCACACACAAGTAAAATCTTACTGAAGATAATTCAAAAATGGTTGCAGCAGTATGTTGACAAAGAACTTCCAGGAATGCAAGCTGGATTCAGAAGAGGACATGGGATGAGGGATATAACTGCTGATGACTGATGGATCTTGGCTGAAAGCAAGAATACCAGAAAGATATTTACCTGTATTTTATTGACTATGCAAAAGCATTTGATTGTGTAGACCATAACAAATTACGAATAACATTGAAGAGAATGGGAATTCCAGAACACTTCATTATGCTCATGAGGAATCTGTACATAGCCTAGGAGGCCATCGTTTGAACAGAACAAGGTAGTTACTATATGGTTTAAAATCAGGAAGGGAGTGTGTCAGGGTTGTATCCTTTCACCATATTTACTCAATTTGTATACTGAGCAAATAATCTGAGAAGCTAGACTACAAGAAGAACAACATGGCATCAGGATTAGAAGAAGACTCATTAAAAACCTACAATGCACAGACAACACAACTTTGTTTGCTGAAAGTGAGGATGACTAGAAGCACTTACTAATAAATATTAAAGACTACAGTCTGCAGTATGGATTATACCTCAACATAAAGAAAACAGAAATTCTCACATCTGGACCAATAAGCAGCATCACAATAAATAGAGAAAAAAATGAAGTTGTTAAAGTTTTCATATTACTTGGTTTCACAATCAACACCAATGGAAGCAGCAGCCAAGACATCACATGACATATTGCACTGGGCCAATCTGCTGCAAAAGACCTCTTTCAAGTGCTGAAGAGCAAAAATACCTTCTTGAATACTAAGGTGCACCTAACCCAAGCCATGTTATTTTCAATCGCCTCATATGCATGTGAGAGCTGGACAATGAATAAGGAAGACTGAAGAAGGATTGATGCTTTTGAGTTGTGATGTTGGTGAAGAATACTAAAAAGACCATGGACTACCAGAAGAACTAACAAATCTGTCCTGGAAGAAGTGCAGCCAGAATGCTCCTTGGAAGCAAGAAAGGCCAGACCTGGTCTTACCTACTTTGGTCATGTTGTCAGAGGGAACCATTCCCTGGAGAAGGCTATCATGCTTGGTAAAGTGGAGGGTAAACAAAAAAAGGGAAGGCCTTCAGTGAGATGGGTTGACACAGTGACTGCAATGATGGGCTCAGGTGTAGCAAGGATTGTGAGGCTGGCACAGGACCAGGCAGTGTTTCATTCTGTCGTACATAGGTTCACTATGAGTCGGAGATGACTCAACGGCACCTAACAACAACATAAATCTCCAGTTATTACATATGTTGTTGTCTTCCAGATTAGATTGTGAAGTCTTCAAGAGCAGGTATATTTACTTAATACTTCCACCCTCCAAGAGTTGTCAGTGTACTTTAAGGTACTAACTACTGGGTAGCTTATTCATTTAGTTTCCATGATTCTGTATGTGAACGTTGAGAAGATAAGTCTGCACAGTAAATACTTTGGTTTTATGGAACTGGACGATACTCAGATGTGTTTAAATCTGCTATACAAAATGTCAGAAGTAAAAGCCATTGTATGTTTCCCTTTTCTTAAAGCAATTTGTCATTGTTGTTAGGTGCCGTTGAGCCAGCTCCAACTCATAGCGACCCTATGTACAACAGAACGAAACACTACCTGGTCCTGCGCCAGCCTCACAATACTTGTTATACTTGAGCCCATTGTTGTAGCCACTGTGTCAGTCCATCTTTTTGAGAGTCTTCTCCTCTTTCAATGACCCTCCACTCTACCAAGCATGATATCCTTCTGCAGGGATTGGTCCCTTCTAATAACACAATGAAAGTAGGTGAGATGAAATTTGGTCATTCTCGCTTCCAACAGGCATTCTGGCTGTACTCCTACCAGGACAGATTTGTTAGTTCTTCTGGCAATCCATGGTACTTACAACATTCTTAGCCAACACCACAACTCAAAAACATCAACTCTTCTTTGGTCTTCCTTATTCATTGTCCAGCTTTTGCAAGCATATGGGGCAATTGAAAACACCATGGCTTGGGTTAAAAAAGAAAAACAAACTCACTGCAGTCTAGTCGATTTGACTCAAAGCAACCCCTCTTTGGGTTTATGAGGTGGGATCTCTATAGAAGTAGATTGCCCTATCTTCCTTCCAAAGAGTGGCTGGAAGGTTTGAACCACCAGCCTTCTGGTTAGCAGTCATATGCTGTCGTAGGCACTACACCACCATCTTCAAAGAGACATCTTGCTCTTCAGCACTCTAACGAGGTCTTTTGCAGCAGATCTGCAAATCTCCAAATATGACCTCTGATTTCTTGAATGCTGCTTCCATTGGTGTTGATTGTGGAACCAAGCAATATGAAATCTTTGACAACTTCAATCTTTTCTCCATTCATCATGATGCTGCTTATTGGTCCAACTGTGAGTATTTTTATTTTCTTCATGGTGAGGTTTAATCCATACTGTAGACTACAGTCTTTAATCTTCATCAGTAAGTATTTTAAGTCATCATCACTTTCAACAAGCAAAATTGTGTTTATTAATGAGACTTCTCCCATCGTGATGCCGCATCCTTCTTCATATAGTCCAGCTTCTCAAGTTACTTGCTGAGCATACAGACTGAATAAGTATGATGAAAGGATACAACCTTAACACACTCCCTTCCTGATTTTAAACGATGCAGTATCCCCTTGTTCTGTTCAAATGACAGCCTCCTACAAATTACAGCAGTAGTAATCATGCCTTCCACCACCAAAATCAAATAAGCTTGGTTACTTGATATATCAGCTACATTGCTTACTTGTTTTTTGACTTTGCCTTTGTTTCATTTACTATCTTATTTCTTCTATGTAACCATATTCCTTTCTCCCTTCCTGTCCAACAAACCCTACTCTTTCTCTCTTTATTCACTAGTTTGGTGTTTAAACTTTATGACTGGTTTTCAAGTACATAGTTTTTAATGTGATTTTGGGATAAGATATACACTATATAAATTTAGTGGATAAATACCTACACACAGATCTCCTCTAAATGAAATATGTTCCCTCAGAATTATCCAATTCATCCATTATGGGATCAAGCCATAAAATTTGAGTCCAAGCAATAATTTTCCAATTAAAGAAGCTCTAGAGCCTACTTTTCAGTCCTCATGAATCATAACTTGTTGGCAACAAAAACTGGCATGCCTTGGTGTGAATAAGCCTTAATGTAAAAACTCCTCACGCAGCCTCATAAATTAGAAATTATGGGAGAAATGTATTCAGGTGGCCATTTATACACAGTATTTGTGAATACTATTTTAGGTCAAATTAGTAACAAATGAGTTACAATGAAATAAAATTAAACAAAAAATAGATACACATCTTGTACTTCAAAAGCTCATCCCAGGTAAACGTCAATGTGTGTTCTGATACTATTTTAGGGAAGATAGATTTTTCCATGATGATTATATAGCCGGTAGCAAAATATTAGTGAATATTAGTAGAATCTGCTTCAATTGAATTTCTTATCTTCAAAACATTCTTTAAATTGACCTCCTCCAGGAAGTCTTCCTTGACAAGTAAAATCTGGCTCCAGTAAATGCTACTTTATTCTGTTTTTTTTTTTTTATTTTTTTCTGTTTAAGAAATTCAGCATCCAGGCATACAAATTCTACACAATGTTTCAAGATACTCAAATGTTATCTGAACAAGACAGTGCAAAACCGCAATTTAGTCATTTATAATATGTGATAAGTTAGAATCAGTAGTTATGGTTTAATGGGAAACCCTGGGTTACACAAAAGATTAAGTGCCCAGGTACTAACCAAAAGGTTGATGGTTCAAGTCTACCCAGAGACACCTTGGAAGAAAGTCCTGACAATCTACTTCCAAAAGGTCAAAGCTATTGAAAACCCTATGGAGTGCAATTTTACCCAGAAACGCATGGGGTTGCCATGAGTTGGAACTGACTCAGTAGCAAATGTTTGGGCTTTTTAGTTTTAACATGGGTATAAAGCAGGTATTGTAAAACCAGCAAAAGCCAGAAGCTGTGTAAGATGAAAACCTGTCAGAGAAGGAAAATTCAAGTATTTTCCATGAACAGAGAATGATACAATAGTGGTAAGACTGTACCCTGTCAAAGCTAGAAACTTGTGAGACCCAGAAACACAAGGCAGTTCTGTCAAGTTCCGGCTGTCACAGGTTCCACTGGATTTAAAAGTCAAAATTGCATCTCACATTTCAACCACAGAAATACATTACATTTTGTATTTTACAAAGCATTGAAGATAACGAATTTGAAATTAAACTCCAAACAATATTCTAATGAATCAGAATCATATTCTAACACTCACTTATATCTGTTTACTTGTCCACATCCCTGTCCTAGGTTGCATAAAACTTGAAGGTCAGGACTGTATTTTGGGCACCTTTGATCCCATAGGCAAAGCAATTGGTGTATTTGGATAACAGATGAATCAAAGAAAAATAGGTGCACAAGTCAATTTATAACAAATAATCCTCACAAATGCATATACACCATCAGTGAACAATTAATTGTTCTTCAATGTCTATGCTATACTCTCACAATTTTCATTAGAAATAATTACATCAGCTAAAATATATGTTTTCTTGAATTTAGGTGACACTAGTTAGTGATCTTTGTGAGGTGGCTTTTAGGATGTGGAACAAGATAATAATTTGAAGTCCAAAAATATGTAAAAGACATTCAATCTGTTTCTTTCCCCAAAGCTTTTTATTAGAGCTGTTCCTGATAGATTCAATTGGTTGTCCAGTCCCTCAAGTTAGTGGTCAAAAAGTCTTATTCAGTATACTCATTATTTAATCTATCTCCATTTTTGAAAAGGCAATACTTTTCACCCCACAGATTACAAACCTGTTGACTTACAGGCAGTCCATCATATCACATGCCAATTTCTTTATAATTTGTGAGCCTGTAATTACAAGTCAGTTATCTGCAGAAGTGGATATTAGGTTCAACTTTAACACTAATGGAACACTGATCCTCTCTGTCATCTTTACTTTGGACTGCCTAAATGGAAATCTTTTAAGAGCTAGCTGAGTAAGCTCAATATGGATCCTTTATCATTCAACAAAAATGTACTGAGCACTTAAAATGTGCTAGATTTTGTTCTAAGATTTTAAGATATATCAGTGAATGAAACATTTGCTGCCCTCATTTAATTTTCATTCAAGCAGGGAGGACATCAACTAAACAATAATAATAAGTAAATATTATAGCATGTTAGAAGGAGATGTATTATGATATAAAGGAAAAGACTGAACAGAGTAAGAGGTGGGACACAGGAAGTTTGCAGTATTAAATAGGATGAGCAAGGTAATTCTCCTGGAAGTGAAAAAGCCCCAAGAATACCTGAGGAGCATCAACAGAGAGAAAGCTCTACAGCATGTATAGAAAGGCCCAGAAATAAAAGGAAGGCAACGTAGCCAGAGTGGAATATACTAGTGGGAGAGCGGGACTGGGGAGCCCGATCATGTAGCAGGGCCTTACAGGCCATTGTAAGAACTTTTATTTAAAATGGTAAACTATTGCAAGGTTTTGAGCACAGGAGTGAAATGATCAGACTTAAAATTTAAAAGGATGATTCAGTGGCTATGTAGGCTACAAGAAAACAAGGACAGAATTTGGGAGACCAAGTAGGAAACCGTTACAATAATCCAGAACTAAAAAGATGCTGGTTTGGAATAACAGAGAGTTAGTGAAAAGTAACCTACTTCTGAACGTATTTTCACAGGAGAACAGGTTAAGTTTCCTGATGGGTTGATGTGTGGACTAAGAGAAAGGAAAAGAGGAGTCAAGATGAGCCAGGTTCAAAAATCACACCTTTGTTCCAGCAAAGCACTCCCTTCAGGAGCCTTGGCCTTTTGACAGGCCAGATGCTCTCATTGTTGTTACGTGCCATCAAGTGGATTCTGTCTCCTAGCGAGCCTATGGACAGCAGAACGAAACACTGCCTGCTCTCGCACCAGCCTTGCAAGCCTCTCTATGTCCATTGTTGCAGCCACTGTGTCATTTGGTCTCACTGAGGGTCTTCCCTTTTTTCGCTGACCCTCAAGTTTACCAGCATTATATCCTCCAGGGACTGGTCCCTTCTGACAACATGACCAAAGTAGGAAGGACAAGTTTAGCCATTCTCACTAAGGAACATTCATCAGCACTTCTTCCAGGACAGATTTATTCATTCTTCTGATAGGCCATGGTATTTTCAGTCTTCCTTGCCAACACTATAAGACATCAATCAATTCTTCAATCTTCTTTATTCATTGTCCAGCTTTCACATGCATATGAGGCAAATGAAAAGACCACGGCTTGGGCTGGACACACCTTAGTCTTCAAAGTGAAATCTTTGCTCTTCAACACTTTAACAAGGTCTTTTGCAGCAGATTTGCAACATCTGATTTCTTGACTGCTGCTTCTATGGGTGTTGATTGTGAATCCAAGTAAAATTAAATCCCTGACAAATTCAATCTTTTCCCCAGTTATCATGATGATGTTTATTAGCCCAGTTGTGACGATTTTCATTTTCTTTATGTTGAGGTGTAATTACTGAGGACTGCAATCTTTGATCTTCATTAATAAATGCTTCCAGTCATCTTCACTTTCAGCAACATTGTGTTATCTGCATATCACAGACTGATGAGTCTTCTTCCAATCTTAATGCTGTGTTCTTCATATTGTACAGTTTCTCAGATTATTTGCTCAGCATACAGACTGAATAAGTATGCTGAAAGAATGCAACCCTGACACATGTCCTTCCTGATTTTAAACCATGCAGTATACCCCTGTTCTGTTCAAACGATTGCCTCTTAGTCTGCGTTCAGTTTCTTCATGAGCACAGTTAAGTGTTCTGGAATTCCCATTCTTTGCAATGTTATCCACAATTTGTTGTGATCCACACAGTTCAGTGCTTTTCCATAGTCAATAAAACACAGGTAGACATCTTTCTGGTATTCTTGGTTTTCAGCTATGATCCACCTGATACCAGCAATGATATCCCTCATTCCATGTCCTCTTCTGAATCCAGCTTGCATTGCTGGCAGTTCCCTGTCAATGTACTACTGCAGCCATTTTTTAATTATCTTTAGCAACACTTTTTTTTCTGTGTGATATTAATGATTTTTTTGACAATTTCCACATTCTACTGGATCACCTTTCTTTGGAATGGGCACAAATATCAATCTTTTCCATTCGACTAGCCAGGTAGTTATATTCCAAACTTCATGGCATAACTGAGTAAGCACACCCAGCACTGCGTCCATTTGTTGAAACATCTCAATGGGTATTCTGTCCATTCCCAGAGCCTTGTTTTTCACCAGTTCTTTCAGTGAGGCTTGGACATCTTCCTTCAGTACCATTGGTTCTGGATCATATGCTGAAATGGTTAAATGTTGACCAATTCTTTTTGGTACTGAGGTGTAAATTACATAGTGTAGCTTTTCTAGCCATAAGTCTTTGTAAACTCCCTGGTGGAGTTTGCTGTAAGCAACTGAGTAGCTTCTGACTGCTAAAGTTATCCATCTGGGGTATTTCTGTTGGGAGCTCCAAAAAGTAATTTTCCGGGAAGTTCGCTCTCTCACAGGTATATAGAATTCTGATATTGGGATTGGTTGGTTTGGGCCACTCTGCTAGGCTCAAAAGGAGCCCTCCTAGAGGCAGAAGTATCTCTCACTGAGGCTGAGATATCGAGAGACACACACTGCTGAGACACCAAGAGACATGAACTGCTGAGAGAGACACCAAGAGAAACACACTGCTGAGAGAGATACCAAGAGACATGCACTGCTTAGAGAGAGACTGAGAGAGACTGTCAGCTGAGAGACAGTGGGCTGAGAGAGACTGAGCATGTTTCTAACTTGAATTATAGCCTGTTGCTTCCCTAATTAGCCCCATAATCTGTGTGGCCACTGCAGCGAATTATTAAACCCAGCAGAGAGGTGATGGGTACTGCGGGAGGAATGATTGGTGTCAGGATTGGTGAAAAGGCTGGAGGGAGGCGGCATGTCTGGTCTCACAGGGATAGGCCTTGGGCTACTGATGGTGATTCTGTCTTTCTCTTGTGATGTTAGAGGAGGTCAGAAGATGCGGCCTCCCTGCCCCTTTGGCAGATACAGTGACTCTTTGTACTCCTTCCATCTTCTTTTGATTCTTCCAGCATTGTTCAATATTTTTCCCATATAATCCTTCAATATTGCAATTTGAGGCTTCAATTTTTCTTCAGGTTTTTCATCTTGAGAAGTGCCATGCGTGTTCTTACCTTTGGTTTTCTAATACCAAGTCTTTGTACATTTCTTTATAATACTTTACTTTGTCTTCTTGAGCTGCCCTTTGAAATCTTCTGACAGACCAGATAATAACTTCTATTTGGGTAAATATCAAAATAAAGACAGAAATGAATTATAACCCATTGAATAAATTGTGAATCCAGTAGCATAGTTCCTAAGGCACTTGACTGCTAACCAGAAGGCTGGCGTTTCAAACCCACCAGCCACTCCTCGGAAGGAAGATGGGGCAATCTACTTCCATAGTGATACTGCCTCGAAAACCCAAGGAGGGGTCGCTATGAGTTGGGTCCAACTCAACGACACATAACAACAACAACAACAACAGAGAGAGGTAAAAGTAATGCTAGAGTTGAAAAATTGACATTTTACAAACATCCTGTTAAAAATGAGTTCAGGAAAGGAGCTCTGGTAGCGTACTGCCTCAGAAACCCAAGGAGGGGTTGCTATGAGTTGGGTCCGACTCCACGGTACATAACAACAAAAAACCATTTTAATTAGCAGCAAATTGTTTTAAGCACTGCGTTACCAGAGTTCCTTTATCAGTCATTAGGTAAATGCAAATTAAAACCATAATAAGATACTACTACACACTTACTAAAATGACTAAAATTTAAGATGAGCAGCCATACTAAGGGCTGTCAAGGATGTATATGAAAGATCTAGAATTCTGATACACTGTTGGTTGGAATGTAAAATAATACCCCATTTAGGAAAGGAGTTCTGGTAGGACAGTGCCTAAGGCATTTGACTGCTAATCATAAGGTCAGCAGTTCAAACCCACCAGCCACTCTGAGGACGGAAGATGGGGCAATCTACTTCGGTAAAGATTTACTGCCTCAGAAACTCAGCTATGAGTCAATAGTGACTAGATGACAATGAGTTTGGTTTGGTATGCCACTTAGGAAAAGCCTGGCAGTTTCTTTCAACTTTTTATTGTGATTTAGGTCATCTTTACAAAGCTAATTTGTTTTACATTCAAGAGTTCGTACACATTTTGTTTTGTGACATTGATTGCAATCCCAGCAATGCAACAGCTCTCCTCCCACCTCCTCCTTCTGTGTCTTTCTTACCTATGCATTCCTACCTACCCAGCTTTCTCCTTGAGCAAATGCTGCCCTCCTGATCTCCCATGGTGGCCTGTTCTAAGGAGTGCATGTCCCTGGTGTAGTTGTTCACCTTGTAGCCCTGACTATTGTTTGGCTGAGAGTTAAGCCACAGGAGTGAGTTCAAATCCAGGCCTGACTGGTGACTTGAGGCCATAGTCTCAGGAGTTTTACCAGTCTCTATCCAAGCAATAATCCTTGTCTTTTTGTATTTTTGAATATTTTTCCCATATTTTTTCTCCCACTCTATCCAGAATCTCTGATTTTGATCCCTTTCCCAGTGGTTGACATTAGTAGCTGGGCACCATCTAGTTCTTCTGGTGTCAGACTCAGGTTCTCATGGTCCATTTGTCCTTTGGACTATTTCCATGCATCTTTGATTTTCTTCATTCTTCTTTGCTCCAGAAGAAAGACATCAATCAGTACTCACCAAAGTAGGATGTAGAACAATGTTTTTGTCTACTGTGTTGTGCCAATCGAGTTTCATGTCCCTCACAAACATCATCCTGAGCCCACAGACCCAAGGAACTCATTCCTTTAAGGTGCTTAGCTGTGGTTAAGAAGTTATCCTAACTTTGTTCCCTGTTAGCTCTATAATGTATATGGACATTTTTTTTTTTTTATTAGGATTTGGGTAAAGATTTACAGAGTAAATTCACTTTTCATACAGCAGTTCACATATACTTTGTCTCATGTCATTGACCAAAATTTACAATGCAGCAGCTCCCCTCCCAC
>NW_006921588.1:14519902-14530745 GCF_000298275.1 Orycteropus afer afer | reverse complement strand
ACTATGCTACCAGAGCTCCTATGTATGGTCCTCAAAATAATTATGTTGGAAGAAAAAAACAGTGCATACTATAGCATTTCATTTATATAAAATTCTTAAAAATACAAACTAATCTGTTGTCGTTGTGTGCTGTCGAGTCGGACCCGACTCATAGCGACCCCTCCTTGGGTTTCCAAGGCAGTATCACTACAGAAGTAAATTGCCCAACCTTCCTTCCGAGAAATGGCTGCATACTAATCTAGTGATATGAATTAGATCAGTGGTTGTCTAGGGAAGTGGGGGTACAGTGGATGGCTGTAGGGAGAAACTCTTAAGGGGCATGTGTAAATTTTTAGTAGTGATGGATATGATTATTATCTTGATTATGTTAAGTATTTCAGAGACAAATACATATTTCAAAATTTGTCAAATTGCATAATTTATTGTATGTCAATTTAATCTCAGTAAATCTTTAAAATATTTTTTTAAACACTGAGAAATTATTCTAGAATTAAGGAGATCTAGAGAAAGGACAAATAAATGCAATACTCGCTCCTAAACTGAAACTTACAGTGAAGGAGAAAAAAAGTGCTCTAAAAAACGTTATTGGAACAATTGATAAAATTAGAATATGAACTATAGATTAGATAAAAGTATTGAACCAATGTTAAACGTCATGAATTTAGTAAGTGCCTTGTGGTTATTTAAATGATTATTCAATTTGTCCTCGGGAAATACATACTGAAGCATTTAAGGGTAAAGGGCCACAATGTGTATAACCTATTCTTAAATGGTTCAGAAAATTAATCATAACATGCATCTATTTATCAATAGATATACATGTATACACATATTTATGTACATGAATACATAGAGAGGGGATAATAAAACAAATGTAATAAAATATTAAAAATCAATAAATCTGGATAAAATATAGATATATAACAATAAAATGGGAGCTCTGGTAGCATAGTGGCTAAGACACTTGCCTGCTAACCAGACGGCTGGCGGTTCAAACCCACCAGCCACTCCCCGGAAGGAAGGTTGGGCAATCCTACTTCCGTAGTGATACTGCCTCGGAAACCCAAGGTGGGGTCGCTATGAGTCGGGGCCGACTCGACGGCACATAACAACAACAACAACAATAAAATAAAAAATAATTTTTTTTAAGTTGTGGCCTCTGGTAAGCAGAACAAAAGAGGGAAGCTCTGGTACAGAAGTCTTTGTTAAACTTTTAAATGCTATTTTATTTTTAAAACATGTTTATGTATTTATTGCTTTCTTTACACATTTAAATATTCTAGCAATTCTTTATTGAAACTTTTTTTCAACACCAAGGTAAGCATTTGGTGGCACCTGCTTTAGAATTGCAGAATAAAATTATTGCAGCAATATTCTATGGAGACCTTTTTGACCTCCACAAAGTCATTTTGGCTCATGTATTTTAGGGGTGATCAAGGCTCCAAATCCTACTCCACTGAATATAGTCATGGACAGATTAGTATTTCCTCAGCTTTTATAAGAAAATATCAATCTTCTCCCAGCTCAGTTAACTTTTAAAGCTAAAAGCTTCACACTTGGCATACAGCTAGAAGAGCTGCACTCCAGGTACTGGTCAGGAAATAACCTCAAACTAACTACCACTCAATTTTTTACAAAAGCTCAATTGAAGGGAGTAATAATTATGGACAGTGGTCTGAAGGTTATACAGTCCATTCTTTCCTCTAAATAGCCTAAAATGTTTTCCTAAATTAAGCCAAACCAGCAGAGATCCACAAACCCGACCACGTCTTCTGGAACCCCTATCCCTACAGAATTGCCTTTTACTGAATTTGGCTTTGGTGTTGGTTACACATTATGACACACTGAAGGATGTTGTAAGAAACAGCCCAATGAAAATCTGTTGGGTTTACTGTAGAATAGTGTCCACTTCATTACATAGTGACTTCTTTGTGAGAATTTACAAGAGAAATTTCTTCCTGGTCTCCCAACCAGAAATAATTATGCTACTCTTGAGAAAGCAGCTTGTTTTTTATCTCCTAAACACTGTGAATCATGTAACTGATCGTTTTTCCTTCTCGATTTTGTCTGCCAAAATTCTTAGAGGCAAATTTGTGGTTAGTCTCTAGCAGGACCACAACCTTACAATATATACTTTGTATATTAACCTTATTTCCAGCTTCATTGTTGAGTCAGTAAAGAATCATGGAGGCAGAGTGCCTGCGTTTGAGCTGCAGATTTCTAACACTATTTGTATGGTTTTAGTAACTGCTCCATGCCTGTTACCTCATCTGTAAGATGGAGATAATAATAATACCAATCCTATGGAGTTGTAGTCAGAATTAAATGAATTCACATATGCAAAGTGCTTAGAACAATGCCTACCAAATCATAAATATTCCAAGCTTAGGTGTTATTAGAAGAACCATGGTAGTGCAGGAGCTCTGGTGGCGTAGTGCCTAAGGCATTTGACTGCTAACCAGAAGGCTGGCAGTTCAAATCCACCAGCCACTCCATGAAAGGAAGACTGGGCAATTTACTTCTGTAAAGATTTACAGCTTCAGAAACCCAAAGGGGATTGGGGACCGCTATGAGTTGGAATTGACTCGATGGCAGTAAGTTTGGTTTGGTATTTTTGGTGGTAATGCAATGATTTAAGTCCTCAGCTGCTAATCACATGGTCTGTGGTTTGAATACACCAGCTTCTCTATAGCAGAAAGATGAAGCAGTCTGTTTCCATAAAGATTTACAGCGTTGGAAACCCTATGGGCAGTTTCCACAGGGTCACTGTGAGTTGGAATCTTTTTTTCTTAGTCTGTGTATGTGTTAAGCAAAGATATTTCCTTGAAGACTAAGGTGCGCCTGGCATAAACTATGGTATCGCCTCATGTGCACGTGAGAGCTGGACAATGAATAAGGAAGACGGAAAAAGAGTCGATGCTTTTGAGCTGTGGTGCTGGTGAAGAATGCTGAAATTACCACAGACTGCTAAAAGAACTAATAAATCTGTCTTGGAAGAAGTGTAGCCAGAATGCTCCTTGGAAGCAAGAATGGCCAAACTTCGTCTCACCTACTTTGGTCATGTTATCAGAAGGGACTATTCCCTGGAGGAGGATATCATGCTCAGTAAAGTGGAGGGTCAAGGAAAAAGGGGAAGGCCCTCAACAGGATAGATTGGACACAGTGTCTACAATGATGAGCTCAGGTACAGCAAGGATCGTGGAGCTGGCGCAGGACCAGGCAGTTTCATTCTGCTGTACATAGGGCTGCTATGAGTCAGAGATGACTCGACAGCACCTAAACACAACAATAAATATACACATATAAATATATATCATCTCAACGCTTTCTGAAACAAGACTAGGATAAAAAAAAAATCAAGTGGGTGCACAAACGCCAAAGTATAAGCAGCAAATGAGCAGTAATCAATATGAATAAATTGGTGATTTTTTCACAAAAATAAACTTAAATAACCACAATATGAGTTATTTAACCAAAAACCAAACTCATTGCCTTTGAGTCAATTCTGACTCATAGTGACCGCACTTGGGTTTCTGAGGGGGTATCTCTATGGATGTAGATTGCCCAGTCTTCTTTCCAAGGAGTGGTTGGTGGGTTTGAACTGTCAACCTTCTAGTTAACAGTGAAATGCCTTAGGCACTACACCACCAGATAGACTTTAATCTGACCTTTGTACTTTTTCCAAAGCTACTACAAGTCTTATCATGCCCTGATTTGCTCCCAATAACAATTTGTCCTAAAGATGGATCTCTGCGAGGAAGGGCTTACCCTTTGTTCCTTGGGAGACTACCTGAAACCTTACTTAATACACAAAAGAAGCCAATAAGAAAGGTGTTTCTCTGCATTATCTTGTTGATCTCTGTATCCCTCTTGTTTGCTTACCCAACAGAGGAACATTTCTTGTATGTGGAAAGAATTTATCCAGATAAAAGTCACTGATGACCAGCATAAAACCAAAAATAAACCCACTGCTATCCAGTGGATTCCTACTTACAGTGACCCTACAGAACAGAGAAGAACTGTCCCCATAGGGTTTCTAAGGCTGTAAATCTTCAGAAAAGCAGACTCTCTCATATTTGTTCCACAGAATGACTGGTGGGTTTGAACCACCAACCTTCAGGTTAGTAGCTGAATGCCTTAACCACTGTATCACCAGAATGCCTTACCCAGCATAAGAAAAATATAAAATAGAAAAGAATGTCATTCAAAAGGACTGAAAGATTTTACTTCTTATACTGAATACACTTTAGTTAAATAAAATGTTTTTATTGCTCCAAGACTTAAAAACCACTGCTGAGGTGCCTTATGCAAAGTGTTCCTCATCTGCATTCTATCACTGTCTCACTTGGCTGATGATAGCTGGTGGAAAGCCTAGCGTTGGTCTTACTTAGGTGGTGCAACTGATAGGATTTCACAGATCACCAAAGGAATCCTTCATTGTACAAAAATGCTTTCTCCAACTATTGCTGTAGGAGCTCTGGTAGTGTAGTCCCTAAGGCACTTGACTGCTTACTAGAAGGCTAATGGTTCAAACCCACTAGCTGCTCCTCAGAAGGAAGGTTGGGCAATCAGCTTCCATAGTGATACTGCCTCGGAAACCCAAGGAGGGGTCACTATGAGTCAACAGCACATAACAACAACATTTATTGCTGTGATTTAGAGCTTTATTCCTTTGACTTAACTCACTGAAGAATTTCTCCTATTATGATGAAAGTAACTCCTAGAAGGTGTCATTGTCGAGCTTTCTCAATCATCTTGAAATGACTGTATTGGATTCTTTATTGGGAGCAAGTTTTAATAATGGAAGGGATTTAGTCAGCAAATCTTTACTCAGCACCAACTATAGGCTCACAGGGCAATGGAGATACAATATTCTAAAGAAAGAAGACCAGGAATAAGCAATATGTCACAGGATAAGGGCAAAAGAGAATTTACAAGGTTAGAGAAAGGGAGAGAGTGACGCAGGGGATGGAAGGACACTACTTACACAGGGAAGTCTTCACCTTGAGAGAAGAGATAGCACTAGAGGCCTGCAGTAAGGAAATGGGTTACAAAAAAAGGTGAGGAAGCAAACCACCCAGAAAAGGGAGAGTCTGGCTACTTTAATTTTGCTAGTGTTGCTGAACAGGAGTCAAATTCTAAATCCTAATCTTGGCTCTGTTGACTCCCTGCCCTACTTAACCTCATCTTTCAGATGAAGGTAATAATGCTTGCCCTGTATGTACCTTGGAGCTACTGAATTTTGAATTAATGTTTAGAGAATATTTTGAGCCCCACAGGCAAGAAGCATTAAGAAAGCACAAGGTACAATTATGTTGTTTCTCCTGTATTTTAGTCTTGCTTCTTTCAGTTCTGGCTGTTTCTCTTTTTTAAAAAAAAAAAAAAAAAAAACAGCTGTTGGCCTATTTCTCCCTCTCTGTAAACCAAACTAATCGGTCAGTGTAAGCATGCCTCATCTATCAAAAGCAATCTCAAAATCATCCTCTATACTGTAGGGTCCAGGTTTGCATGAAACTCAAATTAAAATGTTCCACCATTTAAGGCAAACAACTGAGTTGATGTGTGGGGTTTAACCCTTCCCAGGGGGTTTCCCTTAAAAATTTTTATTCTCAGAAGAATAAAGGAACACAAGATGTCACAGAGAGCTTGAAATGAGAGGAGTTATATAAATAAAAAATCTGGCCTCAGTTCACTTGTTTAATGTGTCAACAATTGTAGAGAGGTAGACAGAACCCTGTAAGACATCATACTTTTTCTATATCAGAGCAATTCCAATAACCTCTTTTTAACGCCCTCAGATTTTAATCTACCCTCCTTCCATTTTTTTTTTTTAGCTATAATGGTAGCCATTCTTTTGTGAAAAGATTGAACAAGGAAGAATCAGGATGTCAGAAGAAGGAAAACATTAGGGAAATTTGAGTCACATATTAAAATTGGTTAAAAGTTCATGAAAATGTTTGGAACTCAAGTCGTTACATATTACAATGGGATTTTTAAATGACTTTGTATCATGGAAAATGTTAAGCATATACAAAAATAAAATTGTTTAATGAATCCCCAGGTATCCATTACACAACTTCAACAATTTTCAACTCATTGCCAATTTGCTTCATCAATGCCCTTACCCATTTCCCTGTACTTCTGCTGGATTATTTTAAAGTAAACCCCAAATAGCTCCCCACTTTGCCAGTAAATATTTTGACAAATGTCCCTAAAATATAAGGACTTTTTAAAAAGGTAACAATGCTACCATTTTCTCACTTAAGATTAGCAATAAAAATAGGTATTTTTAAATGGCACTTTTTATTCCCTCACTGGTAGCGTAGTGCCTAAGGCATTTGACTGCTAACCAGAAGGCTGTCAGTTCAAATCCACCAGCCACTCCTCAGAAGGAAGGTTGGGCAATCTACTTCCATAGTGATATCACCTCAGAAACCCAATGAGGGGTCGCTATGAGTTGGAGACAACTCGACGGCACATAACAACACAACAACAACAGCCAAATGTTTATTTAGTACCTACTGCATGTGTTGATGGGAGCACTAGTGGCATACTGCCTAAGGCATTTGACTGCTACCCAGAAGGCTGGTGGTTCAAACCCACCAGCCACTCCTGGAAGGGAAGGTTGGGCAATCTACTTTCATAGTGATAGTGCCCCGGAAACCCAAGGAGGGTTGCCATAAGTTGAATCCAACTCCACGGTAGTGCATTGCATTGTGATTTTGCATGCATTGATATTAGAAGGCCCTGTCCTTCCTTCTTCCCAGTCAATGTGTTAGTCTGGAAGCTCCACTGAAACCTCTCCACCATAGGTGACCTTACTGGTATTCAAAATGCCCATGGCTAGCCTCCAGCCACACAGCAACACACAAACCACCAAAGTACAACAAGCTGACAGATGAGTGGTGGTAACAACTGCATGCATTCATATTAGAATTAAAAAAAAAAAAAAACTCACTGCCATTGAATCAGTTCCAACTCATAGAGACCCACTTTGGTTTTCTGAGACAGTAAATTTTAATGGAAGTAGATTGCCTAGCCTTCCTTCCAAGGGGTGGCTGGTGGGTTTGAACTGTCAGCCTTCTGGTTAGCAGTCAAATGCCTTAGGCACTATGCCACCAGAGCCCCTATAATGAAAAAAGCAGTTACTGTAAAACTAATGTTCTATCCCAAATATGATAGTAATTTCAAATACATCATATCAAAGTGATTTTTTTTTTTAATTTGTTCATGTATTTTGGAGGACCAGATTCCCAGGCAGCATGGCACTCCATTCAGTATTTCTAAATGTATTCGATGCTGATGAAGAAGAATAAGGAGAAAGCATTCGACTCCTCACATCTTCAAGTTGCTTTAGCTAGCCAGCCACTGAACTGTCCATCTTTATATTACTGTCTGTGATAGCTGGAGCTGTGTGTCAACTTGGCTGAACCACAATCCTGTGTGGTTTAAGCAATTGTGATGTGGGTTGTTCCAACGATGGGATCAGATGTATATGCTCTGAGCAGCCAATCTGTTGAAAGGAAGTTTCCCTAGGGGTGTGGCCTGCTTCCAGTACATTTATGGACATTCTGGGAAAAGAGATACTCTTCTGTGGATTGGGTTTCCGTTGTGCTGCCTCCAACTGTCTGTGAGCAAACAATCCACCATTCGGCCTGGAGATCTTGGATTCGCCATTTGTTAGAGTCAACAGCCTGTATACTGCCTGCCAACCTTGAGCTTGTCAGCCCCTGCAGCTGCGTGAGTTGGGAAAAGACTCCAGCTTGATGTTTGATCCAAAAACTTGGGACTTTCCAGCTTCCATAAGTGTGAGCCATTTTCCTAAGACAAATTTTTCTCTCTTTCTCTGTCTCTCTCTCTCTAAGCTTTACTGGTTTTACTTCTCTAGAGAACCCAGTCTAACACACTGTCTTTTGTATTGTTATACGAAATCCACACTTCATGAAATTTTTAGTGTCTGCTTAACAAACGTTCATTTGTGGCATGGCTGAGATCCTTACTTACAAGGGCAAATTCAATTTATTCAAAGGTAGCAAAACACTCCTTGGAGAGAACAATCATGGGAGAATAGAAGGGCTGTATATGCACAGGGACAGCTGGGGAGCAGGAGTGCATGGGAGGGAAGGACACAGGGAAGAGGTAACTATGGGGAGAAAGTGGGAGGAGATCTTGCATTGTGATAAATTGTACTCAATGTCATGAGAACAAAGTATATGTGAGCTGCTATATGGAAAGTGAACTTGCTCTGTAAACTTTTACCCAAATCACAATAAAAAAATTTTTATAAAAAAGGATAGCAAAACACGAGAGTTCCAGCAATATGATTTATCCAGGAAATTTATCTTAAAAATGTCAGTAAAGCACTTTAAAATATGTGGAAAGAAAGTTTCTTCCTGGCAATCTTGATGGTACTTCTCTCAAAGCACCCTGGATCCAATTTTTAAGTTTTCATTGCATGAAGGCTAGATCTATTAACACTGAGAAACATTCTAAGTAAAACACACACCACAATTTATGCTCTGTAGCCCCAAGAAAAATTCTGAAAACAAATTATTATTATTAGCTATTATGAAGGACCATTGCAATGTTAATAGATCCATTTATAAACTTAATGAAGAATAATGTAAGTGGTAAAAACATGTCAGGGCAAGTTGGAGTGCTCACCGTCAAAAGCAGGACCACCTTCATTCTGCAACTGCCCTTGTCAAGGTCATCAACAACCTCTCTGCTAGAGTCCTTGTCTGCCCTCTGTGTACTTGACTTCTCAAAAGTACTGATTAGTCTCTGGTAAAGCAAGATTCTATTCAGTTTAGAAGACAATAAATTCTCCAATTTTTCCCGTTCTTCACCATCTATGCCTAACTAGTCTGGTTGCTGCTTCTCCTTTTTGACATCTAAATGTTAGAGTAACTAATGACTCCATCCTCAGCCCTCTTGTTTCTTCTCTACGTTCTCTTGTTAAACAATCTTATTCATTCCCCAGGCTCCAAATATTAGTATGTTTGTCAATGACTCCCACGTTTAGTTCTCCAGCTCTGACTGGATAAATGGGCTCTGGACTTTTTTATCCAACTGCCTATTTAGCATCTCCTCTTAGAGATCGAATAGGCTTTTCAAATGCAACAACATATACAAAACACAATTCTCGATTTGCCCTCTCCCCAAAAAAGATCCCAGTTCTTCACCTAGTCTTCTCTATCTTAGTAAAATGGCTCTACCATCTACACAGTAGTTAGACCAAAATCCTAAGAGGTACCATCTTTTATTTATTTATTTATTTATTTATTGTCCCACTCTCTACATCAAATTCATTAGAAACTCATATTGATGCTGCCTTCAAAATATATCCTGATTCCTCCTCCTCCCTCCAGCTCCACTGATACCACCTTTTCCCAGCCATTGCCATCTTTTCCCTAAACTACTGAATAGCCTTCTAACTGGACACCATCTTTACACTCTTGCTTCTGCAGTATGTTCTGCATATAGCAGTGAAGGTGACCTTTTTAAAGTATAAATTAAATATTACTCTTCTGTTGAAGAATCCCTCAATAGTATCCCATTTTACTTAAAATATAATTACATCTCTTCTATGACCAACACAGTCTTGAGGATGTAGCTCACGCCAATTTCTCAAGCTCTCTACCAGTGTTCTCCCTCTTGTCCACTACTGTCCAGTCACAGAAGTCTTCCATCTGTTCTGTGGACTCCCCTCCCCAACTTCCCTCTCTACCTCAGGACCTTTGTACCTTTGTACTCCTCCTGGGATATTCTATCCCCTATATGTTCATGTGATTGATTCCTTCTTGTCAGTTAAACATCTAGTCAATGCTTACCTATACAAGCCACTTGTTGAAAATTTTGCTACTGTTATTTACAATAGCTTAGTTTAGGTGACTGTATGTATGGTAATTCTCCCAAGTCAGATAGGAACTACATGATGATAGGCCATGTGAAAATGGGTTCAATTTAGAACCTGCTGAGTTTTAGATAGAATTTTATCAGGCAGTTGAATAGTGAATAGATGAAACTGGTGCTCAGAGAAGAGATGTTTGTTGGATATGTAGTTTCTAATGCATAGATAGTAGATGAATATATGAGTAGAGGTGGGTTTACCTCAGGATATCAGAAAAGAAAAACTCTGAAAGGGCTGAGGATACAACACCCATTTCACTTATACATGAAGATAAAGGAACCAAAAGAGTCTGGGAAATAAGAAGTAAGAAAACCAAAGAATGAGGACACAAAGCCAAGAAGAAAGAAATTCCTGGAGGAATGAAGTGATTAATTCCAACAAGAAAATAAAAATATGAAAAACTAAAATGGGTTCATTACGTTTGGATCTGAGACATCATTGATAGCGTGGCCTAGAGTGCTAACCTGTTTCAGCAGACTGGTAGTAAAGAGTGAAGGCCTTAACTGTCAACTGCTTTTATTTTTCACCAGTTCTTAACTCCCATGAGGGAAGAGCCCAATCTTTCCTGTACATTCATGTATTGTGAAGCTCAGTATAGTGCCAGACACATAGTGAGCACACCCTCCCCACCCCACCCCCAATAAAAAGCACTTCTCCAGTGAGTAAATGAAGAGGTAGAAAGGAGGGGGAAAAAAGAGAGGGAGGAAGGGAATAAGAAAAGGAGGGAGAAAAGGAGAAAAGAAGGGGGGAAAATAATAAGACAAGGAAAAATACAGTGGTAGATAGATGAGAATCTGACTATTTGCAGGGAAGTGGCAAAAATAATCCAATAAGTAAGCAAAGCACTACTGAAGAAGAAAAACAAAGTAGGAGGTCTCACATTGCCGGATCTCAAAACCTACTATACAGCCACAGTAGTCAAAACTGCCT
>NW_006921588.1:14508240-14518362 GCF_000298275.1 Orycteropus afer afer | reverse complement strand
CAATGACATGAGACAAAGTATATGTGAACTGCTGTATGAAAAGTGAATTTACTCTGTAAATCTTCACCCAAATCCTAATAAAAAAAAAAATAATAATAATCCAATAAGGAAGTGTCTCAGTTCTTTAGTGCTGCTGTTACAAAAATACCACAAGTGAATTGCTTCAACAAACAGAAATGTTTGTTTTGGAAGGTAGAAGCCAAGTTCAGAGTGCTGGCTCTAGGGTAGAGGGCCCCTCTGCCTTTGTAGGCCCACTGGAGCAAGCTGGAGGTGTCTCCTGACTCATGCAGCTGTTGGCTGCTGAAGCTGGTGAATTCAAGACCAGCAGGTAAGATGGAACAACGCCAAGGTCAGCAGACATTACAGCAGGCCACCGGTTCAAGTCCAGAAACACTCTCAAGATTGGCAGGCAACACAGAAGGCCACTGGTTCATGCCCAGGAACTGGAGATGAAGAATTTCAAATCAAATTCAGGATCCTTTCCATATATACTCAAAGCATGCCACACCTCAAAGGCAACTCCCTTTCAACTGACTAACTGTACACAGCAGCTTCTACTGTGCAAGTGATTACACTGCATCCAATCTCATCATGGGGAATAACCATACCCAGCTGCCAAGCCACTCAAAATCATGGCCTAGCCAAGTTGACACACAACCTTAACAACCACAGGAAGAGTCTCAACACATAGCAAAGAGAAATACAAAATGAAAAATTCTATGAGAGGGTAGAAGACAGAATCAGGAACAGGTGGAAGGATGAGTTTTATGTTGATATTCAAAGAATATCATTTCCGCAAAACTGACAGAAGATCACTGATTACTGTGATAGTTAAGGTTGTGTGCCAACTTGTCTGCGCCATGATCCTCAGTGGTTTAGTGGTTATAATGTAGGTAGTCCCCATAGTAAGATCTGATATAATATAATCAACTCCATGATGAGATCAGCTACTTGCAGTCAATCATTTGAAAAGGCGTTTCTTTCAGGGTGGCTTGCTTCCAGTATATATGGAAAAGCTCTGGAAAAGGTCTCTGGCTTTTTGCTCAGGATCCTGCATCTGGTATGTCATCATCTGGTCTTGAATCAATGTCCTGCTGTATTGTATACCAGTCTTCTGATTGTTGCCTCCACAGCCTGTGAACCAACAGCCTGCCATTTTGCTGGCTGATCTTGGATTCATCAGACTTCAAAGCCAGTGGCCTGTTGTATCGACTGCCAATTTGGGTTTGTCAGCCCCTGAAGCTGTGTGAGTCAGGCAAAGCTTCTAGCTTGACATCTGATCCATGGACTTGGGACTTGCCAGACTCTACAAGTGCATGAGCCATTTACCTGAGATAATTGACTCTCTCTCTATATATAGATAGATAGATAGATAGACATTTGGTGGCATAGTGCCTAAGGCATTTGACTGCTAACCAGAAGGCAGTTCAAATCCACCAGTCACTCCTTGGAAGGAAGATTGGGCAACCTACTTCCGTAGTGATACCGCCTCAGAAACACAAGGAGGGGCTGCTATGAGTCAGATCTGACTCAACAGTAGTGAGTTTTTTTGAGTGAGTGTGTGTATGTATATGTATATGTATATAAAATCTGGTGTCACAATGCCTAAGTCATTTGAGTGCTAACCAGAAGGTTGGTGGTTCAAACCCACCAGCTGCTCCACGGAAGGAAGATGAAGCAATCTATTTCCACAAAGATTTATCACCTCGGAAACCCAATGGGGTCACTATGGGTCAGAATTGACTCAAAGGCAGTGAGCTTTGCTTTGTTTCTGCATGTATATATACCAAAAAAAAAACTAATGAAATATATATATGTATATAAATATGTATATATTTCATTGGTTTTGCTTCTCTAGAGAACCCAACCTAGGACAATTAGCCAGAAAAGTGTGAATTTAAATTATTTCATAATGCTCTTATTATTTTCTTACTGTTTAATAATGCAATTTTATATTCTTGACTAAATCCTTAATAACCCAATTATCATTTGTAATTGTTCCATCAGAATTTTCATTTTCTAGAAGAACATTCCATGTTAGTCACAAAACATGCTGCCTCTGAAGGTAAGTTAGAAATAAGGCCAAGAAAAAGGAACAAATGTACTTAATCTTCATATAAGGTAAATGGTTTGATTCCATGTTGTTGTTGTTGTTGTTATTTGCCGTCGAGTCGGCCCCGACTCATAGCGACCCCTCCTTGGGTTTCCGAGGCAGTATCACTAAGGAAGTAGGATTGCCCAACCTTCCTTCCAAGGAGTGGCTGGTGGGTTTGAACCGCCAGCCTTCTGGTTAGCAGTCAAGCACCTTAGGCACTATGCTACCAGAGCTCCCTGAATCCAAACTACTTTTTTTTTTTTTTTTACATGATTCCATGTAAAAAAAAAAAAAAGTAGTTCTGCTTTGCCAACATTCAGAATCAGAACCAGCAGAGGGTGACCAGAAAAAATGGAGAAATAATGTTTGTTGTTTGTTATAAAAAAATGATTCCAGACTAAATCTCATCTATTTTAGTCCATGTCCTTCCAAGAATGTAAACTCCTCCCCAACAAGGTGTGTGGGGGGACGACATGAATCCTTATTAAACTCTGTTTCAGTGTTGTGTTAATGCAGTCATTTCTTGTTTACCAAAATTGGACTGTCCTAACATTTGTCCTGCATGTTCCTGAGAACAAGGCTCTACTGACTTCTTTGTTCCTTTTTTGAACTTATTTTGGCCTTACCCCCAAACCCAAGGAAACAAATCTGAGCTTTACCTACTTTGAATCTTAGTCGAATACAAATAAGAAGTGCAAATTTATTTTCTGCTTTAAAAACTGCGTCCCACTTACGGATCATCAGATTCTTTACCCTGTCTCTTAGATTATCTGCCAGGTTGAACTTTAGATACCATCATTATGTAAGAGGACACAAAAGCTAGAGAAGTACAAGACACTTGAACACATCCCAGTACTTATGGGAAAATCCAGGACTAGACCCCAGGTTTCTGATTCCTAGACTCGCTCAAGGGAGCTCTGGTAGCATAAAGCACTTGACTGCTAATCAGAAGGCTGGTGATTCAAACCCACCAGCCACTCCTCGGAAGGAAGATGGGGCAGTCTACTTCTGTAGTGATACTGGCTCAGAAACCCAAGGAGGGGTCGTTATTAGTCGGGTCCAACTCAACAGCACATAACAACAACAACAACAACAGACTCGCTCAAAAAGGAGCCCTAGTGGTGTGGTGGTTAAGCATTCAGCTGCTAACCACAAGGTCAGTGTTCAAACCACCAGCCACTCCACAGGAGAAAGAGGTGGTAATCTGCTTCAGTGAAGATTACAGCCTTGGAAACCCTACGGGGCAGTTCTACTCTGTCCTATAGGGTCACTATAAATCAGAATCGACTGGACAGCAACAGGTTTTCATCCAGATCATTTTCCCCTATATGTGGGATGCCCCCTTAAAATGTTTGCAAATATTATACATACATGACTAAAAACCGAACTGTAAAACCAAGAAGGTGATTTCCATTTGATTCTCCTAAAATAAACTTTGAATTACATTTCTCTGTGTCTACCATACCAACTTTCACTAATTTCAAAAACAGCTGTCCAAATAAACCCACATTATCATTTTGATTCAGGGTCCTTTTATTGCTCTATGGGATCCTGAAGTGAGTATGGGAACCAGAAACAAAAGGGAAGCTCACTCTGATGTTTACTTAATTTGCAGAGCTACCAAAATGTACATCAAGAGAACTTTGAAAAAAATGTATGCTATTTAGGGTCTTATAGATGAGTTTTGTTTTAGGTGGGGATTTCCATCGTATGGTTCCATAAGCAACTGAGAGTTCTGAGTGGACACTGTTGACTGCTCCACCATACCCACTCCTCCCTAACCAAGTCATCCGTCTCCTACACCTTGGAGCCTTGAGACCTCAGCCATCCCTTGTCCAAGTCCTGTGTAAATTCTGACAAGTCCAAGCAGGGCAGTCTGCCTGCACTACAAGTCATCTCCACCTGAGGCTTCCTGCCTATGTGAGGCCTTGCTGGGCAGGTCTTCTCTTCTCTACTTCCATGCCCACCCATGTACACACACATACACACATAACTGAAGCATTGAGGGCTTTCATACCTCAGGATTTCTTCTGGCCCATCAGAGACAGGAGCCAAAGGACAAATTTGTCCACCATACCCTTCATACCCACCTCTTAAATATAGTTCCAAAAAGACTCAATCAAGTCCTTTCTTCTTCAAGCTCCAAGAATTTAATATTTTAAGTGTTTGAAACCCCATCCCTTCTAACTCTTTAGGGAGTTATCAAAGTTAGGTTGCTGTGGTTCTCCTAGGGAGAATGAGGAAGAAAAAATAATAAAAAGACCAGGGATATCAGGCTTCAAAAAGCATGAGCCATGAATTAGCCTATTTACTTGTTTAGTGCTTCTGTTCTTCTCCCTTGTTCCTTTAGTAGTGGATGGGGTCTTAAAAGCCCTCCAAGGCACAACAAGTGGTCTCTATTCACCTGGTGCAATACAGGATGAATAGGAGGATATAGAATGTGTTGGTAATTGCCTCAATGAACAACTGCCTCCTTTGCCCCCAAAACCAGAAGAAATGAATGGTACCTGGCTACCATTACTAAACATTTTGAGCAAACATTTTATGAAAGACTCCTGATCAAAAGGGGGATAAATACAGAACACATTTAAAATTTTCATGGACTCCATACTTCCTGGAGCCATAAAAGTTAGATGAATCCCTGAAATTTTTATTTTTATTTTTTTTTCCATAGTAACCTGTGTGTGCTGATAGGGCAACCCTCCCCATGGCAAATGGATTCCCTGGGAAAATATCCAGGTTTCCCCTCTAGCTAAAATCACTCACATTCGAGCAGTTCCCCAGCAGCGAAGTCCATTTCCTCCTCCCTTCTTGCAGCAAGGTAGGGAGACCCCAAGGCATTCACTGTGGGCTTTCCCTTTCCTCTTAGCGACAGGCATGGGGGGGAGGGGAACACCACTATCTAGTCAACTGCGACTCATAGTAACCCTCATTGGGTTTACAAAGTGGTAAATCTTTACCGAAGTAGATTGCCCCATCTTCCATGCACTGCTGGTGGGTTTGAGCTGCCAACTTTCTGGTTAGCAGTCAATTGCCTTAGGTACTGCACCACCAGAGCTCCTTTGAGACATGGAGCAGGCTCTGCCAAATGAAGAGGTAGAGACTGAAAGATGAGGTGGAGGGCTGGAATGGGGAGAGTAAGGTGGAACAAAAAGAGCAAGAGCTTTCCCTGTGATTGCTGCACGTTCTGGGAGGCGGATCCCACCAGGACAGGGTTCTTGAGCCGAGAGAAATGGCGCCGCCCAGGAGCTCCCTCTCCTACCCACTGCAACATTCGACTTTCCGGGGCTGATCGACCTCTCCCCCATTTCCACTCCACCCCACACTCATTACCCCCGAAACTACTGCCCTGACATAATCTTTAAGCCTTAAACCAAAAATATCCCCTGATATCTTCTCAAAAACAAGTAATAGTTGGCTTCTCTTAGTATGCGTACTTAAAACTTCTGTGGTAAAATTTCTTTGCCCAACCTATATTTTTAAAATTCATAAACTTCCCGTCTTCAATCTTTACAATATTTTCACCTTAATATTTAAAATTAAAGTCCCTTTCTTCCACTTCCTGGTTCTACGCCCCTTCTCCAAGTCTCCACCATAAACAACAACACTTTGGGAAATGTTCTAGGCATTAAGGTACCTACCTTGGGGTGTGTGGAATGACTCAGGAGTCATATGGTAGCAGCAGTGGTTTTCAAAATGTGGACCCAGAGTAGCATCAATATGCCCTGGAAATTACAGAAATGGAAATTCTGGGAGCCCTTTCCAGGCCTACTGAATCAGAAACTTAAGAGAGGAGCCTAACAGTCTGTTTCCGCAAGCCCTCCGGGTGATTCTGATGTATAGGGAAGTTTGGGAGAGTTACAGTAACCATGGCCACATGGTTCTCATTCAACACTCATTGTGCATCAGAGTCACCTGGGGAGTATTTCAGACTGACATATTCCCAGGACACCGCCCTCCCCACAGAGTCTGCAGTGGCGCCCACAGTTCCTGGGTGGTTTTCTTTTCTGCTAGGTGATTTGAACGTTCAGCCAACATTCTGAAACAGTGTATGGTCTTAAGTTAGAACAAAATAGAAAACAGCTTTTTCTATTTTAAAGATTTTTTTTTTTTTTTTTCCAAAGGAGTGCTGGTTTCTTCATTTAAGTTTGAAGTATTTGAATGTCCAGATATCGTTATCATCTTAGTCCTAAAGTGGAGTCCTTGGGTGGTACAGATGGTTACTGCTCTTGATGCCTAACAGGATGATTGGCTGCTCGAGTTCATGCAGAGACTTCAGAAGAAAGGCCTGGCTTCAGGCATTGAAACCCCAGGGAGCCCATCTCTGCTCTGACACCCACAGGGTGGTTACGAGGTAGAGTCTACTCTGGTAACTGGTTACTGACTTAATCCTAAAGTAGTCAGGTACATGAGTATGACCAAGACCAAACCAAAGACCAAACTCACTGCCGTCGAGTCGACTTGACTCATAGCAACCCCTTCTCGGGTTTCCAAGGCGGTATCTCTAGGGAAGTAGATTGCCCAACCTTCCTTCCGAGGAGTGGCTGGTGGGTTTCAACCGTCAGCCTTCTGGTTAGCAGTCAAATGTTTTAGGCACTGTGCCACCAGAGCTCCCTGTAGAGCAAGACTACAGTCCAATTTTTAAAAACTTGCTTTCTTAAAATGTATAACTGGTCTTTAGCATTTCTCAGGGGCACATGTGGTAGACTGCTTAAAGTAAGCAGAACTATTCCAAGCATCATGCACACCTAGAACGGCTACAGAGTATTTGTGGTTCATCGATGGCTGGCTTACTGCCTTCCCCCTTAACAAATTTAGCAACCCTTCAGGTTGGTGCCTGGGCAACTGGCCTTCTCACACCCTTCTCTCCACCCCCATCCTTTGGAACATGAGTACAATTCTGCTAATGTCTTTAGACAAAGGGATCATTTTATTCAGCTTTTATTAATAGCAGCAAGTGTTAGAGACTTTGTAGACTGAACCCTGTAGGGAGAAAAGTCAGAGAACGGGTGTGGATTTAAGCATTATGCCACCTCATCAGGCCATTTTCCACTTTCTTTTCATAAAAACCAAAATAGACAATGGAGAAAATGCCAACTGCAATTTTCCAAATGGAAATGAGACACTATTTGGGGGGTTCACTAGCAAAGTTTATGTTTAGATAAAACAACATACACAATCACACAAATCTCTACTTTTGTGGCTTAATCATCTTCCATTTCCTGCCATCTGATTCGATTTAGGTATTTTGTTTGTTTGTTCATTTCAATTTAAGTAATCATATGGCATCTAGTTATCAGGAGAATAACTTTCCTGCTTAAGAAAATTAAAGGTTGGCCAATGCATTTAAGCTTCAATATTTTCATCTAGGTTACATGAATTGCCTTGATGCTTTCCTGATAGTAATATTAACAGAAAAAATCCAAAGTGTTATCAGGTTACTCCAGGAATAATTACCATAAAGCTGCAGTTGGGAAAATCACCAAATGGCATGTGGTGTTTATAAGGAGCTTTGGTGCCAACTAGTCTCTATGGCCAGCAACAATAAAATAGTTTTAATATATATTCCATGCTTGTGGTGTGAAAATGAGGAGAAAGGAAAGACAGTAAGAGGGGCACGGTGGTTACCCTCCAAGGGAAACCACATCTGTTGTTTTGCTCATGATATTCTAAGCAGTCCTGGGAATGGATTAAAAATAAAACCATTGCTGTACAATTGAAGCAATCTGCCACGTATGTGTCCAAGGGAGCACCTGGTGGGTTCAAACCACCAATCTTCCAGTTGGCAGACGAGCTATTTACCCATGGTAACACCAGGGCTCCTTTGGGATTGGATATTTGCTACAAAAACCATTTGTGAGCATTCCATTAAATCTTGAATCATATCTTCGAAGTTATCTGCAAAACTCAGGGAAAACAGAAGGTAAAGGAAATAGTATAGAGACAACTTAGACACAGACTACTGTATTCCCTAACAAGTAGGTGTCACTAAGTTTTCAGTGAAGTATTCGTGATGAACTTGAAGTTTCCCCCCACAAAAACAAGTGATGTGCAGATGTTGAAAGTAGCTGGAGAGGACGTGGACAGATTTGCTTAAGGAGATCCCAGCTCCTTCAGAGCTTCCAAGTGAATGATATCTGTCAGAAGACAGATAAGGGCTTGACCAAAGTCCCAGTGGCAGGAAAGGGTAAGGTCTCTGAAATAAAACTACATGCTGTGGTGGTAGAGAGACCAGATGAGTAACATGACCCCTTCATCTAGCCTGATCAGTAAGGAGAGACAGAGCTTCTGGGCCACGGTGGTAGAAGACTCCACTCCTGGACTTTACCCAGAAGAGTAACCTTTATGAGGCACTCTTTTGGTTGAAGTCACATTTAGGTGCAGATTCTAAGCCCTCATGTGTGGAAGATCCACGGGCCAGGGATCATTATTTAACCTGGTAAGAGCAACCATGGCAGGACTTAGCCTTACTCACATCACCTGAGATGAATCCAAAGGGCCCACACACTATAAAGGAGAACCTCTTCACCTTCCTGGGTATCTGCTAAAACACCTCTCTCTAGCATGGACACTACTGAGGTCTCTTAGCCTGTGGAGGTGCCGCCTGAACCCCACTCAGGTAATAAGTCCAGAGTCACCAGATTGATCCTTCTGAGGAAACATATTGGGGGGGGGGGATAAAAATACTTTCTTTTGAAAGGTAAATTGAGAGCTTGATATACTTAGTTGGAATATTAAAAGCAGTCCCTGGTTAATAATGTCGTTCTATCCCACCCAGGGGTGCCTCAAAAGGAAGACCTGGTCATCTGCTTCTGAAAAAATAGCATTGAAAATCTTACGGGACATAGTTCTATTCTGGCACACATAGGGTCACCATGAATTGGAATGGACTCAACAGCAACTGATCTGTTAGCTAATATGCGTAATCTACTTTATGTTTTAAGCAGACCAAATGTGTGCAGGTTTAGTACCCCATTGCCCAAAAAGTATACCTACATTTACAGTCCAAAAGAAAGGGGATTAAACAAAATGTGAAAATTATCAATATCAGTAATATGACACTCAAGTCAAATTTTTGCTGAAGATAATTCAAAAATGGTTGCAGCAGTATATTGACAGGGAACTGCCAGAAATGCAAGCTGGATTCAGAAGAGGACATCGAACAAGGGTTATCATTACTGATGTCAGATAATCTTGGCTAAAAGCAAATACCAGAAAGGTTTTTAATTTGTGTTTTATTGACTATGGAAAAGCATTCAACTGTGTGGCTCATAACAAATTATGGATAACGTTGAGAAGAATGGGAACTCCAGAACACTTAATTACACTCATGAGCAATCTGTTCATAGACCAAAAGGCAGCTGTTCAGACAGAATAAAGAGATAGTGTATGGTTTAAAATGCATCAGAGTTGTATCCTTTCACCATACTTATTCAATCTATATGCTAAGCAAATAATCTGAGAAGTTGGACTATATGGAGAAGAGCGGGGCATCAGAACTGGCTATTCAGATGACACTGTTGGGTTCCCCTTGACCAGGGCCTTCCCAACCCAAAGAGGAATGCCACCCAAAATCACTCACGAAAGACGTCTCTTGATGCAAAAGCAGGAGGCGTTTATTCAAGGTTCCAGCGCGCCGGGGCTCGACTCATATCCCACGCAGGGGCAGAGGAGTGGAGCCCCGAACATCAAACACACACTCTATTTAAAGGGACATTTGGAAGGGGTAGGGAGGAGGTGTGGGTGGAGGGGATTACAATTGATTGGTTGGGGAAGGGGAGTGGGTAGAGGGAATTCAGGCGATAGGTCAATTTCAAACTTTGGCGCGAGTAAGACACAAATGATTTGCTATTTCAAACATAATCCTTCTGGAGGGAAATGAAGGATACAAGTGATTGGTTGGTTCAAACATTAACTCTTTGGAGGGAGTGCGGATGGCTGATGTCATTTTCTGAGAATTGTTTACGTCCAGTTTTTCTCTTTTAATTCTGAGAACTAGGTTCAGGGCTTAGTTATCTACAGTTCTG
>NW_006921588.1:14503780-14508140 GCF_000298275.1 Orycteropus afer afer | reverse complement strand
TAATGGCCTCTTATTGCTATAGTAAAATATTACATTTTAATTTTACTTTCTAATTTTACATCTTTAATTTTGTATTTAAATTCTTAATTCCACAACACAACCTTGCTTGCTGAAAATAAAGATGACTTGAAGCACTTACTGATGAAGATCAAGGACTACAGTCTTCATTATGAATTACACCTCAACATAAAGAAAACAAAAACCTTCAAAACTAGACCAATAAGCAACATCATGATAAATGGAGAAAAGATTGAAGTTGTTGGGGAATTCATTCTACTAGATCCACAATCCATACTCATGGAAGCAGCAGTCAAGAAATCAGACACATTGCAGTGTGCGTACCTGCGTCGAAAGACCTGTTTAAAGTATTAAGGAGCAAAGATGTCACTTTGAAGACTAAGGTGCACCCACCCCAAACCATGGTATTTTTAATCATCTCATAAGCATGTGAAAGCTGGACAACGTATAAGGAAGACTGAAGGAAAGCTGAGGCCTTTGAATTACGTTGTTGGTGAAGAATACTGAAAATACCAAGGACTGCCAGGAGTGAACAAATCTGTACTAGAAGAAGTGCAACCAGAATGAATGCTCTTTGAAAACAAGAATGGTCAGTTTTCATCTCACCTACTTTGGTTATGTTGTCAAAGGGACCATTCCCTGGAGAAGGATATCATGCTTCATTGAGGGTCAGCGAGAAAACGGGAAGATCCTCAACAGGATGGATTGACGCAGGGGCTGCAATAATGGGCTCAAGCATAACCAGGATTATGAGGATGGCACAGGACCAGGCAGTGTTTCGTTCTCTTGTACACAGGGCCGCTATGAGGCCTCTAACGCAGCACCCAACAACAATTCCTTTACAGTCACTATTTCTAATTAAATTGCAACTGTGAAGAGCTACAAACTAGTAAAAAGTAGAATTTGAAGTAAAATGCACTTTTTAAGAGCTTCTATTAAATGTAGACAATAATAAACATCACCACAGAAGTTGAAACATGCATTTTACCCTTTGCTGTTAACCATATTCTGATCACTAATTAGTCAGATCTATTGAGCTAAAGTTAAAATTGAACCTTTTATATTTCAGAACCCCAAATCCACTGCCATTGAGTTCCTTCTGACTCAAACCGACCCTGAAGGACAGAGTAGAACTACCCCCATAGGGTTTCCAAGGCTGTAAATCTTTTTTGAAGCAGACTGCCTCTACTTCCCCCAGAAGTCCATGAGTAAATAAATTGTCATAAGTTGTTGAAAAAAGTATTTGCAATGGGTAAATCTTTGGTCTTGCAAAATTCTATCATTGTATCTCTGGTGTTATTTCTATCACTTAAGGTCATGTTTTCAAACAACAAATGTTTCTTCTTTGTTTCCAATTTTTGCATTCCAATCATCAGTAATTATCAATGCATCTTGATTGCATGTTTGGTCAGATTCAGACTGCAGAAGTTTGTAAAAATCTTTAAGTTCTTCATCCTTGGCTTTAGTGGTTGATGTGTAAATAGTAGTATTAACTGTTCTTCCTTGTAGGTATATGAATATTATCCTATCACTGACAGCATTGTACTTGAGGATAGATCTTGAAATGTTCTTTTTGACTATGAATATGATGCCATTCCTCTTTAATTTGTCATTCCCAGCATAGTAGACCATGTGCTTGTCCAATTGAAGATGGCCAATACCAGTCCATTTCAGCTCACTGTTGTTGTTGTTCTTAGGTACTGTCAATTTGACTCCGACTCATGGAGACTGTATGCACAGTAGAACGAAACACTGCCTGGTCTCACGCCAGCTCCAGGATCCTTGCTATACTTGAGCCCATCGCCCCAGCCACTGTGTCAATCCATCTCGTTGAGGGCCTTCCCCTCTTTCATTGACCCTCCACCTTACCAAGCGTGAAATCCTTTTCCAGGGAATGGTCCCTTCTGATAATATGACCAAAGTAGGTGAGATGAAGTCTGGCCATTCTCACTTTCAAGGAGCACTCCGGCTACACTTCTTCCAGGAGACAGATTTGTTAGTTCTTTTCGCAGTCCATGGTACTTTAACATTCTTCACTAGCACACAACTCAAAAGCATCCACTCTTTTTTAGTCTTCCTTATTCATTGTCCAGCTCTCACATGCATATTAGGCAATTGAAAATACCATGGCTTATGTCAGGCATACCTTAGTCCTCAAGGAGACATCTTTGCTCTTCAGCACTTGAAAGAGGTCCTTTGCAGCTGGTTTGCTCAGTGCAATACATCTTCTGTTGTCCTGACTGCTTCTTCCATTGGCGTCGATTATAGAACCAAGCAATGTGAAGTCTTTGACAACTTCATTCTTTTCTCCATTTATTGTGATGCTGCTTTATAGGTCCAGTTGTGAAGATTTCTGTTTTCTTTATATTGAGATGTAATCCATACTGCAGACTGTATTCTTCACTCTTCATCAGTAAGTGCTTCAAATCATCCTCACTTTCAGCAAGCAAAGCTGTGTCATCAGCATATTGCAGGTTGTTAATGATTCTTCCTCCAATCCTAATGCCATGTTCTTCTTCATATACTTCAGCTTCTTGAATTATTTGTCAGTGTACAGACTGAATAAGTATGGTGAAAGGATACAACCCTGATGCACTCCCTTCTTAATTTTAAACCATGCAGTGTCCCCTTGTTCTGTTCAAATGACAGCATCCTGGTCTATGTACAGGTTCATCATGAGTACAATTAAGTGTTCTGCAATTGCCATTCTTCTCAATGTTATCCACAATTTGTTATGATCCACACAATCAAATGTTTTTGCGTAGTCAATAAAACATAAGTAAACATCTTTCTGGTATTTTTTGCTTTAAGCCAAGATCCATCTGACACCAACAATGATATCCCTGGTTCCACGTCCTCTTCTGAATCCAGCTTGCATTTCTGGAAGTTCTCTGTCAACATACTGCTGCAACCGTTTTTGAATTATCTTTAGTAAGATTTTACTTGCATGTGATATTAATGACACTGTATGATAATTTCCACATTCTACGGGATCACCTTTCTTTGGAATGGATATAAATAACCATCTCTTCCAGTCAGTTAGCCAGGTAGCTGTCTTCCAAATCTCTTGACATAACCAAGTGAGTGCCTACAGTGTGGCATCCACTTGTTGAAACATCTCAGTGGGTATTCTGTCAATTCCTGGAGCCTTGTTATTTGCCAATTCTTTCAATACTGCTTCAACTTCTTCCTTCAATACCATTGGTTCTTTATCATATGCCACCTCCTGACATGGATGAACATCGACGAGGTCTTTTTGGTACAGTGACTGTGTATTCCTTCCACCTTCTTTTGATGTTTCTTACATCATTTGATATTTTGCCCATAGAATCTTTCAATATTGCAACTCAAGGATTATTTTTTTTCTTCAGTTCTTTCAGCTTGAGAAATGCTGAGCATGTTCTTCCCTTTTGATTTTTTAACTCCAGGTCTTTGCACATTTCATTATAATAATTGACTTTCTCTTCTCAAGCTGCTCTTTGAAATCTTCTGTTCAGCTCTTTTATCTTGTCATTTCTTCCATTTGCTTTAGCTACTCTCCATTCAAGGGCAAGTTTCAGTGTCTCTTTGGTCACCCATTTTGGTCTTTTCTTCCTTTCCTGTCTTTTTAATGATCTTTTGCTTTCTTCATGGATGATGTTCTTGATGTCATCCCACAATTCCTCTGGTTTGTGGTCATTGGTGTTCAGTGCATCAAATCTATTCTTCAGATGGTCTCTAAATTCAGGAGGGGTATATTCAAGGTCATATTTTGGCTCACATGGACTTGTTTTAATTGTCTTCAACTTCAAGTTCAACTTGCATAGGAGCAGTTGATGGTCTGTTCCACAATCAGCTCCTGGTCTTGTTTTGGCTGAAGATATTGAGCTTTTCCATCACCTCTTGCCACAGATGTAGTCAATCTGATTCCTGTGTACTCTATTTGGCAAAGTCCACATGTATAGTCACCATTTGTGTTGTTGAAAAAAGGTATTTGCAATGAGTAAGTTGTTGGTCTTGCAGAATTCTATCATGTGATCTCCAGCATTATTTGTGTCACCAAGACCAACTTTTCCAACTACCAGTGATTGTTCTTTGTTTCCACCTTTTGTATTCCAGTCACCAGTGATCAGTAAGACATCTTGATTGCATGTTCAGTCAATTTCAGACTGCATAAGTTGATAAAATCTTCCATTTCCTCATCTTTGGCTTTCGTGGTTGGTGGGTAAATTTGAATAATAGTAGTATTAACTGGTCTTCTTGTAAGGGTGTTGTGATAGTTGGAGCTGTGTGTCAACTTGGCTGGACCCCAGTTCTGTGTGGTTGTTCCCATGATGGGATCAGATGACTGTGTTCTGAGTGG
>NW_006921588.1:14471532-14503385 GCF_000298275.1 Orycteropus afer afer | reverse complement strand
ATATATATATATATATATACTTTGCTGGTTTTTTGTGTTTCTCTAGAGAACCTGATCTAACACAGGTGTGAATATTATCTTATCACTGACAGCACTGTACTTCAGGACAGAGCTTGAAACATCTTTTATGATGATGAATGCCATGCTATTTCTCTTCAATTTGTCATTCCCAGCATAGTAGATCATATGGTTGTCTGATTCAAAATGGCCAAAACCAGTCCATTTCAGATCACTAATACCTACGATATTGATTTTTGTGCCACCAACTTGTGGTATTCCTGTTACAGCAATACTAAGTAGCTAAAACACCTTCCAAAGATAACCAAGGGTATTCAAATCCCCAAGAATGTTTGTCACAAAAGCACATGTACTATATGAATGAATTGCTTGGCACAAGTTGTGAAAGTGAATGCCTGGGCTCTCAGATCCCTCCATTTTTTACTACTTTTTGCATTTGCCTCATTATACTTTTTTGATGATTTTGTGTATTATTTTTTTCTTTGCATATTTCCCAAATTATATGCAGACTGACAAATATATGTTTTGAGTCAGTGCATTAGGCTTAATAGAAAGGACAACTAGGTAAAAAAAAAAAGATGTTTTGGTGGTCTAGCATTTTTTAAAGTTAGATTTTTTAATGTCATTGTAATCATTACATATATAATGTTGGGTCCTGCTTTACTCATTTAAATTATATCTTAAACATTTCTTACAATATTAAATATTTTTACAAATCTATTTTAGTAGTTGATGATATTCTATCAAGAGGATACATCATAGGTCTCTTAAATCGATCCCCTGTCAAGTGACAGCGAGCTAAATTTGAAGCATAAAGGTTAACCAACTCTTACTTAAGCCCTAGAGATCTGGGCCATAATCAGCATGCCCTGCTCTCAGAGCTGGTACCTAAAAGGCTATTGCAATCAGTAAACTTCATAGCATGTCACACTTGATCAACTTTTGCCATATTAACAGTAATTATATGTTTCTTGAGTTTCATAGGGAAGTCACATAATTGACCACAGCTGGTAATATTTTTATTTTACATGGACCGCTACAGCTGGCGAAATTCCAGCCTAACCTTGAGCAGGGCTTGAATTGACTACAAATATTCAGGGGCAATGTCTTGTGCTAGCTGATACTCTCTCTTCTGCTAACCTTTTAATTTGTGTCTGAATATTTTCAAAATTACTCACAGGAGTTATATACCCTTCACTGAGCACAAATGAAGATGTAGGATCCTGACAAGCTTTATTCAAGAACAAAAAACAACCCTGTAAGCATTTAGGATATATCATGGGCATTTATTTCTACTCATGTTTTGACCCTGGATTTGATCCCCTCAAGTTTTACAGTCACTTCAAATCGATAACCAAGGACAGTAACTTCAGACTGTCCTTGTTTCGAATACCAGTAATTCTTGCCACAGAACTTTTTATAAGCAAGAGTGAAATAAAATAAGAAAGGCAAAAAAGAAAGAAAATACTTTTCTTACTGCTTAGGTTTATAACCTCTTACTGATCTTTACCATACTTTACCTGGATCAATTGATTAAAAACAAGTGTTATGTGTGTTTGTGTGTATATATGATGCAGCTTTATTATACACACAAACATATAAAGCTGCATCACAAATACACACATGGAGAACACTTTTGTTTTTAATGAATTGATTATGTGATACATACACACACACACACACACACACACACACACTTCTCACAAACTCTAGCCTTCTATATTATAATAATAATTTTAAAACTTTGATAAATCAAAATGTTTCAAAATTTGTATATATTGTATCTAAATGCAAGGCAACGTAAGAGTGATCATAAATTATTTACTTTCAATTTTGAAATGAAGGTTTAAAATGTTTATTTTCATAGGAAACAAATCTTGAACTATTTTTAGCAGTCGTCAAGCTTTTTGCGTTCAGTATTTTTCAAAATCTTACTTTTAAAAAAGTGCTAAATAAGCCTTTAGTTTATCTGGGCCATTTTTCATTGCCTCTGCTGGGTTAGTATAAGCAGACAGCAGCATACTGCTACACACACCACACATCAGGGAACAGCTTTAAAAGCACAAGTTTCATAGTTATTTTATCTCCAGGATTATTGCAATAGCACCTAACAATTGAGATATAATTTGAAGTTTAGAAGAGTTTATAAATAATTTTTTAAGTGGTGAAATATATGTCAAAATTGCAAGCTGTTAGTGACAAGAAAGTAACTTCACATAGTTTAAAAACTAGTAACTTAAGTTTATGTTACCATGGCAGATCTAACTGCTAGCATATTCAGCTTTTTTTTTTCTCTCTCTCTTTCTCTCTCATCTTTAAGTTTGCGGTCCCTTCCTTCCACTGGTGTTACACGGAGCGGTTGTGTTGGTAGTGTCTTTTGTAATATCACGTGTGGGAATTTAGTAACCTTTTCACCATCACAATTAGAAATAACAAAGAGGTATGTATTCATTCAGCATAAATTCTTAGCGTTAATACTTGGCCCAGGACTGGTAAAGTTATTAGACTGGTTCATATCTGCTTCATTGTGTTTCTACCTCAGTAAAATAAGCATTCAACTGGAGTTCTCATGCTTAAGGCTAGAGACACCAGTTTATAGGGCAAAAGGCAATAGGGCCATTTAACTTTTAGTTAAGTGTTTTTCCATTAATTGGGCCACACATTCTTATAAGTACCATTGCACACAATTATGTCCTGAGAAGATTTGCAAGCGTTTTGTGTGTCTTTTGTTAGTTCCAACATACAGCTTATCCTTGATTTACCAGACTACAGTTATACAAGACTTTTCTTAATTGCTTTTCATGCATACTTGGGAGAAACAGCAGGCAGCCTTTAAGTAAAGTTTTTGTAGCCTGAAATGGTAGCTCAAAAAGCCTCCATTCCTGTGTTTATTGTTGACAATTCAATTAGCATGCCAACGCAGCTGTGTCCTTTAGAAGGCAGGGTCAACCAGACTACAGATACAACTAATTTTATTAACATAGGAAACAGGGCAAAATTAACTGTGAGGCATTTATCTTGTGGACTTACTAAAGGGCATGACTGGAGGGGGGCGGATCTAGCCAGTTTTCTGGAATTTAAATTAATCCTGTGGAAAGTCAGAAGCCATTTTCTGTGAATGAAAAGTTACTCATTTTCTCACTCTTCAAGCTTTAACAAAAGCCACACTTAACAACGAGACAAAGACTTCATTTCATTAAGTTTGCTTTTAATAAAAAAGTGACTTTTTAAAGGAATAGTGGACAGTGTTTTGCTGCTATTCATAAGGTTTCAGTGGCCAGTTTATTCAGAAGTGGATGGCCCAGTCCTTCTTCCCAGTCTGTCTTCATCTGGAAGATCCCCTGAAACCTGTCCACCACGGGTGACCCTGCTAGGATTTGAAATAGCTGTGGCATAGCCTCCAGCCTCACAGCAACACACAAGCCACCAAATATATGACAAACTGACAAAGACACATAATAAATACTATACAACTTATCTCTTATATGCATTTTATGGATAATTTAGTCAACAATGATATTTGGGGTAGCCACAAGCATACTACATTATTTAAGCGTTTGTGTTCATTCAATTAGAGGCAGCCTAAATAGTGCAAACAGGTTATATGTAGGACCCAGCTGAGGGGACTTAAGGGGAACGAGGAAAAGCTTCTCAGAGTGGAATCTGTTCAGTAAGCGAGACTTCAGAGGGCAGTACCGTGGCTGCTATCCGATAGGTAAGCAGTTTGAACCCACTAACCTTTCAGCCAGAGAGAAAAACTGGCAATCTGCTCCTCTAAAGATTTACAGCCTTGGAAACCCTTTGGGGCAGGTCTAGTCTGTCCTATAGGATCAGTTGGGTTGGTTGACTCCAGGGCACACAACAACAACAAAAACAGTACAGGGACAATTTCTGGGCCAGTGCAGCTGTTCCCTGGAGCCATGTGGCACTGTTCCCTAAGATAAGTGCTAGAGATTGATGGTGACAGCCAGTCCTCTGGGAACTCTGATGAGCTTGGCCACTGCAGCAGGTGCAACCATCAGATCCTAGTGTGTCCCAGCCAGAAGCCAGAGTTCAGGCTCTGCACTGATGACTTTCCAGCTAGCCACACTTCCTTTGTAATGACTTTGGTTTGACTTTGGACATCACAATTGGCTGCCAATTGCAGAAAAGCCTGAGACGGAGACAGAGATGATAAAGGCTGTGACCTCACAAGTATATGGAGTGGGGTAGCTATTCTACCTGCCCTGTTTAGTAACATACCACAAGTTCTACAAGCAGACAGAATTTGGAGACTGTAATACTTTTCTTTCCAGCCCTTTCAGCAAGATCTCTTGAATCATTCTATTATCCTACCATAGTCTTAGCCTCCTTTCCTACCTCTTTCTAAAATGTTTTTATTTTAGTATTAATTTGTGTCTCTTTAGGGTTTAACACTAAAATGTGCAGCAACCAAAAAGTATTATTTTCACCTCTGAAATTCTCAAGTTGACTGGCCTGCGGTGCTCACAGCACCTTTTACCGTTTTCTACCTTCCTCACTTCTGCCTCCTTCTTTTTCCCCTAGATTAGCCATCTAGTCAAATACAACTAGGTTTCAGGAAGTGTGTGTGTTGGGGGGTAGAGTTCCACCAAAATATGATAGACAAATTCGTAGATCACTAACTCTCATCAAAAAACAGGTGTGTGTGTGTATGGGGGGGGGGTTTTCTAAAGAAAGAAGTTCTGAAATAAAATGGAAAATATTTCATACAAAACCTGCTCATGGAGAATTTAGTGTAACATTCTTCATGTTGCGTGGTTACAGATTTCATTCCCTAAGAAACTTACTTTGCCTAATAATCTACTTCCTGAATCCTAAAATTATATCATTACCTGTGTATTCTATTTTCTTAAAACCTAATGAAAACTGTTTTTAGAATAATACAACTTTAATTGCATTTGTAACTGCTGTACTGTTTATGCATCCAAAAAACCAAACCCATCACCATCAAGTCAATTCCAACTCATAGAGATCCAATAGGACGTAGTAAACTGTCCCATAGGGTTTCCAAGCTATAGTCTTTACAGAAGCAGACTGTCACATCTTTCTTCTGAGGAGCAAGGAGTGGCTGCTGGATTCAAACCACCCAGCTTTTGGTTATCAGCCAAGCACTCAACCACTGTGCCATTGATTATGTAAACTAGTCTATATTCCTTAAGAGAAAGGTAAGAATTTTTCACACCAACATAATAAATTACTTCCCCCTTATGGTATAATTTCTCCATTTTACTCATATCTCTACAATGCTACAGACACCAAGTACAAATATGTCAGGCACAAGCTACCCCAGATTTTGCTGAATTATAGTGACATTTAGAACTTTCAGTTACACTTAGAGAAGCTAGAAAGCCAGATTAGCCAACACTTTTGTTTGCAAAAATGTGTATTTAACTTTAATAAAACATCTAATTGAATCTCAAGTCAAGGTCTTAATTCACAAGCAAACACAATGTTGGCTATATTTCAGGTATGCTTTAAAAGTCTGGTCTGTTCACTGACTGGAATGATTCAGTGGTGGTCATATAATTGTTCCTCAAAGGCTGCTAAAAAATGTAAACTAACTCAGATAACAAAGTCAAAGCCTGATTTATGAAGATGGTGTACATATTTCACATACCTAATTCGTGCTTGCACTCTTGAGTAGGACTAAAAGATGCAGAATTGTGTCTAAATCCATAATCCTTTTATTTCACCTTCAAAGAGATGTCAGCACTGATATATTTATAAACATATGGCTATATACATTATAATATTAATAAATATCTTCCTAGATAGTCCTAGTATAACATGATTATTACAGCTTCCTAGCAGTACTTCTACCTAATCTCCAGCATTTGTTTACTAAGAATCCTTCAGTTTAACATTTCCGCTTAATACAGTAGTGAGAACCTATACCTATAGCTCTCTTTTGGGTTGTTAGTTAGGTGACCTCACCACTGAAAAACATTTCCGCACTCTCAAGGTTGTAGTCCGAGGAGGGAACTGGGAGAATGGCCTGTAGCTTCTCCAGCCCCTCACCAAAAAGCACCAACACCTGCACCCAAGGATATTTGGAGCTAATCCCTTACCGAGTTTGAAGGAGGAGATTAATACTAGAAATATTACTAAGACTTACTAAGATGATACTCAATGTAAGTTTGAAATATTTTCAAATTTAGTATGAAAATATATAGAATAAACACATTTTTTAAAAAAAAGCATAAGCTTTATAACTGGATGCAAATATTTCACGTGATTTGACATTTTCTTGTGCTAAAACCTGCAGGGCAGCTTTCCAATAGCAGTAATTATTATTAAATTATAGAATTATCTATAAATGTTGTTGTTGATGTTATTATGTGCCGTCGCATGGTCTCCAATTCACAGCAACCCCTCCTTGGGTTTCCGAGGCTGTATCACTATGCAAGTAGATTGCCCAACCTTCCTTCCAAGGAGTGGTTGGAGGGTTTGAACCACCAACTTCTGGTTAGCAGTCAAGTGCCTTACGCACTACACCATAAATGGGGGTCATTTAACGTTTTCCACCCATAGATAAACCACTAGCTTACCTGGTTTATATTTCGTTTTACCTGCACTAGACAGAAGCTCTGATGGTGTAGTGCCTAAGGCATTTAACTGACTCCTAACCAGAAGCCTGGCAGTTCAAACCCACTAGCCACTCCTTGGAAGGAAGACTGGGCCATCTACTTCCTTAGAATTACTGCCTTGGAAACCCAAGGAGGGGTGGCTGTGAGTCCTGAACGACTGGCAGTGAGTTTGGTTGGTTGTTTTTTTTTTTTTTTGGTTTTGGAGACACGATAGTGGAGGGGCACCTAGGTCTATAATGCTATAGAAATCTTGTTTGCTTTTCCTTGAAAATCCCTTAAAGTCCTAAAAGAAAAAATGCACAAATTCAGGAATGAACTCTCAAGTTTCTCATGTGTTTATATAAACAAGCTATATTTGAGTGGCTCAGAGTTTGTGCCATTCATTTCTTTATAACAGATTAAACAGTCCACCGGAGTGTACATTTTATGGTTAAATTGATCTGAGGAGGTTAATTATGGTTGCAACTGAACCTCAATCCAATCTGCAGAGAGCAAGAGAGAAACGACATCAGCAGTTTATGGGACTATTTAAAAGAATACCCTTTGTTCTTGCTTCTAGTGTGGATTTTCCCTGCTTGATTATCCTATTACACTTCTTACCTTCAAACCCTAGCACTGAGTCTTGCAACAAAATAAATGATTGTGACCACATTCACCTCTAAGTTACAGTGTATCAAAGACACACTTCTGACTGGGAGCAGTTTTGGAATCAATCTGCCTTCATATAAAAAGGCACTCCAGTGAGAGGCACATTAAGATGTTTAAATTATGGGGCGTGTGGGATTCATCAAGCAACAAAGCCAGTTGTAAATCAAGTCTCTGGTGAATGGGTTAAACACACAAGAGCGTTTTAGTGCAGGAGCAACACTTGCTAAGATCTTTTTTTTTAGTTTAAGCAACTTAAAATGTAAGTTTGGAGGAAACAGTGAAGAATAAATGAGGTTTTTAGAAATGGATACTACAACAATATGATTTTTCACTATTACTGACATGCTAGCTTTAAAAATCGGTGATAATTAACACTTGGAACACATCTCAATATGTCAAACTGCAATGAATGGAAGAGCAAGACAGAAATGATATCAGCAGTTTAAGGGAACTTTTAAAAGAACACCGTTTGTTCTTGTTCTGTTGTAAGTTTTATCGTTTTGTATTTTATGTGGATTTTTCCTGTTCAGTTATCCTATTCCACTTCTTCAAATCCTAGCACTGAGCCTTGCAACAAAATAGGTATTTGCTGAACACTCGTGAAACAAAGTAAGCAATCATTTATGCAGGATTTTATTCCTTACAAATATGCCTTTGCAAGACCAGAATATGTTATTGGAGGGTCAAGTGGGTCAAGAGCAATTGTTTTAAGGAAGGTGGTACAAGGAATGGATAGCATCTCTCTCTGGAGGCTTTCTTCTCTTTCAGTCTCCCTCTCTCTAGTAAGCATTTGATCAGGCCCACAAGGATGAGCAAACAACAAACTGTAGGCCAAATCCATCTATCTCCTGTTTTTGTAAATAAAGTTTTATTGGAACAGAGCCACACATATTTATGTGTGGATTGTCAATAACTACTTTCAAGCTGCAATGGCAGAGGTCAATAGTTGAGGCAGAAACGGTATGGTCCATAAAGCCTTAAGCATTTACTATTACCTAGCCCTTTAGAGAATAATTTTGCTGACCCCAAGATTATAGTGTTCTTTTTCAGCTGGCTTGTTGATTCTTTTCCACTTCTCCATTAAGGACTAGGCCAAGCCCTTTATGAGTTATCTTTTATTTCCCAAGGTTCAGTAAAATCTGCCTCTATTTTGAGAGCCCTCAGGGCCTAGTCTGGAATGCAGAGCCTGCACTTTTGAAACATAAACACTTTGTCTGAAAATAATTTTGGTACTTCTGGAACTCCCTAGGAAAAACACCAAGAAGCTCTTCTCACAAATTTCAGCTTTTATTGAGAGCACATATCTTCTGAAGTGGTCTCTCCTCACCAAACTAAGCTATGAACAATAACTTGTTGGAGGAGTCAAATTTTTACAAGTAACATTAAGATAAAATTGTTTTACTTGCTTTGTTTGGTCTTTTATGTGAAATAACCTATTGCTTGCAATGAATAATAGTAATTATGAAAATCTGATTCCACTTATAAGTTTAAGGATTAAACAAATTATTATCAGAGCTGTGGTGGCATAGTGCCTAAGGCATTTGACTGCTAACCAGAAGGCTAGTAGTTCAAACCCACCAACCACTCCTCAGAAGGCAGTTTGGGCTATCTACTTCCATAGTGATACTGCCTCAGAAACCCAAGGAGGGGTCCCTATGAGTTGGATCTAACTCGATGGCAGTGAATTGAGTTTTCAGTATGAATATACTTAACTTTCTATAGGTTTACCTAAACCTCTGTATTTAAAAGTGATCAAAGTGCCATCTTACTTGTTTGGTTTTCTCATTTCCAAAATAAATGTTAGTATTTGGAATAACCCAATACTTGTATTGGTGATATAAATATTTGTAAAATTGAATGCTATGTAGTTTTATCAAAATTTTCTTTTTAAAAATACATATAGTTTCCTGAACATGCTACTTTCTACTATTCAGCTGGTGGAGGAAAAGAAAAAGAATTTTATCTTCCATGTGAGGATGAGTTGAGGGGATTTTGAGTCTGGCATCTTAAAGATGGATGAGACATAACAGGGAAAGGCGTGGGTTCTCTTGGAGGCCCCTTTATCTTCTAAGTGTTATACATGCTCACTGGAGACCCACTTAAGAACTGTGTACCTCACGGAGAGTATTTGCAGGTAAAAGGTAGAATAATCTTGAAACTTACTGAGCATTGACCATGCCCCAGGCACTGCTCAACAGTCTCTGCCCAGTTTAACTCACTTGATCTTCATGCTTGTCTTGAAACTGATAAGAGTAGGTTAAAAGGCCTGCGAGTTGCAAAGCAAAAATTTGAATCGATGTGTCCTAACTACAAAGCTCTTTTCAAGATGTGGTAAGGGGGCCATTTGGGATGGCTAACTGTCTCAAAATACTGTCCCTAAGTGTTTTGTGTGTGCAGCTGTTCTCTTCAGGATGTGAATGTTTTTCTTGGTGAAGGACAGGACAGCTTGATCTAAAGAAATGGAGAGGAGTTTCATAGTCACTGATCAATGAATTTAAAGACTATTGTTTCTTCTGTTTGCTTTGTGCTTGTCTTGCTGGCAATTCTGAATATATTTACTGCAGGCATGGGTTGCATTTAATTAGGCAAACACTAGAAAGAGAAGAGGGTAGGTGGAAATGGGCGGGAGTGAAAGAGGTGAATGTTTGCAGACAGGACATCTTAGTTACCTGGTGCCACTATAACAGAAACACCACAGTGATGGCTTTAACAGACAGACATGTCTCTCTCACAGATTAGGAGGCAAGAAGTCCAAATTCAGGATGCCAGCTCTAGGGGAAGGCTTTTGCTCTGTCAGCTCTGGAAGAAGGTCCTTGTCGTCATTCTTCCGGGAACCTTGCTTTCCAGCACAGGGACCCTGGGTCCAAAGGACTTGCTCTGCCCTCAGGTCTTCCTTCTTGGTGGTAGCAGGTCCCTCTGATCTCTGCTTGATTTTTTAATCCTTTTGCTATCTCAAAGGAGACTGACTAAAGATATAACCCAATCCTGTGGATTACATCCTGCTTCACTAACATAACTGCCTCTAATCCTGCCTCATTAACATCATAGAGGTGAGGATTTATAACACCTAGGATAATTACATCAGACCACAAAATGGGGGATAATTACATGAGACCACAAAATGGAGGATAGTTATATAAGAACACAAAATGAAGGATAATTACATCAGACCACAAAATGGGGGATAATTACATGAGACCACAAAATGGAGGATAGTTATATAAGAACACAAAATGAAGGATAATTACATCAGACCATAAAATGGAGGATAATTACATCATACTAAGAATCATGGCCTGTTCTGGTTACCTAGTGCCACTCTGGCAAGAATATACACAAATGGGACAGCCTTAACAAACAGGAGTTTAGTCTTACAATTTGGAGGCTTTAAGTCCAAGTTCAAAGTGCCAGGTTCTAGGGTCTGGGTGAAAGCCCCTCAACCTTGGGGTCCAGCTCTGCCTCCTGCTCCTGGCCCACTCGAACTAGAGGCATTTCTTCACTCAGACAGCTGCTGGCTGCTGAGGCTGAGAAGCCCCTAGGTTGACAAGTAAAAAGGCACAGTCCTGCTGTTACCAAACCACACAGCAGGCCATTAACTTAAGTCCATTGTAAGTCCTAAGGTCAGCAGAGCATAGCAGACTGCTGAGCAATGACACGGCTACATGCAGGGTCCAAGCTTGCCATAGGCTAGAGACCATTCCCAAAGACTTCTTCTTATATACAGGAAGCAGACCACATTCCCTAAGGCAGCTACTCAGCTGCTTGTGGTAGATCCTACCATGGATTTGATTGCCATTCTTCTCATGGGGATTAACTACCACCAGCTGCCCAGCCACTCAACCAGGCCCATCCAAGTTGACACACAAACCAAACTACTACCACTTGGCCTAACCAACATGACATATTATTTTTGGTGGACACGATTCAATCCATAACATAGGATAACGCAGACCTTGTCGATAGATTATTTTCTGAGTTTTGTGGTTCTTTTAAAAAAATTTTTTCATGGTTCTTTTAAAAGATTTGATATATCATTTGAGTTACAGGTGATAGGGAAAGAATTTTTCAGTGAGGATTTTGCTCAGATGATCTCTACTTTTGCTCAGTTCTCCCACAGTTCGGTTATACCGTAGGTATATTCACATCACACTTTGTTCAATGTTAGTGCAAGGATCTCACATCTGGAAAGCCCCAATTTCCCTAGAATCATCAATATAATGTAGAAATAAAGACAGAGTGAACCTGATCAGCTTTATTTATTAACTTTCTTTAGTGCACAGTATAGACAAGAAAGAAGCATGGCGGTGCAGTGGTTAAGTACTCAGCTGCTAACTAAAAGGTCAGCAGTTGGATCACCAGCCGCTCCATGGAATAAAGATGTGGCAGTCTGCTTCTGTAAAAATTACAGCCTTGGAAACATATGGGTGAGTTCTATTCTGCTCCTTAGGGTCACTGAGTCAGAGTCAATTTGATGGACATGGACAAGAAAGAGGGTGTTTCCTGCAGAACATTTAACATCTCAGAACTATCTTGAGCCTCATAAATCACCCCTGACCTACCCTTGTCAATATCCCAAACTTTCTCAAGTTCCAACCCTATAATCTTAACATCAATTCCATTTCACAACATTAAGTGGATGGGTGGATAGCTGTTCGGAAAAGTGGCCACATCCCTATGCTTACTGTATTTTCTTTCATTTCTTTGTTAGCCTCCTTACCAGTCCATAAGTTATTACTTTTTGGATCAACAAACTTCCCTGAGTACACTTTTTCCTTCCTCATAGAACTGTTCCTTGAGTTCTCAAAACACACCACTCAAAATAGAAACATGGAGAATGTGTATATTTTACTCAAAGAACAATAGCTTTAGTGGTCATTCAACAACATGTTAAATCCCTGACATAAGAAAAATAATTAAGAAAAGAAAAGAAGGGGGAATTAGGTAATATAGAATAGTTTTCTTTTCAAATTCTGGAGGATCCTGGTGATGGGAGGGATAAGAGGAACGATCTAAGAACAAGCAGTAAGAGTTGCCAATTGATTGTCATCCTTCTGATTTTACTTGTAATAACTATCAACTTTTAATTTCAACTTTCCTCCTGGCCTTCTTGAATACTATTAAATACTTTCATCCAAATTCAAGAGAAAACAAGCTTAGAGAGAAATTACCATTGTTATTCTCCTGAAAACTATGTGGTTTTCAGCAATTTCGGTTCACTATGCCATAAGAGTTGTTTATTGTTCAGTTACGTGTCTGTCCCACACAAAAACCAGTCCTTTGAAATTTTGACTTGATAGACAAGGACAATTGAAGAGTTGATGTGTTAATATTTTGAGTCAGATTTGGAATTAAGTTATATAGACTTAATGACATCCAGTCAGTAGCCCTCAGTTTAAGCAAAAAGTATCAGTAGCCACTATGTCTTATACTATGCTTTTTTACAAGGTCAGAATGTTTTTGCCTTTTTCTTGGCAGTTGCGTTAGTGGAAAACATATAAAACCCAAACCAAACTCACTATCATCAGGTCAGTTCCAACTCATAGTGATCCTTTAGGACAGAATAGAACTGCACCATAGGGTTTCTAGGGCTGGAAATCTTTATGGAAACAGACTGCTACATTTTCCTCTCCCAGAGCAGCTGGTTGGCTCAAACCATTGACCTTTTCAGTTAGCAGCAGAACACTTTAACCACTATGCCACCAGAGTTCCCAGAACTTGAGATGAAAGAATAAAAAGATACAAGGCCCAGCTTTGCTACTTATATAACTCTGAAGCTCTAAATCCTCCATTTATTCACTTCACAGACTTGCCAGGATTAAATGAAGTGATATACATCCAAATGATTTGTATAGAGCACTAGCCACTGTTATGCAATAGATTACCCAAACGCCTGACTGTATATAGTTTTTGTTAATACAGCTGGGAACCTATTTTTAAATATTAAAAGCTTCATTTCAATTCTAGAGTATTAGAAATCTCCACTTCACCTCATTTTTACCATCTTCTCGAGCACTCATGTATTAAAAATATATTAAAATGTATACTGCTAAGTCAACATCAGTCTTAAAATATGTATTTTTCATACATTTAACTTGATGAAATGTAATGGCAATAATGTCTTACAGAAGGCAATAAGTAGTGCTATTTACTCACAGTGATTGTAACTTTTGTGTTTGCCTTCTTAGTAATATATAACAGATGTGGACAGACATGGGTTTGTCCCACCACATGCACAAACAGTGCAACATATGGCACCGAATCAGATTACACTCTCTGTGTGACACAGTGAAATACTCACGTATCCATGAATAAGAAAGTCCAAGTTTGCTGTTATTTTAATTTTTGCCAGAATATTCAGCACACATCTGGCACTTTTCTTTCTTTTTAGATAAGAAAATTAAAACCCTGAAGGTAAATATCATGTTTCAAAAATTTTTTAAATTAATTTTTTACGTCTCAACGTTACTAACAAGGATATGTATAGTACAATTTTGATTGCTTTGAAAATTAGTACCTGCCAGTAAAACTTGCCGAGAGCCAGTAATGACCTGTGTTTGTGTTATGGCAACTGTAGAGGAAAAATGGTTTTGCCATTTGATTAGAAATGTGACCGTCATCCTAAAATCATGTCATCCCCCAAAAGAGACCAACACATAATTTATTAATGCAAGATATTACAACTATCAAACTCGATACCAAATGTTCTTTACTCATGATTTATCATTAGAAAATTTTGAACATCTGACAGATGCCTAATAGTGATGAGCGAACCCAAACATTGTCAGCTTAGATCATTCAAACAGGAAGTGGTAAAAACACTGCTGAATCTAAAAATCTGGTCCTCCTTTGCTAGTAAATATTATTTGTAATTTTATAATTATCAAGCATACATTGTGTCAGATATCTACATAGAAACTAAATATACAAAAAAAAAAATTAATTATAAAACAAACTTAGGAGCTAGAACGATCTGTGGCTTCCATTGTCCATCAAAACATTTCATCACTAAAAATTTCTCTCACACCATGGGAGAAAAATGAAGCAGTCTGCTTCCATAGATTACAGCTTTGGAAACCCTATGGGGTAATTCTACTCTGTCCTGCAGTGTTGCTGTGAGTGAGAATTGACTCAACTGCAATGGGTATGCTTTGAAAGAGTCAATGACATTTTATAGATTTGAGATACCAGTTCCTTTGAATCTCATGCAGTCAATTCTTGCTATTATTCTCATAGTTAAGACGGAAAAAAACAGGACCATGCAGAAAAGCATTACGTCTCAGTTCTCAGTCCTTGAAACTTAGTTGAGGCATTAATACCACAGTTGAGGGTCATGCCTTTATAGGACGTCATAGTCAATAACATTTTTAGTGCTTCTGCTCTACCTTATAGTTCACTGCACAGGACATGGGGTCTTAAAAGCTTGTAAGAAAGCATTCAAGGCACAAGGACTGGTCTCTATTCACCTAGAGCAGCAGAGAAAGGAGTCAGGAATAGGAGGAAGAAATGGAATGTGCAAATGTCTCCTTTGCCATGAGACCAGAAGAACGGATGGTGCCTGTCTCGGTTCTCTAGTGCTGCTCTAACAGACATACCACAAGTGAATGGCTTTAACAAACAGGAATTTATTTACAGTTCAGGGGGCTAGAAATCCAAATTTAGAGTTCTGACTCAAGGAGCTGGGTAAAGGCTTGAGCTTCAGCTCTGCCTCTTATTCCAGGCCCACTGGAGCTGCAGGCTTCTCGTTACTCATGAAGCTGCTGGTTGCTGAGGCTGATGAAGGCAAGGTCATCAAGTAGGATGACACAATTCCAGGAAGCAGCACATCAGATTACTGGTTAAAGTCCAGGGACAATCCCAAGATCGGCAGACAACATGGTGGGCCACTAAGATGAAGACTGAGCCAAATGCAGGATCCAGATGTGTCAAAAAGCTACAGACCTTTCTGAAACCTTCTCTTTATACACAGGAAGCAAGCCAGAGCCTGAAGGCAACTACTTAGCCTTTCACAGCAGGTTCTATCATAGAGGTGATTACAATCTCATCATGGGGAATAAGTATATCCAGCTGCCTAGCCACTCAAACCCACAGCCCAGCCAAGTTGACACACAACCTTAACTACCACAGCGTCTGACTGAATGGTTTGATCAAAGTTTCTTTAGGAGAATCTTGATCAAAAAGGGAGAAATGCAGAACAGAATTTAAAGTTCTTATGGAATCCAGGCTTTCTGGAGCCATGGAGATGGGATGAACCCCTGAAACTACTGTTATGAGATCATCTTTAAGCCTTAAAGCAAAAATATCCCCTAAAGTCTTCTTAAAACCAAACAAGTTTAGCTTAGCTAGTACAGAATGTGTGCCTTCAGATTACACTCTTTTTTAAGATCTATCTATAAATGGGACAAAATTGACAACAGCACCTCGAAAGATCACATAGAAACTTCAGGGGGAAGTGAGTTAATGGGAGAGGTACAACTCAGAAAGAGAGGGTGAGAATGGTTGCATAACTCAATGTAGTCAATATCACTAAATGGTAATGTGTACAAACTGTTGAATTGGTGTATATTTTGCTGTGCATATTCTTAACAAAAACAAATTATTTTAAAAAAATACCAAGAAGAGAGACTGAGGGTCCAGTGTGGCACTTCATCACTACTCAGTGACACCCAAACTCACCTTTTTAAGGCCAAGACAGCAGCATCTAGAGAAAGATGCTCCTGCCCTAGCCATGTAGAACAATGCCTAAATGGCAGCCAGCAAAGTTATCTGAAAGCAAACATACAGTAACCCGAAAGACTATGAAACTTTCCGGTGGGCAAAGGTGGGATTTCTTTCTTCTGGGATTGGGGAAACTGTTGAGATCTGAGGGCCAGTCAGAAGATGGGGCATTCTCTTAATTCCCAAAGAGAATTTAAATGAATCATGATTTACCATTTTAGGAAAACAGGTTCAGGTATGAATTTCATCCTTGCATGATTGTCCTTGTAAAAGAAAACACACAGCACCATTTTGCTTCATAGTTGTTTTATTTTTAGCATACCATAGCTTAGAAATTTGTTTCTACTGATACCACACATGTAAATCAAAGGGAATGAGAACCTCAAATGATTGGCACAGGATCTAAAGAATCCTGCTGGAGGAAGCAAGTAAAAGCATCATTTGTTCCCCACGATCCCTGGGGATCATGCTGCAGTTTGGGTAATGAGAATGTGCATTTGGTTCAAAATTCAAAATAACCTCTCTCCTGACAACCACAATTCTTTTTATTAGACTTATTTTACTGAGAATTAAACAGCACAAACCCAAAGGATAAAGTGCAGGCCAGCACCAGCATGTGGGCCTGGTAATTCAGTCCAGCTTGGGTGTGAGTGCACATATATGTACACAAATATGCACACACAAGTTGAAAAAAAATGACAACAACTTGCACATTTTACCATCCTGCAAACTACAGCATCCTATAGAGCTACACACCATTTAAAAGAGACACCATGTTGCACGTGCATACAGACTTTCTTTTCCTGGTCAATGCACAAGTCAGATTTATTTTAAAAAAGGAAAGAAAAAAAGACTCCCACCAATGAATTTGTTTAAAGGGAAGCAAATCAAAAGCAGCTATGCTGATAATAGCAGATGTCTAGTTATAATTCCTTACCCTAATGCTGGTTAATATATTCATGAACAAAGCAAACATGTGGCAAAAAAAAAAAAAAAAGCTACCGTTAAAGTTCCAACAGCTACTGATGTCAGTTGTGCTTCTCAATTAGGCAAAATGCTTGTCCCCCAGGTCCTAACACTGTTTATTTTGTTTCCTGCCAATCTTGCAAATAAATCATCTTGTGTGTCATTTCTTCATAAATGCTTCCTGGTGCTTGATTGCCCTGCCTCTGTGGCATCTGATTGCAAACTGCCATTGTACCTTTATAAACATTTAAAACATCCTAAGCAGGAGGAGAATGCCTAAAGGCACAGGGAAATGAAGCTGTAATCAGATCAGCAGAGTGTGTTTTACAGCGTATCTAGTGTTCTGTGCTTACCAGAAACCTCTCTCTGCATCCAATACCGCCCTCCCAATCTGGGTGCAGAACAGGAAATTAACATCAGGGAACAGCAGCAAAGAGGCCCTGGTATTAGGATGTTTAATTTATTATTACTATTATTGCAAAAGAGCAGTTGTCCCATGATTAGTGAAATAGAAAATCCATAATTATGTAAGGATCTGTAGCCAGACCACACAAAAAGAGGGCTTGGGGAGAGAAAAGCAGAAAACAAAAGAGGAAATAGAAGTAGAATAAGTTACCACATGATTTTTGTAGTAAACAATAGAATACGACGTGCAATAGTGCAATTTTCCTTTGCTAGTCCAGCAATGCAAGTCTTAATAGAAAGTCCACTGATCATACTTATTTCCATTTCAGAATTTAGTTGCGTGCCTGCCGTGGGTTAGAGTTCCTGCCAGACTTCTGGCTCTGAGTGGAATCACTATGGCTAGAATCACTTTTACTTGGTCCCAGATGACGGAGCTTCACATCCCAACGCTGTGAAATTTAAAACAGAAAATGTTCACGTGCACATATCACCAGGGTCGTCATTTCTATATATTGTAATAACTGAATACGACTGCAAAGTCAGATTGCTAAAGCATTTTACTACTATTCCAAATATTAAAACCCGTAGCCTAAGGCAACAATTACATCTGTATCAGGTGAACATAATTTTCTAACATTAAAAAGCACAAACCCATCCATAATACAGTTCAGTGATGCTTTCATAAAATTTCATCATCTATAAGTGGGCATACAAGTACCTACTACTATCTATGAGGTTGCCTTGAGATTACATGACCCTAGTCTTCAAAAAATGCTCAGCAAATAGACTTACTCAGAGAATTCAAAGGAAGGGCTGTTCTTCACCTTTCTCTTTCATGACACATAAGATAAGAACATAGTCTTTCAAAACCCATGTGAATTGAGCAGTTTGATAAAAAATGGAGATTTTAAGGGTATTGGGGGTCTGTTGAAAATATTTCTGTGTAACATCTCCCAAATACAACAGACAAACCAGACAAGGTCCTGTCCTCAATTCAAACTTTACAAAGAAGGCATTACCATTGATTGACAGCCATGATCTAATTTACTAATATTTCATATTAATAATGTTAATACTGTTTACAGGCAATATAAAAAATAAAAGAAAATTATATTGTGGGTAGTGTTGTTGTTGTTGTTGTTGTTGTTGTTTGCTATTGAGTCGGACCCAACTCATAGCAACACCTCCTTGGATTTCCGAAAGAGTATCACTATGGAAGTAGATTGCCCAACCTTCCTTCCAAGGAGTGGCTGGTGGGTTTGAACCGCCAGCCTTCTGGTTAGCAGCCAGGTAGTATAGGTAGTGAGTAAGAGCATAGGACTACAGTAGTACTTCTCAAACTCCACTGGACACAGAAATCACCTAAGGATTTTGTTAAAATGCAAATTCTGATTCAATAGTTTTGGGATGGGGCCCAAGATTTTCATTTCTAGCAAGCTCCCATGTGATGTTGATGTTGTTTGTCCAAGAATCACACTTCACATAGCCAGGAATGAACATCAAATGGCCCGAGTTTAAAATCCTAGCTTCACCTGTCACTGTGAGTTTCTTGAACTCACAAGTCCTCGTTTCCATCCTTTGTAACAATGAAATTAATAAAAGAATCTCCTTATTAGACTTTCTGAAGATTAGCTGATGAAAATGTGTGAAGTGCTTTAAAAAAGAAAAAAAAAAACCTACCATCAAGTCAATTCCAACTCAAAGTGACTCTTATTGGATTTTCAAGGTAGTAAATTTTTACAGAAGTAGATTGCCCCATCTTTCTTCCTCAGAGCAGCTGGTGGATTTGAACCACCAATCTTCTTGTTAGCAGTCAAATGTCTTAGGCACTGCACCACCAGACCTCCTTATAAAGTGCTTCCAAAAAAAAAGCCAAACTCACTGCCGTTGTGTTAGACCTGACTCATAGTGACCCCCTCCTTGGGTTTCCAAAGCAGTATCACTACTCTGGTAGGGTAGTGCCTAAGGCACTTAACTGCTAACCAGAAGGCTGGTGGTTCAAACCCACCAGCCACTCTTTAGAAGGAAGGTTGGGCAATTTACTTCCCTAGTGATACCACTTCAGAAACTCAAGGAGGGGTCGCTATGAGTTGGGTCCGACTCAATGGCACATAACAACAACCAACAACAACAATCACTATGGAAGTAGATTGCCCAATCTTCCTTCAGAGGAGTGGCTGGTGCATTTGAACTGCCAGCCTTCTGGTTAGCAGTCAAGTGCCTTAGGCACTGTGCCACCAGAGCTCCCATAAAGTGCTTAGCACATAAGAAATATTAGCTATTGTGAGGATTTTTCTATTACTGAAAGTATCCATTCTTTCTTCATTTAGCACACTTTGCTCTGCAATTCAAAAATTTATTGTTTTCCATATAGAAAAAGGTTACACAGTTGTGATTATCACCTCCCCATGGCAGCCCAAATAGTTTTACTTGAATAATCTACCTACCCCACCCAACAAAAAAAACTAAACCAGACTTACTGCCATCAAGTTGATTCTGACTCATACCCCCATTGGGTTTATAATGCTGTAAATCTTTACAGAAGCAGATTGCCTCATCTTTTGTCTGTGGAGTGGCTGGTAGGTAAATTTTTGGTTAGCATCCAAATGCCTTAACCACTACACCACCAGAGCACCTTAAAAAGGACAATACTTACTTTAAAAAATAAAAAAACTAATAGTCTCCATAAAACTCTTTCTTATATCCTCAAGTTGAGTGGAACATTACAGGAACGGATCTCAATCTTACAGCCAAAAGAGACTATTACACCTAAGCCCTTTAGCCCTGAGTATGTAAGGGAAGGCCCTCAACAAGACAGATTGACACAGCGGCTGCAATGACAGGCTCAGGTATAGCAAGGATTGTGAGGCTGGCACAGGACCAGGCAGTGTTTTGTTCTGTTGTACAGAGGGTCGCTGTGAATAGAAGCCAACTCGACGGCACCTAACAACAACAAATCTAGATATGAAATAAAAACTGTTTACATTATTAGTTCATTTCTTCCCTTTGTTGCATGGTGTATGGAGCCGGAGCTGCCCCCCCACCCCCATCCCAGGCCACAGACTGCAGTAAGCCAGCCCCTTTAGCATGGTTAAACCCAGACATAAAATCAATGATCTCACAATGTTAACTTTTGTAAATTCCTTGTAGAAAGCAATGGAAATGTGCTACCCTCACTAAGAAACAGGACACATGAGTCATGTGTCCTAGGGTCTTTAGGTGATAATATTGTTTTGGTACCAAAAGAGGAGCCACAAGATGCTTTGCAGCAGGGATCTTGAGAGCTCTTGCAACTGGTACGGGGATTTAGGACAAATTCCTGTTCTACATTAGCAGGCAGAAAACTGAATCAAAAGGACAGTGAAAGATTCCAACATACTAAAAAGGCGCCATGTTTTTCTTCACCAAACACCAAACTAATTGGAGAGAGATACAAATAAAGAACTCCCAGAAGTGTGAACTTGAAATACATCTCACTTTTGACAAAAATACTCAGGGTGTGGGTTTAAGCACTTGCTGGAGGATGGTTTCTCCATGAAAAATAACTCCCTCTCCATTTCTTTAGGTCACTTCAACCCATATGTGTCTGTTGTGTCCAGTGCCAGATGTGTAAGATCAACTGCCCAGGGGTGTTTCATGTTTCCCAAGCCTTCAAGTTCACAGAAGGAAGAGGATGTATTATGTTTGGTACAAATCCCACTCCCCCTCACATGTATCCTTTCAGATTCTCTGTCCCTCTATAGACTCCCTCACATTCTTTGAAACAGATTTACTTAAGGCAGTAGGAAAAAATAAAACCTTCTATACTAGTCTACCAGGAGCTCTGGTAGCATAGTGGCTAAAGCACTTGACTGCTAACCAGAAGGCTGGCGGTTCAAACCCACCAGCCAATCCTCGGAAGGAAGGTTGGGCAGAAACCCAAGGAGGGGTCGCTATGAGTCGGGGCTGACTCGATGGCACATAACAACAACATACTAGTCTACCACGTGATTTTTTTTAAAGTATCATCTCCAGAACTAAGCACCATTGGCTTAGAAATAAAGCTACATTACTGCTGTAAAGGTCCAATCTGGTCCAATGTCTTATATACAGGTAAATGCAGCTGTACTTTATACATAGAAATTGATGTCTATGTACAGGACAGACATTGGCAGTTTCCCACCCATGACTTACTCTCTCCTTCTTTGACTCACGGAGTCCTTCAGTGGTACAAACCGTTAACATGCTCAGCTGCTAACTGGAAAGGCTGGAAGTTCAAGTCCACCCAAATGCACTTGGAAAAAGGGCCTGGCAACCCACTTCTGAAAAATCAGCCAATGAAAACCCTGTGGAGCCCAGTTCTGCTCTGACACGTATGAGGTCGATAGGAGTCAGAACAGACACCGAGGCAACTGATTGTTTTCTTTGGCTCACAGAAACAAAATTTTATTCAGGGAAGCAACATGCCCAGTTAAAAACTTGTATTTCCCAGCCTTTCTAGCAGTTAGGGATAAAGATGAGATCCAGTCCTGACCAACAAAATATAAGCAAAAGTTACTGAATGGGATTCCCAGGAACCCTTTTTTCCTCCCTTTTCTTTCCACCTGAAATGGAGACATGTTGCTGGAGATGAGCAGCCATCTTGTGGCCTCCAGGTGAGCGTGAGCGTGGGAGAAATACCCTGAAGAACAGCAGAGTGGGACGCTAGCAGGAGCCGGCAGTCCCAACAGGCAACGCGGAGCCACCTTACCAGCACTGGACTGACTACTTCTAGACTTCTCATAGCAAGCCTGTAACAACTGCAGTTAGGTGTCTGATACACATGCTGAGGAATTTGTTCCTTAAAAGACAAACAGTCCTTAGAGTTTTAGATATGTTTATCTCACATTTTAGCATTTCCCACATAGTTGAGGACAACAATCTGGCTTAAATGACAAATGGCTGGTTTTCTACCTTGTGTGTGGGTCTTTCTTGGGATAAAAACATAGGCTTACCTTCACTTTTTTACCAAGTCGATCTTTCCATTTCTCAGCTATAGAACCTTCCACCAAAAGTAATCTGTATATTGTAAAGAAGCAATCATTTTTAAGATATTAAAATATATCGATGATAAATATGAGAAATCAGTGCCAAAACTTATCTGTCTAGTCTAGACTGGGACAGCAAAGATTTAGAACAGGAATTCTTACATTTGAGGAGTAAAAGGACAATTTCAAGAATCAAATACAACTTACGGATCCTCTCTCCAGGGTGAGGGGGAAGATGCATACATACACTTTTGTATCCGATATTATAGAATTGTGGGACTCAGTGAAAACCCATCTATGATCCCCTAGAAGGTACACAGATCTCAAGGATGAGATCCCTAGAGAGAAATGCAATCAGGGTGGGACAGGCAAAGAAGTTTTTCTGACTCCTCAAGGAGTGAATTACCTGGAGCGTTCTTCATCTTCATAGCCCATGATGATATATTCCTCGTTAACATTAAGAGGAGGGCACAGGCAGCCAGAGCTAGTATAAAGGTTCACAGTGTCCTTTGGAATGTTTACCAGAGAAGCCTTCAAGATCTCCTTCACTTCAACTACTGCAGTCACATCATGGCACTTAGTCTTTACCTCTTTGACTTTTGCCCGAATCACTGAGATAAAAGACAATAAAGGTGATATGCTAATACGATATTCAATAAGACAATAAAGCTGATATGCTACTATGATACCCAATAGGTGGGTGCTCCCACTGAAAACGAAAGACAAGTAGGCTTCTTTCTTGCCAATGCTATTCTCTTGATGTTCAGTGAATGGAGGGGAAAAGTCATCTAGATATTTTTGCCTTAGACTAGATAACATACCTGCCCCCTTAATGCTCAGCTCCATTCCCTTCCAATGGGGTGCATGTTCGTATGTATATGTGCATGTGTGGGCATGTGTCTCATTGTGAGAAATAAACTTAAATAATCAAAAGTTAGGTGAATATTCTGATATAATTTTCCTTCAATTCCAATTGTTGTCTCCAGGAATTTAAATTATGTTAACTTCACCATAGGTCAAGACTTAGTACTCAAATATGCTTTGTTTTCTTGCCAGCATGATTTTATCAGGTCTATGAATATATTTTCTAAAGAGTTGGGACAGGAAGGACTCATCAGTGTTATAAAGTTGTCCTGTCTTATAGTGTTCTCAAATTGATTTTGTGGTCTTTTCACATTCCTGATCTTTGCTCATTGTTCAGACATCAGCTACATTGCTCCTCTGTTTCAGTTTAGATTACTTTTCATGTTTTATTTCTGAATAAAAATGGTCACCACTAGACTTTGTTTCTTTCATCTCCTTTGAAGTCAGACATGCCAACACTCCTTCCACACACCCACTATTGACTATGCTCTAAAATATCTATTCCCATTAATCAACCTCTCTCAGTGGTGATCGTGGGGCCCATATCTCACAGGATTCGGCTAACTTCTTGATCTAAGACAAACTACCTTAAAAAAAGAAATCAATCCAGCTACAAAGCCCAAGTATTTGACTCAGAATTTAAACAATACAGTTCTGTCTTTTGTGAAGTACTTTCCTTTGGAAAGAGCCAAACTTTTTAGAGTCTTACTTCAGGTAAAGGAGGTTTTTTGTCTGTTTTAATTTAAAGAAAGGAGGATTTCAAAAAGACTGGGCAATCTACTTCCATAGAGATACCGCCTCAGAAATCCAAGGAGGCTTCACTATGAGTGGCATCGACTCCATGGCAGTGAATTGTTTGTTTGTTTGTTTTTGGGGAGTAAGTAAAACTGTCAATTAGTGAGAAGGCAGTTGCTTTTGCCGAGGTATGCTTACTGCTCTAGTTCAATATCTATGAAGGTTATCCAAAAGAATCCACTTTTTGAAAGTTTCTTAGGCACTTATCTGCAAACAACTTCATCTGAGTCCTTTTCCACATATGTTAGGGGTTTGGGACTACAAAGGAAAAAGTCATCAACGAAAATATACAGCCAGTTAATAAACATTCTCCTGTCAATTCCCCAAATTCGTCAGAAATTGACTCAGTAATATCCCAACAAATGAGGGAGATTAAGTTACTAATCAATTCTAAAAACTTTCACACCACTGTTACATTGAGGTGATTACAACTCATGTCAGAAAACAGTATATGTATAAATTGTTGAATGAGAAACTAATTTGCTCTGGAAATTTTATCCAAACCATGATAAATTAAAAAAAAAAAAAATTCAGCACCAAACATTATTTTTGGTTCAGAGAATTTATTAGCCTGAGAACTTGTAGCAAGCTATCCAGTTTAGTGATATTTGTAGTTCAGCTCTATTAGTGTTCTTATTCTATTCTGTATTTTCATCAAAAAATAAGATGGCTCTTTTTGAAATACTATTTGGGGGAATCAGATGATAAATTCACAGCCCTAGCTAGCACACTTTTTTTTTTTTTTTTTTTGAGTCCTGGCTTAAGTGAATGAGCTTCATAGCATTCATGGAATACTAGAGATTAGGGAACTGTGTAATGTTCTCAAACTAATGATTTATTTACCCAGTGTGCCTCCTATTTTCATTAGAAATTTTTAACGCATGTAACCACTCCAAAATAAATACCTCTCTACAAGACCTATTTTATTATTCAAGTAATTTTGCTAAAGCTCAAGAGTTTCTGACTGAATTGATCTGAATGAAGCAGATGAATGTTGTTTGTTTTTGCTTCCGTGTGTGTGTGTGTGTGTGTGTGTATGTCTGAATTATCAATTACTGCCCCCTCCCTACTTTAATTTCTTGATAGACATGAGCAGAGAAATGATGAGATATAAAAATGAACATATTTTGAAAGTAAAAATTTATTTTCTTTTCAGATTTTCTTCTTCTAATGAGTCATTTGAGTGCCTTGTCTTCCCCAAACAAGCTGAAAGACCCAGACAAATTGAAATCCTTAAACTAGGAAACAGTTATCCTTTGGCTACGAAAAAATAATCTGCTCCTTTCCCTTTTCTTTGATCTGTACCCCAAATTATTTTATAATGTTCACTTAGCTACTTTAACATCTTCCCTTTACTTGACTTGTAGGCACCAGTCTTTTAACTTTTGCCATAAATATCAGCACCAACCATTGCAGTACTAAGGAAATTGGGATAAAATAAACATTAATAATACATAAAGACACATACAATAAATACCAACTCAACCATATTTCCCTGATTTAATTTTCTTCACATTTGTGCTTTTATTTCTAGTATAACTATACTTAAACTTCATATAGCATTTTTCAATCTTAGAAAATGAAATTCCTAAAAATTAAGAGCCTTGAAGCTTTTCACATCAACTTGTGAAGGAATAGCTCCTCAGATAAGCAGCTAGATATTTGGATTCTTGTGTAAACATAACCTTTCAGTCTTGGAAACTCCATCCATCATTGGCTAAGAGAAAGTAGACTGCTTTTAAGATAAATAGTAAGCACACACAAAAAAATTTATTCCATTGAAGGAAAACTTGGTGCATTTTTAAATTCATTCTAAAAGAAATTTAATTACATTGAGAATTTTCTACTTTATATGTTTTAATACATAGTAACAGATTACTAGGTCGAAATAAATCTCTATATGTCCAACATTCTCTAAATGAAGGCACATCAATTTAATAAATTCATATTAGTAAAAAGTTTACTTTAAAATATAACTTCCATGTTTATTCACTGGCTCAGCATTAAGAATCTTCTACACAAGTAGTAATATGACCTTTATTAATCTCAGATACCAGAAAAAAATCACAATAAAATGCCTATGGAATACAGGAAATATTGATTTTTCCTTACTTATTAATTAGAAACTGTAGTAATTGACCCTTCTAAATATGACAGTAATTGACATTTATGACTCAGAAGCCACCAATGACCAAAAGTACATTAAGGAAGGACAACTTTTCCTCAATAATCATTGTTAAGGTCCAGATAATAATACATTTCATGGGACAGTTGAGAATATTCCATAAGATCACATATGGAAACCACCTAGCATATTGCTTGGTACAGAGTCAGCGGGGTTTTTCCTCCTATAGTTGAGTTTGGCAGCTAGACTTGGATTGGTAGCTATTCAATTATTATTTAGTTTATCAGAAGGTTGCATTTCTACTCTTAGCTAATAAAATATTTCCTTAACTGAATGCGAGCAACTTTCTAACTCCATCAATATTTTCCATGGGATATATTGACAGAAGAAATAAAGTTTTGTTCATCTAACCATTCTTTATGCATCACAGTGCTCTTCAGTTCACCTCAATGTAGCTGAACTTAAACCACACCCTGAAACACCAAACTCTTGAGCTCAGATTCTCTTCAGCCTCCAGATAGAGCCCCACCTCTTTTGAAATTCATCTCTGTGTACTTAATTGGATGATTCTATTGATATTAAGGTGCTCCAGTGGTGCAGTGGGTAAGGCATTTGGCTGCTAACCAGAAGGTGAGTGGTTCAAACCCACCAATTGCTCCGTAGCAGAAAGGTAAGGAAATCTACTTCTGCTAAGATTTACAGCCTTGGAAACCCAATGGGGGGCGGGTGTCATCAGTCTGAATGGATTCCATGACAGTGGGTTTGGTTTTGGTAAGACACTTTAAATTTTCTGGGTGGTGCAAACAGTTAACTCACTCAAAATGTGTGAGGTGCAAATTGACCCAGAGACACCTCAAAGACCTGGTAATCTACTTCCAAAAATCACCCACTGAAAACCCTGTGAGCTCCTTTCCCCGCATCTCTGAAGAAGCCACTATTGCAATTATTAATTGTACCCTGAGTTAAAGTTTACAGAGGAAATTCGTTTTCCATCCAAATTTGTACATATTTTGTTTCATGACATTGGTTGCAATCCCCTCAGTGTACCAGCACTCTTTCCACTTGATCCCTGGTTCCCCATTTCCATTCATCCTTCTTTCCTGCCCCTTCCTGACTTCTGAGCTTTTGTTTTGGGGCAAGTACTAGCCTTTTGGTCTCAGATGGTCGATTGTTCTGAGGTACTGAGGTTACTCAAGTAACTCATTGGTGTTATTAATCACTTTATGGGCCTATCTGTTGTTTGGCTGAAAGTTGATCCTCTGGGGTGGGTTCAGTGACAGACTCGAAGGGTGTCTGAGTGCCACAGTCTCAGGGATTACATCAGTGTCTATCAGACCAGTAAGTCTGGTTTTTTTCATGAATTTGAATTTTGTTCTACATTCTTTTCTCCGTCCCTGTCCGGGACCTTCTATTGTGATCCTGATCAGAACAGTTGGTAGTGGTAGCTGAGCACCACCTAGTTCTTCTGGTCTCAGGATAGTGGAGGCTATGGTTCTCATGGCCAATCAGTCCTTTGAACTAGTTGTTTCCTTGGATCTTTGAGTGTTTTCACTCTTCTTTGCTCTAGACGAGGAGCTGCATCTTAGATGGCTGCTCATAAGCCCAGTCGCTACTCACGCAAGTAAGATGTAGAACATTGTCTTTGTAGACTATGTTACGCCAATTGATCTAGATGTTCTCTGAGACTGTGGTCCCAAGTCCTCAGGTCAGTTACACCCTTTACAGGGAAAATGAAGCTTTATAGAGAAGAAAATGGGTAGACCCAAGTGACCCTTAACCAAGTGCTCCAAGACAACATTACCAACCACAAGCATCCTCACCAAAAATGGTGTGACTTTAGTCTAAACCAAAATCAGTCTAAAAAGGACATAGACAAACTCAAATCAAAACACAGTTTATAAAACTGGCCTGTCTTCTTCAAAAATGACAAGGTCATGAAAGACAAAGGCTAAAGGTCTGTTCTAGGTTAACAATTAGAGAGACATGATAACCAAGTGTAACACAGGATTTTGGGAAAGAGGACTGGCTATGAAGGACATGACAATAATTTTTAAAATTTTAACATGGATCCCACATTAGATGTTAGACTATGTCAATGTTAAATATACTGACCAAAAAAAAGTGTTCATTTAAAAAAAAAAAAAACCTATGGAGCACGGTTCTATTTTGATAGACATGAGAGCGTCATAAGTCAGAACAGACTTGATGGCAACTGGTTTAATAAGCTTTGAAATCAGACATTTGTTAAGACTTTTGTCCATATGAAACATTTTAGTTATTTGGGAATGGGGGATGATGCTCTTAAAAGTTGTGTGGGTTTGTTTTTAAGCCGTGTTCTTAAACTGCTCTACTCATCTATACATACACACAAACATACACACCCTTCTTAACACAGCAGATGCTAGGCTTGCCATGACGATATCCTTACCATAGTTGTAATTGTTCCGGAAATAGGTCTTCTGTGTAGCTCTAATAGGCTTACATTTGCAGCGTTCTGAAAAATACAGTATTTTAGGTATGAGCAAAACTTCAATGTTAGCTTTCTTTTGTTTATTCACATTTTTTGGTAAGACTAGACCTGAATTTGACAGTGAGTAGGTTCTTAGCAATTCTATGTGTCTATTTTCTTTCTCCTGAAACTACATAGAGGATCGCTGAGTCAAAATCAATTCAACGATGATGGGTTTGGTTTGAAACAGCCTCTTATTCAATATCATAATAAAAAACAACCCCCCCCAAAAAACACCCAAATCCTGAGGAAATACTGTTCATCAGTGCTGTGGATTGAATTGTGCCTCCTAAACCTATGTGTTGTAAATCCTAACCCCTATACCTGTGGTTGGGACCTCTGGTGGCATAGTGCCTAAGGCATTTGGCTGTGAACCAGAAGGCTGGCAGTTCAAACCTACCAGCCACTCCTCAGAAGGAAGATTAGATGATCTAGTTCTGTAGTGATACCACCTCAGAAACCCAAGGAGGATCCAACATGATGGCAGTGAGTTTGGAGTTTGGATTTATACCTGTGGTTATAATTCCATTTAGGCGGCAGTTTTCTTTGTTATGTTTATGAGGCAGTATTAATGTAGGGAAGGAGTTCTGGTGGCTTAGTGGCTAAAGCACTAGGTTGCTAGCCCAAAGTCAGTGGTTTGAACCCACCAGCTGCTCCGTGGGAGAAGGATGAGGCAGTCTGCTTCCATAAAGATTTATAGCCTTGTAAACACTTTGGAGTAGTCCTACTCTGTCCTATGGGGTCCCTTGAGTCAGAATCAAGTCAACGGCAGTGGGTTTGGTTTGGTTATTAGTGTAGAATGTGTCTTACTCTCTTTTGAAATATAAAAGAGCAGATTAAGCTCAAATAAGCAGGCAGAAATGGGGAAAAGGTAGATGCTGAGCCACGTGAAAATTGCCAAGGAAGAAGCTCCAAAGAGACAAAGATTTTCCTCCAGAGCCAACAGAGAGAGAAAACGTTCCATGAGCACTAACACCTTGAATTAGGACTTCTAGCCTCCTGACTGAGAAAATAACTTTCTGTTTGTTAAAGCCACTTACCTGGGGTATTTCTGTTCCAGCAGTACTAGATAACAAGACAACCACCATACATGAGAGAATGACCCCTGAATCCTGGGCATGCTTAGTTCATCTGGGAGTAAAATCAATGACTACTTAGAGGCAATTTTCTGCGTATGCTCAGGTAACTAGTTTACTCCTGGAGAGTGTCACCTAAACTTTATATATATTACAGATCTCACAGTGCTCCTCTAATTATGAGCTAATGGATCTGAAAGCAACTCAATCAGATAAGCAGGTGTTATTACCAGCTCTGGTTTACTGAAGAGTCTCAGAGGGGCTAAATGGCCTACCTAAAATAGTAATGGATAATTCAAGGAATTCAACACAATTTTCTCTGACTTGAAATCCAGTAAACTTAATGAAGGTCTTCAGAAGAGGGGTTTCAAGCCCTTTTTACAGGTAAAATACCTACTATTTAAGTCAATGATATTTTTATGCTTATTTGGAGGAAATTACTATATATATATATATATATATATATATATATATTGAAAAGAGAAATTCCATGTTTTTTCAAATATTTGAGGAGTGATAACCAGAAAACATCTTCTATGTAATACAAGCATATGCAATACAAGTTCTAATTATCCTGAAAGGAAGTTTGGGCAATCTACTTCCGTAGTGATACTGCCTCGGAAACCCAAGGAAGGGTCGCTATGAATCGGATCTGACTCTATGGCAATGAGTTTGGTTTTTTGGTTTATAGATCATTTAACATCTTAGAGAAAGGATTATTATATCTTTGATAGAAAGGTTGCACTGGCAAGGTAACTTAGCTAAGAAATATATGTAATAACCATGGTAAATGGTAATTATTAGTAATCATTATTAAACTATAAAATACACAGTTACTTTATAAAGCATTTTATTGTATACAAACACTTCTTTAATACCCCTGCAAAAGCTTTATTAAAAATGAAATGGTATGGATTTCTTCTATTTTGAAACAGAAAAAGAATACATGAATCAGAGAAAGAAAGCCAACAGAAAAGTTTTGTTTAAAATAAGTTTTATGCTAGTGTGGAGACCAATAAAAGACAGGAGCTTTTATTAGCAATTTGATGTTGTGTTTTCTAATCAAAATAAAATTTACATGCATCTGACTTTGTACATTACATATCATGGAGTAGCAGTTCTATGGAGACTTAGATACTTATTGTCAGCTCTAAATATTAAAGATAAGCATCTCCGCTGGGGATAGGCAGCTGTCCACTAAGCAGCAGCTTTGTTTTCCTAATAGTTCTCACCCCTGAAAACTAAAAGCTCCTTGCCCTCGAGTCAGTTCTGACTCATAGTGACCCTTTAGGATACAGTAGTACTGCTCTTTAGGGTTTCCAAGGCTGTAAATTTTTACAGAAACAGACTGCCTCATCTTGCTCCCATGAAGTAGCTGATGGGTTTGAACCACCAAATTTTTGGTTAACAGCAGAATATCTTAACCACTTTACCAGCAGAGTTCCTTCTCACCCGAGAGAAATGAGAATTTTGCAACAGTGAGCACCACACTTTTCCTGTTCTACAGGTAATTTTTAACACATGATTTCTGTGGAGCAAAGTTCTCAACCCAATAAACAGTGTGTAAGATCAGTGTGGAGATGGGGAAGTGGGAGTGGGAGTGGAAGTGGGAGTGGGAGTGGGAGTGGGAGTGGGCATTAGTGACTCAGTGGTAGAATCCTTGCCTTCCATGCAAGAGACCCAGCTTTGATTCCTAGCAAATGCACTCCATGTGCAGCCACCATCCTGGAAGCTTGTGTGTTGTCAGGATGCTGAACAGGTTTCAGTGAAGTGTCCAGAGGAGGAAGAAAGGGCTGAAGACCTACCTCCAAAAAACCAGCCAATGAAAGCTCAATGAATCACAACACTACAATCCACAACAAACACAGGGATGGCCTAGGACTGGACAGTGTTTCGTTCTGTTGTACATGGGGTCAAAAGCACAAAAAAAATCACTGCATCCAGATGTTTCTTAAAAGTGAGAATGGAGGAGGCGGGGCAAGATGGCGGACTAGGCAGAAGGATTGCACAGACCCTCTTCAACAAAGAAAAGGGAAACCAATTGACACAGACACAGAAGATAATCTTGGACCCCTGAGCCTTGAAGGAAAGGATGCAGATTTGGACTAAACCCCAACT
>NW_006921588.1:14462179-14463961 GCF_000298275.1 Orycteropus afer afer | reverse complement strand
AAAAAAAAAAGTGAGAATGGAAAGACTATGACTTGCTTAATTTGGATGTATCATTCGGAAAGATCAAGCCCTAGAAAAGGACATCATGTTTGGTAAAGAGCAACAACAAAAATGAGGGAAACCCTCACTGAGATGGACTGACACAATGATTGCAACAACACACTCAAACATTCCAGTGATCACAAGATAGGTGCATGGCTGGGCAACAGTTCATTTTGTTATACAAAAGGTCACCAGGATTCAGGGCAAACAATAGCAACTAACAAGAACAACATTAATATCAGTGCTTGCTGCTATTTTAAAGAGGTATTCTCTAAAAATAACTTATTAGTGAAATGTTTGTATTCCCATTTGACAGAAAATAGGAAGTTACTGTATTTTCCTTGCCTACCTGTACATATGTTTTATCTTGTACTGAAACGTTGCATTTTTTTCAAAAGGCAAAGTGAGATGCTTGAAATTAAGACAACAGAGCTGATATCACTGCTAGGTGACAAGGTCCAGATGTGCCCATGGAAGTGGATGGATGGCTGGGTAGAGAGGATGAGCAGGTTAGAGAAGGGCAGAAGTCAAAGCACTAGATGGCTCATCTACTTTATTACCAGAGTTGCCAGAATGCCAACAGGGAGGGGTGCTGCTGTGAACGTTGTTCTGATATCCCTTAAATTGAGGGTGGGCATTATATCATTTCATCTTGCAGAAGGTCAGTTTCACCAACTTAACATCACAGTCCACACAAAGAAGCAAAATAAAGCAGGAGAAAAAGGGACCAGGATACAGACCCAAAACACATCCCTGAGGAAGATGCAGCATTGGAACTCCCTGATAAGGAATTCAAAAGAATCATATTTAGGAATCTTCAACAAATTGAGAGACAGATCAAGAAAAACACAGAGAAAACCCTAGAGCAATTTTGAAAGATAATACAAGAACAAAATGACAAAATAAATGAAAAACTAGAAATGATATAAAATCTACAAACAGAAATCCAGAAGATTAATACTAAATTTTCAGAAATATATAAGACACTGAATGGGCAAAGGAGCAGAATTGAATCAATGGAAGACAGAATTGGGGAGACTGAAGGCAAATACCTGAACACTTCTTTGGAAAGGGATCAATCAGAAAAAGATCAACACAAAAAGAAGAAAACCTACAGTTCATGTGCGATACCATCAAAAGGAATAACCTACGTATAATTGGAATTCTAGAACAGGAAGAGAAAATTAAAACCAGAGAAAACTGTCTAAGATTTGTTGGAAGAGAATTTTGCTGGTATGATGAAAGATGAGAAAATATCCACTCAGAAAGTCCAATGAACCCCAAACAGGATAGACCCCAAAAGAAAATCACCAAGACTTATCATCATCAAACTTACCAAAACCAAAGACAAAAAAATTATCATGAGAGCAGCATGGGATAAATGAAAAGTTACCTACAAGGGGCAACCAATAAGACTAAACTCAGATTTCTCAACAGAAACCATGCAGGCAAGAAGAAAATGGGATGGTATATATAAAACACTGAAAGAGAAAAATTTTCAACCAAGAATCATGTACCCAGCAAAATTGTCCCTCAAATATGATGGTGAAATGAGGATATTTCCAGATAAGCAGAAATTAAGGGAAAGTTAAAACCAGACCAACCTTACAAGAGATGCTAAAGGGAGCCCTTTGGACAGAGAAGCAACAACAGCCGACAACTGACCATTAACACACATGATGATATAACCCAGAAACCAACTCAGCTATGAAAGTATCCAAAGTAAATAAGCCTACAAGA
>NW_006921588.1:14380906-14461894 GCF_000298275.1 Orycteropus afer afer | reverse complement strand
TCATAAACAAAATGAGCTCAGCATAGAAAATTATATGGAACAAAGAAATAGACACTATGAAAAAGCACATAACAAAAATGAGAGCAACAAATTTGTATTTGCTGATAATTACGTATCTGGCAAAGGACTTATCTCTAAGATTTAAAGCAGAAGAGTGGATGACCAAACTATGGACACACACATAAAATGGAATGCTATGCAGCACTAAAGAATAATGTAGAGTCTGCAAAACACCGCATAATATGGATGAACTTGGAGGTCATTATGCTGAGTGACATAAGTCGATCACAGAAGGACAAATATAGTATCAGTTCATTGTTGTGGAGGATCAAGGAAAAGTTTATATACGGAGGGAAACTTTCTTTGTTGGTTGCCAAGGGTAGGAGAGGAGGGGAGGGAACACTGCAAAAAAAAAAAAAAAAATGTATTGACCCCTCCAAAAAAAATTATGGTACTTACAATGGTTTGGAATAATAAATGGACACTACTTTGTGACACATGTCAAAATATCATTATTACTGTATTATTATGTTAAAGATGTTTTAGACTATCTGGAAGTGTTTCATTAATGGTTTTTTTTATGCATAGAAAGTCACACTACATACTATATACTAAGACAAACATTTGACTGATATTAGATGCAAACCATACCTGACTGTTCCAACTTTGTACAAATTTGACTTATTGACAGATTAAGAAATGGAACTTTGTTCACAATCTAGGGAATGCCAATACTCTAAAGACATCAAATAATAAGAATATAAAGTGGGTGTCACAACCTCTCAGAAGACTATGTATCTACTACTCAATGTCAAGTGCATAGACAAAAAAAAAGTGGAAAAAGGGGCTAGTTTGAATCAACTGCTCACTTCCTTCTTTTCATGGACTTTGCATATAGTATGTCTGATACTCAGCTGGTATAGGTATTCATTAAATTTTTAATGGACAGTGAGATGGATGAGCTAATTAACTGTGAAGTTTTAGTTGTTATGTGCTGCAGAATGAAACACTCCCTGGTCCTGAAGTTTTAGAGTCCTGGGGAAATGATGGTGTCACATACCAAATAAGAAATCTGCACAGGGAAATTTTAATAAAAAAGATAACTTTAGTTGTTAAATATGTTAAATTTGAAGTACAAATGGTATATCCAGCCAGAGCTATTTATTGAAGGGAAAAGTGATACTCCACCTGAGAGCACTGTCAGAACTAGATTCACAAGGTGATGATAAAATCTTTGCAGTTGGATGAACTCCAGTAAGAAGAAATAATGGTAAGGAGAAAGGAGCAAAGGCCAGGCACAGAGGCTTGGGAATTGTCCACAGCTGGGGCACAAAAGGAGAGGAACTAGAACAATTTGTGTAATATTTCAAGGAGAAGAATGATTAAGAGAGAATTAGTCAATATTGTCAATTGATGCAAAGTAATGAAAAATATTATAAATATAAAAATACTATTTTTAATCTATTATAATTCTCTTCCAAAGGAGGGTAGAAGTTAATTCAACCTCTAAAGACAGTAAATATTTAGAACATCTGTAATTTACCAAAATTGGTAGGTAAGGGGCCAAAAAGGATGAGAAAGGATTGGAAAAGGAAAGAAAATTGGTCTATACTAACCAAGCGAGGGATGTTGTTGTTGTTGTTATGTGCCGTCGAGTCAGACCCGACTCACAGCGACCACTCCTTGGATTTCCGAGGCAGTATCACTACGGAAGTAGATTGCCCCATCTTCCTTCCAAGGAGTGGCTGGTGGGTTTGAACTGCCAGCCTTCTGATAAGCAGTCAAGTGCCTTAGGCACTACGCTATCAGAGCTCCCAAGCCAGGGATAGGCCATCACAATAAAAAAAAAAAGGGGGTGGTAGTGGTGATGGCTGGGGCAGTCATGGCAGCCACATGCATTCAGGAACCTCCAATTACTCAACAGCTGCCATTTTGCCACCCAGAGGAGTGTTTCCGGAGGACTTTGAAGTAGGGCCAGGAAGAGGTTAGTGAAAACTCTGGCAGAGTATCCGATTTATAGTGGTGGTGTTGTTGTTAGGTGCCATTGTGTTGTCTCCGACTCATAGTGACCCTAAGCACAGCAGCACAAAACACTGCCCAATTTATACTAGGGGTATTTTTAATATTTCCCTAATTTGAAGGTGTATCAGAAGGGAACTCAGAGGTCAATATAATCTGATTTGATCTTAGGAGACAGAGTTGGAGAAGTACAGTATCTCGGTCATGCTCAGATAGTTAATTAGTGTCAGAATTTACCAACTACATCTCCCCCTTCTGGAGAGCTTGTGCTTTTTCAAATGTAAAAACTCATAATTTGGTTACCATCACAAAGAGAAAAGTATGGAAATTATTTTTTGGAATTATTTTAATAAAAATGTACCTATTTATTGACCCTTAATTTTCTGTGCTGATTTGACACTTGGTCTACATTGTGGAATAGAACATAAATTGTTTTTCTCCATATTCCATGCTGGAGATACCAAAAAGGCTCTACTCTTTATTATGAGAGGAGATCTTTGGAAAAGCAATATATACACTCAAATTGGAAACATTTCAGAATCATTATCTCCAAAAAACAAAGAATTGTTAAGCTCCCCTTTTTTCCATTCTGCTCCCTATTAAAATTACTATACTTTGAGGCAAAGAATAAATTAGTTGGAGGGATAGAGTTTATTTTCCAAATACCAAAGAGAAATAGCTTGACGTGTTTGAAAGAGGAGCTATGTGGGTTACAATATTTTTTGTGTCTTCTTCATTTCCTGTTTTGTATGATCAACCACAGCTGTTACATTACACCAAAGCATAAAATTTTGAGTAGGAACAAATCAAATTTCCTTTTGGAAACTGTGAATATGTTAGTGTGTTTTTTCATAAGCATGATGAGCTTTGGTTTTATTTGTTTGTTTGTTTGCTCTCATCCCTGAGAAAATATTACACCAAGAAACTATTCATTAAAGAGGAACATTAAACTCTGAAGTAAGGAGCACTACATTCATTCTAACTAAAATAAATAAATAAATAACCAAATTCACTGCCATCCCGTCAATTCTGACCCAAAGCAATCCCCTTTGAGTTTCCGAGGTGATAAATCTTTATGGAAGTAAATTGTCCAGTCTTCCTTCTGCAGAGTGGCTGGTGGGTTTGAATGGCCAGCCTCCTGCTTAGCAGTCAAATGCCTTAGGCACTACGCCACCAGAGCTCCTTATTCATTCTAGGTAGTTCTATAAGCTGAACTATTTTTGTATATTGTTTGTAATTTTGTTAATGTCCTCTTCTCTCCTCTACACGCTGAAGTGGTATATTATTCTAAAATAGCTTCTGGAAAACTGATAGTGTATGTCTGCATTTGACCAGAAAGTTTGACTCTCCAGTGCACTACTACCTAAATGAGCTTTCTGGTTTACTTTGACCAAACATAATAGTAGGGATGGTCCTTAAAAATAATACCATTGCTAGACACCAGTGATTTCTAGCTGATTTGGGACACTAAAGAACATTGTCAATTACATCAAGAAGGTAACAAAATAAATCTAAATAATTTTAATTCACTTAAGTTTTTAAAAAGATAAAAGTTTGTCTGAGCATATTAAGTCAAACATTTGTTACTCTGATAAGATTCAGAGGAAATCAACAGTGAAAATTGTCCCATGCAAATCAAAATCAATGTTGCAAATTATTTTATGTAATCATAAATGTTCATCTTCCAGATATAAAATACCTTAAAAAAAAAAAGCAGGGCATACTAGCCCAAATCAGTGCAAATTACTAAAAAGAAGTTAAATAGAAGAAATATATAGTAACTAATTGTACTTAAAACATCCTTGTAGAAACAAATGCAGCATTGGTATTAATAGCAAAAGTGGAAACATTCCAAATAACCATGATTATTAGAATGAAAAAATGTAGTATATTCATGTGATATAGCAATGAAAATGAGAAACAACTGATATATACAACATAATGAAGAACAGCAACAACAAAAAGCCACACACCCCCACGTAACACTGTATTCCATTTATATAAAATTCAAATCAGACAAAATTTATCTGTGTATATGAAAATTCCTGATAGCAGTTATTCTTGGGGAAAAGGGTAGGAGTAGTAATTTGAAAGAGGCACAAGGGAGGCTCTGGAATACTGATAACGTTATATATTTTGATCTGTGGTAGTTACATGAGAATGGTTACTTTTCAAAATTTACTCAGATGTGTGCTTATGATTGTGCACTTTTCTGCATGCATGCCATACTTTCTTTGAAAGTTTATACTAAGATGGAATAAGCAGAGTCCATCCTGTCTCCCACTGAATGCAACTATAAAAGTGAGAGGAATCAATGAAGCAGCTCTTTAAGGATGGTATAAAGTAAATAGCAGCAGGCAGATGGGACAGACGACCGCTTCCATCAAACTGATGAAGATGGTGAGTCTACCATTTTCCCTCTCTGTTATCCACAGCATGGACTCAACACAGCCCATAACCTGGGAGTTGGCATCCATGCAAACAGAATTCTCTTGAAGAAGCTCTCTAGGTCTGGCTCAAGAAGTGCAAAAAGAGTCACCTAACACTCCCTACTCTTCTATCTCAGGCCTCAAGCAATCCAGGGGTAGTGGTAGCAGCAAACAGTAAAGCAAATGAGGCCCTCAGGAAGCCAAAATTCTAAGGAAGGGGAAACTTTCTCCTTGATAGAAGGACTTATGGGCCAAGAGACTGCAGGGGGTACATTGCTTTTTCTATGTCCTCTCTCCACTTGGCTCCACACTCAGGAGCAATTATAGGAAGAACATGCCAGAGTAGGGTAAATAAATCCCCAGCTTTGGAGCCAATGAAACAAAAATCAGAGTCCCAGGAACTGAATAGTACCAGGGAGATTACAGAGAGAGAAGAACTTGGGAAGGCAATCTCACAGTTCCTTATAAACAGCTGGGATCACCCCCTGAGCTGGGCATGTGTGGATTTGACACTAAATAGTATAGATTTTGAAAACTTAACTGTAGGATAGACCATTGCCTTGGTCTCCTATTGGCCACGGGATGGTCCATACATGTATACATCTGAAAGGTACTGCAAAGGCTTTGGAAATGGAATTGATTTTAAAATGAGAACCCATAGAAGGCTGGTCAGAATTTACTGTTTGAATCATCCTGTGTTGAATCCTGCTAAAATGAACATATCAACATTCTCCATAGGATTTTTAATAGGACTCAAAGTCTTAAAATATTCAAAATTAAGTGTTCATAATACTCAAAGCTCCAAGATACCATCCAGAATTACTCAACCTACGAAGAACTAGGAAATTCTCAACTTGTAGCATGAAAAGACAATTAGATAATACAGATGTTGAAATTATATGGCAATGACTTTAAAGCAGCAATTATAAAAAAAATGCTCCAGCAAGTACTTCTACTTCTTTATGGAAGTAGATTTCCCAGTCTTCATTCTGAGGAATGGCTGGTGGGTTTGAAATGACAGCCTTCTGGTTAGCAGGCAAATGCTTTAGGCACTACACCACCAGAGCTCCTTATTTGTTCATTTGAAATGAATGGGAAGATAGAAAGTCTCAGCAAAAAAAAAATATAAAGAAGAAACAAATGGAAATTTTTAATGGAAAAAATAATAACCAAAATAAAACTCACTGGATAGGCTCAAGAGCAGAATGGAGATGACAGATTAAAGAGACTGAATGAGAGAAATGAGCCAATATACAAAATAGACAGAGAAAAAAAGATTGAAAAAGAAAAATGAACACAGTCCCTGGGACTTAAGGGATAATACCAAAAGATCAAATACTGGCATCATCATAGTCCCAGAAATACAAGAGAAAGAATGTGGTACAAAAACAAATATTTTAAGAAATAATGCCTGAAAGCTTCCAAAATTTGGCAAAAGGTATAAATTTATAGATTCGGGAAGCTCAAATAACCCTAAAATGATAAACCCAAAGAAATAAATCCCCAGATCCATCCAATCTAACTGCTGAAAACTAAAAGAAATTTTGAAGGCAACCAGAGAAAAATGACACTTTATGTAAGGAGAACAATGATTTGAATGACTGAAGATTTTCTATCAGGAACCATAAAAGCCAGAAGTAAGTACAACATTTTAAAATGCTAAATGAATTGCCAACCCAAAATCCTATATCCAGGAAAAATATCCTCAGGAATAAAGGTGAAGTGGGAGCATTTTCAGATGAAGGAAAAGAGAGAATTTGTTCTAACAGAACTGCTTTAAAAGAAACGCCAAAAGAAGTTCTTTCAACAGAAAGATGATCGCAGCAACTCAGAACATTAGCAATGAAGGAAGAAAAATGGAAATGATAAACATCTTGTTAAATGTAATAGACTATTTTTTTTCTCTTCCGTTATTTAGAACATACTTGATGGTTGAAAGAAAAAATTATAACATTATCTCCTGAGGTTTTCTGCAGATATAAACATTATACATTCAAATAACCAAAAAGAAGGCAAAAAAAAAAAAAAAATAGGAAACAAATGAAAAAGGAAACAAACAGAAAACAAATAATAAAATGGTAGCTGAAAATACAAACATACCAATAATTTCCTTAAACGTGAATGGACAAATGAAAAAGGAAACAAACAGAAGACAAATAATAAACTGGTAGCCGAAAATACAAACATACCAATAATTTCCTTAAACGTGAATGCTCTAAACACCAATCCAAAGACAAAAATTGGTAGAATAAATAAAAAGCAGCAGTAACAACAAGAAGCATGATGCAACTCTACAAGGTATAGGAATTTATTAAAACATAATGATATAGGTATGTTAAAAGTAAAAGGATAGAAAAAGATTTACCCTACAAAACTAACCAAAAGAAAACAGAGTGTCTATATTAATATCAGATGAAATGAACTTTAGAACAGAGAGAATAACCAGAGAAAAAGAAAGATATTGTATAACGATAAAGGGTCAATTTACTACGACAAGGTAAATAATCCTAAATGTGTATGCACCAAATGACTCACTCACTCATTGCCATCGAGTCAATTCTGACTCGTAGAGACCCCCTTTGGATTTCCGAGGTGGTAAATCTTTACAGAAGTAGATTGCCCAGTCTTCCTTCCATGGAGTGGCTGATGGGTTTGAACTGCCAACCTTCTGGTTAGCAGTCAAATGCCTTAGGTAATATGTCACCAGATGACAGAGCTTCAAAATACTTGAAAAGGACATAACTAAAAAGAGAAATAGAGAAATCTATAATAACACTTAGAGATTTAAACCTACTTTCTCTGTAATCAATAGATTTAATGGACAGGAGATCAACAGGACTGTTGAAGAACTGAATAAGACTATCAATGAACTGAATCTAATTGACATTTATATAACATTTCACCTATCAATAGCAGAAAATACGTTCTTTTTTCACATGCACATGAAATACGCATCAAGATAGACTATGGAATAAATCTTAACAACTTTTAAAGAACTGTAATCATATAAAGGATGTTCAGTGACCATAATAGAATTAGAATAGAAATTAACAGAAAGATAATAGGAAAATCTACAAATATGTAGAAATTATATAGCACAATTTTAAATAACCCATGAGTCAAAGAGTATATATGAAAAGAAATTATAAAACATTTTGAAAAGGAAAAAAAGCTATCAGAATTTGTAGAACACAGATAAAGTAATTCTTAGAGGAATATATATATTGTTTATAGCAATAAATGGGAGCTCTGGTAGCACAGTGCCTAAAACACTTGACTGTTAACCAGAAGGCTGGCGGTTCAAACCCACCAGCCACTCCTCGGAAGGAAGATGGGGCAATCTACTTCCGTAGTGATACTGCCTCAGAAACCCAAGGAGGGGTCACTATGAGTTGAGTCCAACTCGGTGGTACATAACAACAACAACACACATAGAAATAATTACTTTTATTACAAAAAGGAAAGATTTCAAATCATAATCTAAGCTTGCATATTAAGAAATTAAAGAAGAAGAGGAAGAAAATATATCCAAAACAAGAAGAAAGAAATATTAAAGAGTAAAAATCAATGAAATTGAAAATGTAAAAATAATAGAGGAACAGTCAGTGAAACCAAGAGATGGTTCTTTATATCTACAATACATAAAGAATTCTCCAACCTCAACAGTAAGAAAACAGCTCAATTAAAAATGGGCAAAAGACTTGAACAGGAACTGCACCAAAGAAGATTTATGTGTTGCAAATAAACACATGAGAAAGTATTCAACATCATTAACCATTAGGGAAATACAAATAAAAACCATGAGGAAATATCACTACACACCTATTAACATGACTAAAATTTAAATACTGACAATACCAAGTGCCAGTGAAGACATAAAGCAATTGGAACTCTCAAACATTACTAGTGCATATTGAACAGTAGCATTTTGGAAAACATTGGAAGTTTTTAATGAAGTTAAATGTACACTTAACCTATATATAACTTGGTGAATCCATTCTTAGATATTTAGTCTAGAGAAATGGAAATTTATGATCACACAAAAATCTGTGCACTATAAAATGTTTATAGAGCACTATTCATGCATACCAAAACTGAAAACAACTCAAACATCCTTTAATAGTTTAATGAATAAACAAATGGCAATACAATCCAAAACAAATGGCAAAGTAATGAAATATGCAAGAAAAAAGGAATGAAGTGTTCACACATGCAACAGCTTGGATGAATCTCAAAGGCATCATGCTGAGTGAAAAAAAGCTGATATAGAAAGATTACATATGCCATTGTTCCAATTATACCATAATCTCAGTAAGGCAAAACTAGAGTTATAGATGGAGAACATCTCAATAAATGTCAGGACTTCTTGTTGTTGTTGTTGTTGTTGTTATGTGCTGTTGAGTCAGATCCGACTCATAGTGACCCCTCCTTGGGTTTCCGAGGCTGTATCACTATGGAAGTAGATTGTGGGATGGGAAAGCTTGTGATTATAAAGAACAGCTGAAAGGAGTTTTTTAGGTGATGGAACTGTATCCTGATTGTGGTGGGGGTGATTACACAAATGTATACACATACAGTTGAACTGTACACCAAAAGAAAAGGTCAAATTTACATGTTAATTTTTAAAAAAATAAAATTAATATAAACACTTTTTTACATTTACCTTAAAATGTAGGTTACAAATGTCCACAAATAAGACTTGAAGATTTATGTTATATCAAAACCTAATTTAACCCACAAATAAAAATCAAAAAGATTAGGATATACTCACCACTGCTTGATGCATTAGAACCATCAACCACAGGAGCTCAGGAGGGCAGCATTTGCATAGGGAGAAAGGTAGGGAGGCAGGAATGCTAGGCCAGAAGGACACAGGGAAAGGGCAACCATAGGGAGGAAGGGGGAGACACTGCAGGGAACCTAACAATAGTCACAAACCAGAATTTGTATGAACTATTGAATGTGAAACAAATCTGCTTTGTAAAAATTCACCCAAATCACAATAGAAAGTTTAAAAAAAAAAAAAAAAAAAAAGGTAATGATCTACTCACCACTGCTTGCCCCTCTACAGTTTCCATTGCTAGAATCCATAGGAAAATCTGAAAGGAGGTGACAGAATAGAGAACCAGAAGATATCTATTATTACATTATTTCAAGCATTCCCATATAAAAATCTAATCAGTCACAAGCTTGATTTGGGTAAGACCTTAAGTGTCTTAACAAAATGGATTATTTATGTCCTAAGGTTGGCACTCACTTATTTGTTGGTCCAGTAAGGATTTTGTTGTTGTTGTTGTCAAACCCGACAACAAACCCGACTCATAGCAACCCCTCCTTGGGTTTCCGAGGCAGTATCACTACAGAAGTAGGATTGCCCAACCTTCCTTCCGAGGAGTGGCTGGTGGGATTGAACCGCCAGCTGTCTGGTTAGCAGGCAAGTGTGTTAGCCACTATGCTACCAGAGCTCCCCCAGTAAGGATAGTCTTTTTAAATCCTCATCATCTGTGTATTAAATTTCAGGATTTAATGAATAACTCCTTCAGTTTTTGAATTTCATGAAATTTGTGAACCATATTTTTATCACAATAAAATCTCTGCATATCTTGGGCACTCACTTGTGACTTGATGACTTAAAGAACCAAATATGCCTCTTCAGAAAATAAATGAATCACACTGCTGATGTACATTTAAATCCTTAGTGTCTAAAGAAAACATCCCGAAAGTATTCTTGTGCCCTTTGATAACTGCAGACTAAAGACTTCTTCAATAGAAAGGAAAACTACCATCCAGAGATTATGTAAGCCAGTGCAATTAACACCAAAACCAAACCAAACTTACTGTGGTGGAGTTGGTCCCGACTCATAGCGACCCTTCCTTGGGTTTCCTAGATGGTATCTCTGCAGAAGTAGATTGCCTAACCTTCCTTCCAAGGAGTGGTGGTGGGTTTGAACCACCAGCCTTTTGGTTAGCAGTCAAATGCCTTAGGCACTATGCCACCAGAGCTCTCTTGCAATTAATAGACATAGCAATCATTAGAAATTGTTATTTATTCTTTTCATGATCCCATAAATACCAGGAAATGATAAAGGTCTTCTGTGTTCTAGTTGAGAAAGTAGCCTCTAATAAACAACATTGAGTACCACAGCAAAACACCATGCTGAGACATAGTTCCTAGTTATATGTCAAAGGAGCGCTGGTGACACAGTAATTAAGCATTTGGCAACTAACTAAAAATTTGGTGATTTGAACCCACTAGCCACTTCGCAGGAGAAAGATATGGCAATCTGCTTCCATAAAGATACAACCTTAGAAGATCTATGGGACAGTTCTACTCTGTCCTATAAGGTGGCTATGAGTCAGAATTGACTAGACAGTACACAACAACAACTGGAATGTCAACACATCAGTACCAATAGAACAAAGTACCTATTGAATGTGACAAAATAGGAAAAGAGTGGAATCAAGGCTAACTCCCAGGCCTGGGCAACTAGGGTAGGTGGTCTCTCTCACCTACATAGAAAATACTAGAAAAAGAATAGGTGTATGGATGAGGATGAGGAAATGGTGAGTTCATTCTGGGCCATGCTTAGATTGAGAGGCTTGGGGTTAGATATGAGCAGCTGGAATGTACATTCTCTGTTATATTAGAAATGCAGTGAAGCTGTACTCTCTTATCTCCTGGAATCACAGTCCAGGGCTACCTTCTCTTCTCCTAAGCCAAATACAAACAGGCTTTCAAAATGCAATGGAAAATATTTTGTCATTTTAAACACGATGCAAAAAGCAAAACAGATTTTATACAAAGTTAGAAATCATCTCTTTTCTTAGTAAAAGAGGAAGTATAGTGTAGAGCAGGCTCTAGTTTGAACCCTAACTCTTCATCTTGCCAACTTTATGAAATTAATAGACGAGCCATTAACTTCTCTATATTCCTCAGTCTCCTTTTCTGCAAAATAGGAATAACAGTACCTACCATGTAGTTATTATGAAAACTAAATGAGCTAATATGGATAATGCACATAGGATAGCATCCTACACATGGTAAATACCACTAGTTTTTTTCCTGTTGTTGCTAATGATCCTTAAGAATGACCATATATCCTCTACCAATGATGTTGTTTTGTTAAACATATATCATGCTTTGCAATTTATTAATCATTTTACATGAAGATTTCATTTTTTCTTCATTATCTCCAGTCAATGTCACTGTCAAATGACTTGCCCTGAGTACAAAATTAAATGGCAAATCTGAAATTCCAACTGTGATGGTTAATTTTATGTCAACTTGGCTAGGCTATAGTACCTAGTTACTTAATCAAACACCAATCCGTGTGCTGCTATGACTGCAGATGTGTGAACATCAGCAGTTGATGAATAATGAAGGGAGCTTTTATGTACAGGAGAGTACCCTCGATAAAGTGGGGGGCCTCCCTCATTCAGTTCTTCAATTTAAGAGCAAAAGCAAGTTTCCCAGAGAAGAATTCCTACCTAGTTTCTGGTCTGCCTTAAAATTTTACACTTGCCAGTCCCCACAATCATGTAGCCCAATTCCTTAAAATAAATCTCTCAGTCTATCCTATTGGTTCTGATTCTCTGGAGAACCTGATTGAGAAACCAACTAAGAGCCTGTAACACTAACAATGTGGTTTTCTATACAATGAAGAAATATAGCTAACTGTTGATTATCCAAGCTATCCAACTCATAACAACCCCTTCCCTAGGTTTCCAAGGCGGTATCACTATGGAAGTAGATTGCCCAACTTTCCTTCTGAGGAGTGCCTGGTGGGTTTGAACAGCCAGCCTTCTGGTTAGCAGTCAAGTGCCTTAGACACTACGCCACCAGAGCTCCCCTATGTTTGTATAGTGGGCTCTTGTTCTCTCCTTTCTAGACATCTAATAGAAACTCCAAATATGGTCACTTTTTCTATTTATAGCAATAACTATTTGAAAGTTTGGTAGGAATGAAATTTTAAAAATGAATGATTAAAATAAAGTTTGAGGACTGCATAGAGTCAAAGACCTATGTCCCTAAGTCTGTTACTGCTGATAATCGTTTGCTGTAAATAAAATTAAATACTGTAACATTCTGAAATACTCTTCCCTGTCCATCTAGAGTGTCTTTTTACTTAATGAAGGACCCTTAGAATCATGTTTCTCTCTAGTCTTAATCTAAAATTTCCATTTCTCCTTTCCATCCCATTTTCCTCCTCATATCACACTAAATAATTCTCCTTCCTTCTTGGTATTTGGCCCCTCAAATATTTGTAGACTAGGGCTAAAGAAAAGGCTGCCTGTTCCTCAGAGAGTGGCGAAATGATTAAACAACAGTTCATGCATGTGAAAGTTGGCGCAGCCCTGCCAGTCGGAAGAAGGCCTAGAGAAATCTGTTGAGCAAGAGCTGGGGTGACAAGTTAACACTACCATGAAAACCAGCTATGACTGAGAGTGATTATAAAGCCCTTGGCAGGCAAACTGTGGGTGTTATATAAATAACTGTTAAATAGCATACCATAAATTTTGTTAAATGCCTGATTTCTGAAATAAACTATTTGTAATTAACAGACATAGATTAGTCTTTTTTTTTTTTTTTTTCCTCTTGAGTCTGAGATCTAGGTTTATTTGTATGAAAGGAAATACAAACTTAGTATATTCCGAAGACATAAGATCTGCTTTTCCAAATCAGTCCCAGTGTGAAACTTGTTTCCCAGAGCTGAACTGATAAAATTCTAGGCTGTATCTGCATTTACCAACATATCCACTAAAAAAATGAAAATATACCTTAATTTGCTATAGCAATCATGATATAGTCAAATAACAGCACAGCAACAATTTATTAAGAGCTGCTGTGTAGAAAGTATTGGACTCAATACTTTTTATATGTTACTCAATTTAAGTTTTACCACACCCTTGGGATGTAGTTGGTATTGTCCCCATTTTACAGATAAGAAAAGTTTGAACCTTTGAGAGGTTATATGATTTTTCTATAACAGTTAACATGGGAAGAGTCAGGATTTGAACCCTGTTTTGCCCAACTCCAAACCTGTACTCTTTACTCATCATGCCATACTAAAGATTGCACTAAATGTCTTAACTGGCTGAATGACTAAATTGAGCTGTATTCTCAGATAATTACTTCAAAGTAGTTGAACATGTAGCCACAACCTTGTGGTGAATATAAAATATATAAGAAGAATAAATTTAAAGTGAATTAATTAGTAATGGTTAAGATGTGTCCTTTGCACTACAAAAGTACGTTTGCCCTAAGGATTTTGAAAATGAAAAGCAATTTGAAGCAATAATCCATTTCAATAGAACTTTGCTTTTTAAAATGTCCTTAGCTTGTTTGTGGAGCCAGAATGTACAATGGGGAAACAGTTCCACATGAATGGCAGGATTTAAAAACTCTTCTTGACATTGAAGGAATGTGAAAGTCAAGTTGCATTTTATTCAGGGAGATCTCGTTTTAATATCTGTCTGGGATAGATTCTAGTCGCAAGACACAGGGACTTTGTTTATACCTGGAGAAAAAGAAACAAAAACACTTCCTTTGTGAACTATTATATCCCACTGGACTACAGAATATATTGCATTTTAAGATTAAACAAGCCACATGTGGTAGTTCCTAAGTAATTCCAGGTGTCTGACAGTTTGACCCAGCATAGGCAATGCAATTTTCAGCAAGCAAGCCCTGCAAGCCAGGGGATCCTCCAGGCTAGAATTCACACCCCCACTTTCCACTCTCATCTCCCCTTCACCTCCACCCTCCACCATTGTCTCAGGTTTATGCTGGAGGTTATGATAAATGGGGGTGGGTGGGGTCATCAATAAAACCCAGTTCCAACTACCACCTACTCCTTATTTTTCTAGCAAGGATATTGTCAAAAGCACTTGTTAAAACATTTTACAGAAGCTCAGAAATTAAGTTCCATGTACTGACAGATGTTTCCACACATGTTCTGTTGGAGAACTTCCATGAGAAAATTGTACTAGGCTCGGTCCACAGTGATAGGTAATTGGGGGGAGGGGTACTTACGATACTGCGTCCTCTCAAAATTGAATAGCAGGGTATTTGAGGGCCATTAACCTTGCAAACCTCTCTCATTTGGGGTCCATCTATAAGAGAGGTTTAAGAGAGTATCTTCTCCTTTAAGGGAGAACCATTGCCACCTAATTCCTAGCCCTTGGCCCAGAGGAACACCAGTATTCAAATACATCTCAGGGCCTGACAGACCAGGGAAGCAACTGTATTGAGCAAGACTCTTCCCAAGTCTGCAGAGCCAAGGGCTTTAGTGACAACAGAGATTTAAGAATGAGTGCCTTTTTAGCCCACAAATTAATAATGCGCAATAATTAATAATCAATAATTCTGATTATTTTATACAACCAGCTCCTGGCTCTTGATTAAAGTTACAAAAATAGATATGCAAAAGGTTGTAACCTAAACCAGGTGATCATTGATAAGTCCTCGAAATTTTTTTGTTCAATTTTTGGTTTTCCAACTGCTTGTATAAGTACCTCCCACTTCCCTGCTCACTTTGGGTTATGTGAGCTAATGTGCACAGAAAGTAGCAGAAGACTCCCTGATTTTTCCAAATCAATGCACTGATAACCAAGAACCATCACCTAGAAAAGGACTAAGCAAGTTGGCAGGCAAAGGAAGAAAAAACGAACGGCCAAGAAATGAACAGAGACGGGAGCAAGCAGGCAGACACAGCTTCAACCGTCAATCCGGGGAGCATGTGAAAGAGAACCACTCATAAAGGACTGGGTTTATTTTTAAAGTATATGAAGGATGAAATCTGAGGTTTGGTTTAGAGGGTAGGAATGACACTTAGAATTAAATGGACCACAGTGAATTAGGTCTAGTTGGAGTCTTTGAATGCCATAATTAGACCAAATGCTAGTGTGAAAACAACTTGTGATTGATTGATTCCATTAAGTGTAGAACTGTAATAAAGTTTTATGATAAAGATCGAAATGAATGTGTGGTTGATGTAGTCACTGAGAAAGGGCATGAAATAAGGTACTGAAGACAAGTTACTGGCAGAGTGTAAGAGTAGGATAAAGATGGATTACTCTTGCGTAGGTGGTAAAAGGATGAGATTAAAAATAACATTACATGAGTGCATGATGATAACAAAGCTTAATATAACTCCTTTCATCCATATGCCATTTACAAAATGACTTGAAGGCATGTGGGCATGTGAAAAGAGCCCGGCAATTTCCCTCTGGCAGCTCTGGCTGGAGCAAGTCACAGAAGCTAATTAGCAGTGCACAGCAATGTTTCACAGCTGCTTCAGTCTGGAATGGAAGAACAATTTATCTCCTTGGATGCAGGAGGAAATTTTAGGTGACGGTAATTGCTCAAATTGGATTTTGAGCAAACACACACCACTAACATCTGTGGGTTGGAGGAAAGTTACTGAAATTATCTTGGTATTTTCAGAGATTAGAAGAAAATAGGACTTCAGTTTTCTGGGTACCCCCTCCCCCGGTACAATGGCACAATCTTAACCAGCAGCTAAGACACTAAAGAGGAAGAAACTTGATGTGTGAGAATGGGTAAGAAAGCTTAGGGATCATAAACAAATTAAGAAAGTGAGAAAAGAGCCCCACTATGCAAAATATGGTTACTTTGACAAGCAAGGAGTGGAAAGTGAAAGGTCACTACTGGGGGCCAAAGTGACGTGAGTGGAATGAATGGAGTTTTCAGAAAGATCAGATACGGGATAAAGGACATCAATTTGAAAGGGCAATAAGGTGAGATAAAAAGGGGAATGGTGCTCGAGAGAGGAGTGATCAGAAAAGAATTGGCGTGAAAGCGGGTAACAAGGGCTCCAGTCGTGAAGAGGCTGAGCGCTGGAGGGTTCAGACTGTACTTACCGGCTCCATCCGCGGTGACAATGGCCTCAGGAGAGATGCACACGCCGCGGTCGTACACCGGCAGCTCCTCGCAGGCCAGGCTCTCTGGCCACGAGTGGCGGTACTTGATGAGGATGGGTTCGCAGCCCTGCCGGGCCCGCTCGCACACCGACTTGCAGGGCTTGATGGGCTCGTGCTGGAAGTCGATGGTGCAGATGGGCGCGTACATGGCACACAGGAAGAAGAGCAGGTCTGGGCTGCAGTGGGTGCCCAGCAGACCTTCAAACTGCTCGATGGCCAGGATGGCGTTGGCCTGGGTGCTGTGGTGTAGGTGGTTGGGCATCTTGGTCATGTTCCAGGGCAGGGACTTGCACAGGGGGATGCGGACGGGCTCACAGGCTGCAGCCCGGGCTCCGGGCACCCGGAGCAGGCAGAGAGCAGCCAGGGCGAGCAGCCCCGTCCGCAGCAGCAGCATCCCTCCCCGGCTGCCGGAGACCATGCTCCCGGCACGATGGGACGGGGTGCAGTAGTGGTGCGGCCGCCCAGAGGCCGTCCGCGGTCTCCTCCTCCTCACCGAGGTGGACTCAGTGATCCGGAGCTTCTCCTCCCCCCGCACTCTCCCAGTTTCCTAGGATCAAATTCCCCCAATGAGGTCCCACGGCTGCGCCCTGGTCCACCGCCGCCCGCGCCGCTCCCGCCCCGGCGGCTCTTCGCCGACGTCTGAGCCTCGCAGGAGCAGCGGCACCCTTTTATTCCGCTCTCGGGCAGAAGCACCGGACCTCGCCAATCAATCAGAGGAGCGGAAAACCCGAGGGGGAGAGGAAGAGATCAAAACAAAAGAAGAATTCAGCCGAGGTAGCTGGGGATGCGGGGTGTCACGGCCCCTAGATCCCAAAAGGTGCTAAAGGCAGCATTCAATGACCAAGGGGGGGACAGGAGGAAGGCGAGGAAATCGGGGAGGGGGACTCCGAATCGCAGGGTGGGGTGGAGAGGGATGCAGTAAGAGAGGCTGGAGTCCGGTAGGCCAAGGAGGAAGATGGAATTCTCGGGGTGAACGGCTGGCAGCTGCCGCGGCCACAGTGGCAGAGGGACGCGCGGGCCGAGCCTCGCGGGGAGGTCTGCGCCTCCAGCCCTGCTGCTCTTCGCTTCCCCACCTCGGGGCCACAGGGACGGCTCCGCCCCGCAGCGCCGCCCCTGCCCTCCGACTCCTGCTCTTCTTCCCAGGAAAAGGACGGAGGGTCGGGGACAAGAAGGTTTGTGGTGGATGGGGTTTGGAGGATAGCCTTGAGAAGTAGTGAGGATGCCATTATCCAAGGCTCGGCTGACTCGAGTCGCACACCCCGTGAGGAGGAGCGCGTCTCTTCTCCACTGGGAAGCCCGTCGTAGTCCCCACTCCTGGGAACTTCCTGTCCCCAGATATGAGCCCCTCGCACTTCCATGAAGAGCCCACCCCAATCTCCAACTGAGAAGTCTCCCTCTTCCCCCAATTCCCCACTTGGGAATCCACCCTACTCCCTGGAGATACTCCCTTTAAATAAACTGCAGAAACTTAGACCTGAGGGGAAGAGGCTCAAGCAATGTCACTTTAAATGTCCAAGTCCCAGATAACAGGGACAGCTGTGAACAGTAGTGGCGCCTTATCATCCCAAAGCTTAGTGACAACAGAAGTCTGTGCTTTTTAAAAACCAGATGGGGGAGAATTGCTTCTCATAAAAAGGGAGAAAATGTGTACAATTGCAAATAGGCCACCAAAAGCAAGGAGCAGGAATTTTTTTTTTTCTTTTAAATTTTTCTTTGGCTTGCAGCATCAGAACTTTTGAGTTTTGCCTTTTAGGTTTGAGCATGGAAACTAACAGCTGTTAAGTGCTTGACTTTTTCTTTCTGATTTTACTAAAATAAAATGATGCATTATTTAACTCTTCTCACTAATAATTTCACCTAACACTTGAGAGAAAGGTGTAGGAAAATTACACCATACAGGTAACAATGATGATGATGACTATATTTAAATAAATAAGTAATAAAACTTCCCCTTTCCAACCAGATGAGTTCAATCAAGAGGAAAAAGTAGAAAACAGATACTTGTGGGCTGCTCCTTCTACTAATGAGCCCTGCCTCTTTCCATCCCTCCCTTTTCAGGACAGATTATAAATGAAATGACCTGCAAAGGCGCTGGCACAGGGTACTTTCAATAGGAAATCACTGAGCAAAAGGATTGCAGAATGTCAGAAAACAAAGCCCCCACTGAGCAGAAAAGGAAACAAATGCTAAAGCAAAACAGGAAGTCACCTTTACTCTGCATCAGTAAAATATGTCTCTGCTTTAATGCAGCCTTTTTCACAGTCAATAATAAGCAGAGGAAAATATGCCCCCACTTCAGGGAACAGAGTGGGATGTATTCAATTCTCCAACTCTGTCTTGGAGACAACACTTATAAAAATGTAAGTTCTTACTTGAGTTTTTGGAATTTTATCTTCAAAATGACCATAAACGGCAGCATGTGGCTGCTGTAAATTTTTTGGAAGGAAGTTTGTTCCACTTAGGAGAAAAAAAACAACAGATGGTAGATAGGGAATCATTTAGCTAGTGTACAAACTCTGCCTGTTCTACAATTATTTAGTGTTATCTAAGAAATAAGGCAAAAAAAAAAAAAATATACAAATGAATGAGAAATAAATGATATAGCAAGTAAAATTTGGAGGAAAAAAGCAATAAAACCAATCAATATTAGAATATTAGAGCTATTCTATATGAAGAAACTAGCTGGGAATGGCGATAAATTAGAAGAAAGAATTGAGAAGTAGATAAAATAGATTGTTTGCTAAATACCTTTTCCCTTTCATCTTAAATCTTACAGCACAAGAAGAAATGAACCAATTGTTTTAATGATTCTATAATTCTAAAATAAAGTCTGTTTTCCTTGCCAAGCACAAAAGTTGGTTATCTTTTCTTTCTTCATTCATCCAAATTCGTGCTTTTTATCACAACACAAAATCAATTTCACTGCTTCTGGGAAACCTTTTTGAATACTCTGCCTGTTCATTTTTCTAGCTAGTTCCTCTTGAATATTGTTCATTTTTGGAAACTGTTCTTTAGCACCTGCCAATTTATTGCTTCAAAAAAAATTTTTCATTATTTCATTATTTCTTTGGGTGTGTTCTGCCTTCCTAAAATTTCTTTTTGAAAGGAAATAATCCATCTTCTACTTCTTTAGAAGTGGGCATTTGAAAAATGTTGGCTGATGATGAAATTTGGAATGCAATAGTTTATATATTAAATTATAGAAATCTTAATGAGAACTAAAAAAAAAAAAATCAGTAAATAGTGATAGCTGAGGTTTGGAAATAGGCTATGTGATCATGAAGGAAACACTAAACTTAGAAAAAGCATGTTGTTGTTATGTGCCATCAAGTCGAACTCAACTCATAGCGACCCCTCCTTGGGTTTCCGAGGCAGTATCACTACGGAAGTAGAGTGCCCCATCTTCCTTCCGAGGAGTGGCTGGTGGGTTTGAACCACCAGCCTTCTGGTTGGCAGTCAAGTGCCTTAGGCACTATGCTACCAGAGCTCCCTAGAAAAAGCATAGATCACCATTATTGGGTGAGCTGTACCCTTCAAAGTGAGTGACTTCAAATACACCCACAGTTAGAGAAAATTAAGGGAAGGATGGTCCCCTGGAGGAAAGGGGTCATAGGCAAATTATTTGCTTTATATTCTGTGCTACAGTTGGGTTTTTTTTTTTTTTTTTTTTTCCTACAGTTTTATTTAACTAGAATTTAACTGACAGAACACTGATCTTTGTGTAGAACTGCACCTAGGCTACAAGAAGGACATTTAGACATTTCTGACAACTGTTGAAGAAATTTCAGAGTACACATTATGCAAGCAACAAACAAGCAGCTGGAGCATTGGAGTTTATAAATGGTGTCTTGATGGGCATAGCAATTGTGGTCTTTACAACTCATCTTTACCAATTAAAGAGGTTTGTGCAGTGGGTTTCATATTAGAGGAAGTTGTCAGAGTGGCAAATGCAAGTTATCACTACTGATACCCTGCTGAAAAAAAATCTAAACCAGACCAGATTCCAGAATTTCCCCAAGACACATCCAGTAGGTCTTTTCCAGGCTGAGTGGATCACTTCCAGAATAACACAGACATCTGGCTCCATGAGAGCTGCAGCATAGCGCCCCCTAGCACTACATTGGAAAGCACTGCCAACGAGTCCGATCCGACTCATAGCGGCCCCTCCTTGGGTTTACCAGGAGGTATCACTACGGAAGAGCTATGGGCCAATTCTGGGTTCAATAGCTGTTTGGAAAGTGCACCCAGAACCAGTTATGGCCAACCAGGGTCTTCTTAGACTGCATACTGGCAATCTGATCACTGGCATTTCATTTAAGTGCCTATGTCAAAAATTTCCATGGTGATGTTAAGAAAAACTCATGCTATAGGTCATCACTATGAAACAGCCTTATTACCAGAATTTAAATTTGACCACTTTACTGAATAAGGATATAATGATAATAGAAGACAAGATTTACCAGTCTGAGACTGGAGGAACCCCCAAGACTATTGCCCTAAACAACCTTCTAACTGGAAATTCAATACACTCCTGGAGGTCACCTCAGCCAAATAGATGGGCCTATAAAATAAACAGTCATATGTGCACCTGACAACAATCAACCATTTGAGCCCACAAGAGCAAGTTTGGCCAAAACCAAAGAGTAGAAGGCAAGGAGAGATAAGGAAACCAGACGAATGGAAACAGGGAAACTAGGGAGGAAATGGGGAGAGTGCTGGCACCTTGCAGGGATTGCAACCAATGTCAAGGAAAAATTTCTGTATGGATTATTGATTGGAAAACAAATTTGCTATCTAAATTTTCAAAAATAAATAAATAAATAAAGCACAATAAAATGCTAAAAAGAAAAAAAAAAACTGCAATGTCCCATTTGCTCAGTAATTAAATATTAACATTATTTCTCATCTGTTTGAATAAACTTTTACCCTAGATTCCTGATAATAAGACTACCTACTTATTTCTTAGAAGGTTTGGTGGCACAGTGCCTAACCAGAAGGCTGGCAGTTCAAACCCACTAGCCACTCCTCAGAAGGAAGACTGGGCAATCTACTTTGGTAGTGATACCGCGTCAGAAACCCAAGGAAAGGTCACTATGAGACGGAAATACTCCTAAAAGCAGGGTTGATAAGGTAAATAATTAACTGATACAGCATGGCATTGACCAGTCAGAAATGACTGTGGATAGTCCCACTCTGTACCAACTCAGCATCAGTCCTAGGTACTCAAGGAACAAGGAAAGTAGAGTCTATTGAGTACCTACTGTGTGAAGCACATAAACCACGCAACAGTGTTTTACAGGAGGTTTTCGTTCCTATGATGAAGAAACTGAGAATCAGAGGAATGAGGTAACTTCCCAAACTTCACACAGACTGCTAGAGGTGGGGCTTGAATCCATGCTTGTTTCACAATTCCAACAATCACGCTTTTTTGTAGCAGAAAGAAAGCTGGAAAGGGAAAGACCTGGGCTCTCTGTGAGTCTGCGTCTGGGTCTGAGTTCTGACCACACTGTCAAGTATTGGCTCTGCCTTCCCAAGAAGAGAATATGAAGACTTAAACTTCAAATGGGGCTGCCTTCCTGCTCACATCCTCTACCCTCAGTGCTCTACAGACCTAGTATTTCCTTGCGTTCTACTCTAGGAAGATCCTACCCTTTCCAGTCTCCAAGAAATCAAGTTAAAACTTCTCATCTGTTAGCTACATTAACATGGTTGTTGTTACCCACTATTGTCCATTGGCCCCCAACTCATGGTGACTCCACACAACAGAGTGAAACACTGTCAGTCCTGTGGGATCCCCACTATCAGTGGCAGATTGAATCACTGCTGTGATTCATAACATTAGAGTAATGATTCTCAAACTGTAGCATGCAGCAGAATCCCCTGTAGGACGTTTGAAAACACATGGTAGATAATGACATTATGCATTTTTTCAATATCCATATAACTGTATAACACAAGAGTGAACCCTAATGTAAACTATTGACTGTAGTTAATAATGATGTATGAATATTTGTTTATCAATTGTAACAAATACACTACAGGAAAATTTTCTAGGATCATATTGAGATATTTGATAACAAATTACCCAACGGAAAGGGCCTAAGTGTTAACACAGTTCCACCTAGTGCCAGCAGAACCGTTCCCTGGAATGAGTTTAGTACTCTAGAGCGCCAGTCAGCTCATTTGCCACATCTGGGAAGTCTGACCTGCTGACCTTCTTGTGAAAGCAGGAACATTAATCATCCCATGCAACTTTCCCCGAGGATCCTTCCTAATTGAGACTTTGACTCTCAAGGTGGCCCTCAGCTATCTCACTTTCCTCATCACTGGCTAATCACTCCATTTCTGGCTAATACTCTTTAAATCTTTCTCCCTATTCTTCCATCCCAGAGAACTGGATCATTATAGTGCAACTTAGGCCAGAACAGCTGGGTCCACTCAATGCTAACAATCTTCGTAAGTCAACAGTTGTAGAATTTCCTAATTACAAGTCTCAAAAGGTGAATGCAGACATCTTGCCTATTTCTTGGGGTATATTTAATAACCTTTCAGAGACAAGACATTTCTTAGAATGTGGCAGTATGAAGAGGCAAATGCAAATATTGTTTCATTCTCCCTCTGTAAATTGTTTTCCTATCAACCATCTAGAATCTATCCCTTAAAAACCCATTTTCACTTGCTCGATTTTTTTTTTTTTTTTTTTGGCTCCTTTTCTCATATGCTTATTCACTAAGTTGGTAGCAGCATGAGTTGGAATTCAGTCAGTACGAGCGGCTTATCCTTTGCATTTCTTTATAGTTTTTATTAGGAATAGATGTTGAATTTTCTCAAATACTTTTTCTGCAACTATTGAAATGACCTTTTTTTTCTTTTTTAAACATTTTGTTGTGGTTTGGGTGAAAATTTACAGAACAAATTATTATTCCACTCAAAAATTTATACACATTTTGTTTTGTGATATTAATTGCAAAAAAAAAAAAAAAACCTCGCTGCCATCAAGTCATAGCAACTCCCTTGGGATTTTTAGTGAAGCAGATCGTCTAGTCTGCCTTCCAAGGAGTAGCTGGTGGGTTTGAACTGCCAACCTTCTAGTTAGCACTCAAATGCCTTTGACACTACACCACCAGAGCTCCTTTTCCCAGCTCTATCCCTTGGCAAATGTTGTCCTCTTGATCTATGCATGATTGAATGAGTACAAAAACCAAGAAACCAAACCCACTGCCTCCGGATTGATCCAGATTCATAGGAACCCCCAAGGCAGTAAATCTTTACAGAAGTAGATTGCCCAGTCTGCTTCCACAGAGTGGCTGGTGAGTTTGAACTGCCAACCTTCTGGTTAGCAGTCAGATGCCTTAGTCACTGTGCTACTAGAGCTCCCTCCTATAACTTATCTATAGGCTTGTCTATCATTTGACTGTCAGTTGAGTCACAGGCATTAAGTTCAGTTCCTAGTTTGAAAAGTGTCTAAGGGCCATAGTCTCAGGGGTTCCAGCATTCTTCATCAGACCAGTAAATTTTTTTTTTTTTTTTATGATTTTGAGTTTTGTTCCACATTTTCCCACACCCTATCACTCTAAGGAGTTCTGGTGGCATAGTGCCTAAGATATTTTACTGCTAACCAGGAGGTTGGTGGTTCAAACCCAACAGCCACTCCTTGGAAGGAAGATTGGGCAATCTACTTCCACAGAGATACTGCCTCGGAACCCAAAGAGGGGTCGCTATGAGTCAGAGACAACTTAGTTGCACACAACAACAACAACAACTGCAAACAACTATCACTCTATCTATCTCTATCTATCACTCATTGTGATCCCTTTCAGAGTGGTCAACAGTGGTAGCCAGGCATCATCTTCCCAGTTTTGAAGCTAACTGTGGTGGTTATGTTTGTGCGTCAACTTGGCTGGGCCTGGTTCAGTGGCTGGCAGTAGTTATTCCCCATGATGAGACTGGCAATCAACTCCATGGTGGGATCTACCATAAGCAGCTGAGTAGCTGCTTTGGGTATGTGGTCCACTTCCCGTATATAAGCAGCAGCTTTGGGAATGGTCTCTAGCTTATGGCATGCTTGGACCCTATATGTAGCCGTGTTGTTGTTCAGCAGCCTGCCATGCTCTGCTGACCTTGGGACTTACAATGGACTTAAATTAATGGTCTGCCATGTGGTTTGGTGACATTGGAATTGTGCCTTTTTATTTGTCAACCTTGGGTTTGTCAGCCTCAGCAGCCAGCAGCTGTCTGAGTGAAGGAAAGCATCTAGCTCCAGTGGGCCAGGAGCAGGAGGCAGAGCTGGACCCCAAGGTGGAGGGGCTTTCACCCAGCCCCTAGAGTCTGGCACTTTGAATTTGGACTTAAAGACTCCAAACTGTAAGAGAATAAACTCCTGTTTGTTTAAGCCATCCCATTTGCAGTATATTCTATATTCTTGTCAGAGCGGCACTAGGTAACCAGAACACTAACACATTCTCACTTGTAAGCAAAATATAATCTACTTTCAATGATAAAAGATTACAGACTTCCCTAGAATGTTATTGTCTATGGGAGTTCATTTATATTTCTTCATAAATAACATAAATGTTTTGTTGTTGTTGTTGTTGCTATATGCCGTCGAGTCGGCCCCGACTCATAATGGTCCTAATTATGGTGATCGTGGTGGTGAACAAGATGATTATAAAAGTATAGAACATTGTTTCTAATGGAAGCAAAGTGGACAGGATACACAGGAAATGAGAAATTTTTTTTCAGGGAGGGGGATATAATCTCTGAAGTAGATTTAAACGAATATTTTTATTTTGAAAAAGAATTCATCCATTGATTCATGCATTCAATCAGCGAATATGTATTGCTTGTCTTTGAAGTCCCAGGCAGTTTTAGGTTTGGGATATGGATAATGCAATAAACAAAGTCTGGGTCATCATAAAACTTACATTCTTAGACATTTTCTCCACAAAATGGAAAGAACTGCATGGTCAGTCCTGTATCTTAACTGAGGAAAGACTGAGTTAAAACATTGTTTATGTTATAGCAAAGACGATTTATACTAGATCTAAAAGAATGTTCCATTGCAGAGGTTAGTAAAGGCTTGAATTTGTCCCTTAGAAGTTGAATTATCATAGAAGGAGAGGACACTGTTCTCTTCAAAAAGTTTAGATGACACCACTCGGCAAGCCAGGCTACATCCACGACTGTTTTCTTCATATGTTCCATAACGCTAGTGTGGAAGGAAATGGAGATTTGGTGGGGGAAGGAGTCGGGAGTGTGAAGCTTTGAAAGAACTGGCAGGTAAAAAATGATTAACCTGGAATTTCTGATGGTGTGTATAAATTGCTTGTGAAAAACTTCTTACATTTCATTGACATATTTTCATGCTAACATATCTATTTAGCCACTTTTCATATAGTACAAGCCTAAATGTGTTCATCTGAAATATGTCCTGCAGGTGACATATTTAATGTTTCATTTTAGGTCGATATTTTCATTTTATTTTTGCTTCCCCTCCCACATCATTCATGGGCATGTTTTTTACAGAAAATTGTATTTTCTTTCCTAAGTATAAAAAATATTAACTAGAAATAGCTGTAAGACCATAATTGCCAAGTTTGTACAGGGCTAAAGGAACTCTCTTCACTGGCACCACATCAAAAATTCACTGGGTGCTGAGTAGTGTTTTAAAAAGTCATTTATGGTGAAAGGTTAGGTGAGGAACTCTACAGTGCCTTACATCTGCTATGCATTTTGTTTTAGAGGCTGTTTTTCTCTGAAGAATGTTTGGTCAAGCCAACAACAGGCTAAGATTTTTTCCCTAGAGTATTTAAGAAGCAAAGGGAAACTCATACAATTGTAGCATTCAATACATAGCAAGACTGTGCAAAAGAAGTAAGGGCAATTAAACTACTTTGGATAGAAAAGAGTTCACCACAGAGCTCCTTCAATCAAAATACAGAAAAGAATATATTATCCAAATAGACAGCCAACCAATCATTTCTATCTAGCTATTAGTAATGCCAGGGAAACACAAATTTCTAGTTTCTATTTGTGGAGCAACTTATTCTACATTTTTAACAAACATAATGCTCTTTGGGTATTCACACATTCCATGTGTTCAGCCTAAATGCAAATTTACTTTATCTTTCTTGAACATAGAAAATTAAAATTCTTGTCATTTCATACATAGATTTCAAAATATTTAAACTACATATTTCTATTTGAAAATGGCTGTCATTAGTATTATTATGATAAGGCTACTATATGTGATAGAAATGAACTATGAAGGGAAGAGATGGAGACAAACTTTGATAGGTGTCCATGATCAGCAAACATGCACTCTCCAGAAAAGGAAAGAGAGATGTGGAATGATAAAAAGAGGTGCAGCAAAAACAGGTTGCAAGGATGCTAGGGATGAGTTAATGCTCATGGGGAAGCAGTAAGATAGTTCCACACAGAGGAGGAATGGTCCACTCTTCCTCTGAGGACTAAAAATATTGGAGGGTCCTGAGCAAGAAGTGACTTTTCTTACCAATACATTTGGAAGAATAGAGTCTCTCGGTTTTTCTTTCATTTTGGGTGCTTCAAGACCTGTCCAGTGCCCCTTGTGGTCCCTTCTAGGGGTAGCTTAGGCACTGCATGGAGGTGGGTAATGGTCTAGAACTTACATGACTAGACACTTAATTATTTTTAATCCTGGGGTCAAGAATTAGCAAGCCCTGTTCAATATTTTAGGAGCTCTGGTGGCATAGTGCCTAAGGTATTTGACTGCTAACCAGAAGGTTGGTCGTTCAAACCCACCAGCCACTCCATGGAAGGAAGACTGGGCAATCTACTTCTATAAAGATTTACTGCCTTGGAAGCTATGAGTCAGAATCAACTCAATGGCAGTGATTTTGGTTTTGGTTTTCGTTAAATATCTTTAAAACCACATTCTCCAATCAACTTTATTAATAATATCCATTAGTCTGTCTGCTGTGACTTATTTTTTAATTGGTTCCTAATTTGGATATGTTTGTTTATTGGGCCCTTCAAGATTTACCAGGAATCTAATTCATCCCACTGGTCTCAGGGACTACTGTATGTCCCTGGAGTCTATCTAGTTCTCTATAATGTGGACGGTAATGAGAAATCTGTGTGGTGCCTCTCAGTAATACATCACCAAAAAGGATGCAATATTTAAAAAATATGTTTTTGATCCCGTGGTGCAATGAATTACTTGGTATGGCTTTTCTAGCCATAGTCTTTGTAATTCCCACTGGGTGGGACCATGGAAATAAGGTGTGTAGAACTCTGATGTTGGGAATGGTTAGTTTCATCACTCTGTCGGGCTTAAAATGAGCCTTCCAAGAGACAGGGGAATCTCATTGGCATCAAGATAGAAGAGCTGGAAGTGAAGTAGGATGCATCCTTGGACCCCAGATCCCTGCACTGGACCTCCTCAGCAGAAACACCTGTCAGAGAGAGAAATACCCTGCAAAGAGAGATGCCCAGCACAGGCATGGTGGCAGTAGAACTAAGAGGCATGAGAGAGCGGCAGGCTTACCTAGCACACAGAGCGAGAAAGCTAAGTGCCTTTGGGCAGGAGGCTTGCTGGCAGAGCAACGGACAATTAGGTATACATATCAGCAGAACTAAAAGACCTTTGTAACACTTGCCCAAGTAGGGCAGAGGCCAGACCAAGAGGCCAAGGGCCAGAGAGGCATGTCTGAGGGCACAGCAGAGGGGAGACTGTCCTGATTGAAGAATTGCATCCTGAGCAAATTCCTGACCATGAATTGTAGTCTGTTACGGCCCTAATAAACTTCATAACTGTATTGTCTGTGAGTCCTGTGTGGCCACTATAACAAATTATCAAATCCAGCAGAGAAGTAGTGAGTGCCGAGGTACAGTTGGTGTCAGAACTGGTAAAAGGCTGGAGGGTGGCAGCATGTCTGGCCTCATAGGAATAAGCCTTGGGCTGTTGATGGTGATTCTATTTCCCTCTCATGAGAGTGGAGGAGGTCAGAAGATGCCACCTCCAAGCTCTTTTTGCAACCCCAAATACTATTCTTATTAATAATGTTTTACTTACGAATAGGACCACAAAGAACAAATAGGTCACAGAATGATAGCATATAAAATACTGTCTGCCAGGACTTTAACTCACAATATTTACTTTTTTCATGGATATCCATGACTCTTCAACCAATTTTCCTCTCATATTGCCTGTTCTTTGCCTACCTATAAACAAAAATGCCCTGGAGATTTAGTACTACATAAATATAATACTGGAACAGATGGTGTGGTGAATAACCTTTTTCCCCTCAGTAAACCCAGAACTGAGGTGCTTTTGACATACTGTGTGTTTTTATAAGGCCAAAATCGTGTTAGATGTTTTTATAACATGAGTAGTATTTGGGAACCTGATCTGTACAGTGGCTAAAGCCATAAAATACTCTCAGGTTCTGAGGCACAGTCATGAAAACCACTGAGATTATGTGTGAATTGCTTACAATTTGACACGTGTCCTACCAGGTTTATCATTTATTGTTACACCAAGTTTCTCCAGCTTGTTTTATTTGCAACTCCCCACTGATAAAATAATGAATTCAGAGTGTGTTCACATGGGCCTACAAATCAAGATTCAAGTCAGGTCATAAATACGTTCTCCATCAAATAGAATAGTTATAAAACAGTGCTGCCTTTGGGGTAAAATTTTATAAATCCATTTCCATTATTAATTGGTTTATAAGTTGTTTCTAAAAATTCACATCTGGTAAATCCTAAACTGATCTATCATAATTTTTGTTTAAGAGAATGTCCACACAAACATATGTATTTACTACATAACAAGAACATGTAACTCCAAAGAGGGTGATGCTTTTAGCTAAAGCACTCTAAAGTCCTTTACTTGTTGAAAGGATTCTTTTCTTGACTACTTATTAACATTAGACTATGTTAGATAAGGGAGCTCTGGTAGTGTAGTGGCTAAGGCACTTGACTGCTAACCAGAAGGCTGGAGGTTCAAACCCACCAGCCACTCCTGGGAAGGAAAGTTGTGCAATCTACTTCCATAGTGATACTGCCTCGGAAACCCAAGGAGGGGTTGCTATGAGTTGGTCCCACTCCGACTCCATGGCACATAACAACATGTTAGGTAAAATATGTTCTTTAAAATCTCTAACATAGCAACTGCAAAAAGTAGCAGTAGAGTGTATAATTTCTGAAGTAATAAAGGGGAAAATACAAGGGGGTTGTGGAGAAAAACCAAAAATAACTAAAAGCTTCAGCATGTATCTCTGTATTTTATGACAGTGGACATACCTGAACATGATTTATGTTTGCAAATTATCCAGAGGATGCATAACACCCCAACCCTGTGACTTTTGAATCCCACTCACTAAACCCAGTGTTCTCTCTCTCTATAAGTCACATATACACATATATAACTATAATACTTATTTCTTCTTATGACCTCCACTCATTTTTAGATCAATGCTCTAAGTCTGCATTTTAAGCACTTAGAAGACATAAACGATTTACCTGTCTCTTTCTACTCTCTAGGTCATACAACACTAACAACAACATGATTGAATCTATATATTAACAAATCAGTGAACTGGTTAGGAACAAAAGGCCAGACTGAATATAATTTGAACTTTGATCTGGTTGTTTGTAGGTGTTGTTAGGGTTTTTAAAACCTATCTACAATGGTAAACTAATCCATAATACAATTCACACAGATTTAATCATTCTATGCAATCAGAAGTATATGTTAATTGCTTTATTGATGCTGATAATTTAGAGGAGAAAAAGAAAGGAGAAAAAACAGGTCACCAGGAAATGTAGAGAAACCATCAAGGGTTGGAAATCAGTTTTCAGTATCAGGGAAAGGATAAGAAGCTTCCCAGACAGTTTCATCAGGTATCTATCAACACCACCTCTTTCCCTCTTTTTAACTCTGATTAAATGACCCTGACTTGATAAGTGAATCACCTTAAGGTTAGAATGAGATTCAGTGTCTCCTTATGGCCTCTAAGAAAGACAAGACAATCTACATTTGTGAATAATGTGATCAACTGTAACTAGAATCTGCCTATAGCCTTTATCTATGCAGCACAGTGTGATTAGAAAGAGCTTTTGAAATATTCAAACGTGCACAGGCATTTCCTTGGCTTTTGAATTTGAATTACAACACAAGCGAAATACATCTCTTCATAAAGGCATTCTATTCCAAAGAAAATGATTTTTAATGTTTATGAAGCTCTTTAAAGCTTTATGAATATCCAGTAACAAATCTTAAATTTGATTGATTGAAAGTAAACTTATTAGACAATTTTAAAGTTAGACTTTCCCTTATAGTTTGATTAATTGACCATTCTACGAGTTCATAATAATTTATCCACATTAAATATTTCCCACAAAGCTCTAAAACATTAGGTTGACTTGAAAATTCTACTGGACTGCTATTTTGTTTCAGGACAGTGCACTGAACCAAAAAATTCACTGAAAACAGTATTTGATGCTCTTTGGCAGATGCACATTTACCAGTTGCCTTCAAGTCAACTCCCAATCACGGCAGCCCCACGTGCCTCACAGTGGAACGGGCCTCCATAGGGCTGTCAATGGCTGGTTTTTCTAGCGGCCCATCACCAGGTCTCTTTTCTGAGGCCCTTCTTTGTAGACTTGAACTGTCAGTCTTTGTAAACTTTGTAGACTTGAACTGCCAGTCTTTTGGTCAGCGGCTCAATGTGTCAGCCATTTGTACCACCGGGAGACTTTTTTTTCAGACAAACATGAAATACAAAATGGCTAACCTTAAACAAAGATCGGATTGTTACCAATTAATTTTTCTTTAATGTAATGTTTCAAAAATGTTCCAGAAACCTCAACTTCTTAAAAAAAAAAAAAAAAAAGAGTTTGTCACTCAGAGAGGGATTGGTGCAGGAGATCCTGGATAAAGTGGGAGAACAATGTGGAACAAAACTCAAAATCGTTGAAAAAAAAAAAACACCGAGTTTGTTGGTCTGATAGAGCCTGGTGAGACCCCTGAGACTATGGCCCCTAGCTGCCCTTCGGGTCTGGAATTGAACTCACTCCTGTGGCTCCCAGAAAATAATAGACAGGCATATGGGCTGAACATTTATATCAGGTAGATACACTACTTGGAGTGATCAATCATGGGAGAACAGAAGGACACAGGAAAGAGGTAACTATGGGGAGGATTTGGGAAGAAAGCTGTTACATTGTGGGGAATTGCAGTCAATGTCATGAACAAAATGTATATGAACAGTTAGTTGTATGGAAAATGAATTTGCATTGTAAACTTTCACCCAAATCACAATACAAATTTTTTTAAAAAAGAGTTTGTGCCAACCTCAGTGTGACTGCATTTGGCCATTCCTAAATGGACAATCTAAAGGTTATAACTCTAAATATTAAGAATGCAAACAAATGAACAAAAACATTTTTAGATGAACTATATCATAAGTTCTGTGGCTCATTCATTCCCTTTTCACCTTCTTGGGGATCAAAGATGTAAAGTGAACATTGAAATTTATAAAAATGGTCACAGGATTTATCTGTTACTATTAGCGCAATACAGGCAATCAAAATGCATTCTATAGTTCAACTTGGTCTTTCCAAAAGAAGAAAGCTTTTGGAAGAAAATCTAATGCTGTAAATAACAAAATCTAAATGCACTGACATCTTGAAATCACCTCTCCTACAAAATACTTCATGCCTCTTTCTGGCTCAGTGAAAAACATTACTTGTAATTGGAATAGCATTCTAACACTAAATAATTTTAGCACTAGATTTTTCTGTAGGCCATTATCCTTTAAGGTGAACACTTGGACACTTTCAGCCCTGTGACTGACTGCAACAACAACAGACATTGGCCTGGACTTACTTAACCAAGAGTTTAGTCAGGACTTTCTCCTTTGAGGCACACAGGTGCAGAGAGGAGCCAAATAAAACTGAACCCACTGTTTGAGGTTATGAAGAGTGAATGTAATGGCACATACTTAAGTGATTTTATTTTTCTATCAGAAAGTGTTCCAACTATAACATGACATGGTGTGAGGACAAGTCAGAGATCTTCAGAGAAAGCAGGGTCTGAGCTTTATCCATTTTCCTATCCTCAGCATGATACCTTAGAGTCAAAAAAAAAAAAAAAAAAAAAAAAAAAGTGTGTAGGTGTTTAATGATTGTCATTTGTGAGAATGAGTGAATGAAGTGAATAAACAAAGAAACAAAAAATAGGTATCCTTGTATTATGGTTACCTGATATAGCAACCTTTTTTTTTAATTTTTATTGTGATTTGGGTGAAAGTTTACGGAACAAAATCACATTCCATACAGCAGCTCATATACACTTTGTTTCATGACATTGACTGCAATTTCCCACAATGCAACAGCTCAGCTCCCACTTCCTCCCCATAGTTACCTCTTCCCTGTGTCCTTCCCTCCCATGCACTCCTGGCACCCAAGCTGTCTCCCTGTGCATCCACAGTCCTTCTATTCTCCCATGATCGATCCCTCCAAGGGTATAACTACCTAATGTAAATGTTCAGCTCATATGCCTATCTTTTGTTTGGCTGGAAACCACAGGAGTGGCTTCAATCCAGACCTGAAGGGCAGCTAGGGGCCATAGTCTCAGTGGTTCCATCGGGCTCCATCAGACCAGCAAACTTGGTCCCACTTTTTTTTTTTAATGATTTTGAGTTTTATTCCACATTGTTCTCCCATTCTATCCAGGATCTCCTACATTGATACCCCTCTGAATGGTTGACAATGGTAGCCGGGGACCATCTAGTTCTTCTAGTCTCATAATCACATAGGCTGAGGATCACATGGTGTACCAGTTGCTTGGACTAATTGTTTCCATGCGTCTTTGGTTTTCTTCATTCTTCTTTGCTCTGGATGAGGAGAGACCCATTGTTGCATCTAGATGGTTGCTTTCAAGCTTTTATGATCCCAGTCAATACTCACCAAAGTAGGATGTGGAACAATGTTTTGTGTAGTATGTTATGCCAATTGAGCTTGATGTGCCCTGTGACTATGGTCCCAAGCCCACAAGTCCAACTACTTACTCCCACTAGGTAGCTGGCTGTGGCCAAGAAGTGACTACAACCTTGTCCCTTGTCAGCTCTACTATATACCTGAGAATTCTTACAGAACATACAAATACACTTTAGAAACATTGTCTGCCAATCCTATACTTGGTCTTGGGCACACTGCCCCCTACATAGACATACCTAATAGTTCAGCCTGTCCACCCATCTAGCTGTCATTACCCATGTTTGCCTTCATTGACAACGCAGGTCTGTATGTGCAAAAGGGTTCATCTTCTTTGTCTGTACCTCCCATGCATCTCTATCTTCCTTTCCTCAATGCCATCATGTTGATCACTCACATTTGGTACATTGTCCTTCTCTTCACCCAAATCAATACTTGTCTCTACCTAATAGTGTTCCCTCCCCTCCCCTTCCACCCCTCCCTGGTAACCAACAAAGAAAATTTCCTTCCATATATAAACCTTTCCTTGACTTTTTACAATAATGGACTAATACAATAGTTATCCTTCTGTGATTGACTTATTTCACTTAGCATAATGTCCTCCAAGTTCACCCACATTATGCGGTGTTTCACAGATTCTATGTTATTCTTTAGGGTCTGGTGTAGTAACTTTCTGTACTATAAAAAGGTTTTGGTGTAGCAAATAACGTTTGTTAATTTCAAAATACATTTTCTTGGTAAGGATCAATCCAACATTGTTGTTGTTGTTGTTGTTATGTGCCGTCGAGTCGGCCCCGACTCATAGCGACCCCTCCTTGGGTTTCCGAGGCAGTATCACTACGGAAGTAGGATTGCCCAACCTTCCTTCCGAGGAGTGGCTGGTGGGTTTGAACCGCCAGCCGTCTGGTTAGCAGGCAAGTGTCTTAGCCACTATGCTACCAGAGCTCCCAATCCAACATTAGTGAGGGTAATAGGAAGAAATTAAGCAGCCCTGGGAGGTCATCCCCAGGTCCCTCATGGCCAGAGCTCTCAGGGAGGATCCAGAAGTTCAGCGAGGCTGCTCAGCCTCAGTCATCAGCATGAGGAAGCACCAAGAGTCCTGGCAGACAGCCTGCCCCAAACTCATGGCTCTTCAAAGGAACAGAAGAAGTGGACTGGGACTGAGACTTTCTATTGAAGTGTCAGCCAAAATCCTTTAGGGTCTTGTCGCCCCAGGATCCTCAGGCTTTTGACATTCTCCAAACATCTCTTTCATATAAAATGTACTGATGTATATTATACTCGAGGCTGGTAGGATACCTATAAGATGATTTAAAATGAATGCCAAATGCCTCAAGGATGTAAGTGAGGCTCAGCTAGACACAAGAATAAAGAGCCTCCCAGCCCCCCAAACACACACAGACCTCCGATGCTGTGGGGTGCACATCACATGAAGATACACACACATTCACACACTGACAGAGCACACACACATACACACACATGCTGGTACGTCTTCCAGACCACCTGCTCCCACAGCAGGAGTCCTCAGCATTTGGACTGCTGGGAGCTGAGGCTGGATGTGCCCTGCCAGTGGGCTCAGCTGGGGCAGACAGGTGGTCTCTCCATGGAACTGTGAGCACCTCCTTCACCTCCTCAGGGAGGGAGGGGATGAATTAAAGCTTTCCATACTATCTTAAGGAGCTCTGGTGGCGTAGTGCCTAAGGCACTTGACTGCTAACCAGAAGTCTGGCCGTCCAAACTCCCCAGCCACTCCTCAGAAGTAAAGCTGGACAATCTACTTTTGTAGGGATATCACCTCGGAAACCCAAGGATGGGTCACTATGAGTCATGTTCGACTCCATGGCACATAACAACAACATACCATCTTAGAAGATTACCAGCTCCTTTTTAATACTTGCCTTCTTTGGAGTTCAATATCCTCAATATTTTTCAATCTATCCATTCAATCCTTATTTTTTCCATCCAGCTACATGCAAGTCTCTGTCAGACCAAATTATGTAAGGCACAGCCTTGCCATGAAGGAGTGTACTCGCTTTTAAGAAAAATAGGAAATGTATTTTTAAAACCAAAGCAAACCCAATGCCATCAAGCTAATTCCAACCTCCATTGGGTTTCCAAGGCAGTAAATCTTTATGGAAGTAGATTGCCTCATCTTCCTCTCATGGAGCAGCTGGTGGATTTGAACTGCCAACCTGCCCGTTAGCATCCAAATGCCTACCTCACATTATGCAGTTAATAGTATGCTGTGTAGAATGTTTTTGATCAAACTGATCACAACCCAGGATATACCTGGATTTTGCCTTCATAAATAAATTCATTATATAACTTTGACATATATAAGTACTGGGGAGGAAAAAAACAACCATCTTGTTTCATTTTACTACTAGCACCAGAATTATTCTTAGAAAGGAACTGTTTAAAAAATGCTTTCTTAAATAACTTGGCTGGATCCCAGAGGAGAGGTCAGCAGGTGCCAAGACAACAAACAGGAATTTAGGTGGCAGGGGAAAGGAGACAAAGAAGAGAAAGAAGGCCAAGCCACCTGGTGGCAGGCCCCAAACTGCAGTAACAGTGATATGGTTGTAAGAATAGGAATAATGGCTTACCCCTTTAAGCCAAGCATTGTTCTAGGTGTTTTCCATGGTTTATCTCATTTAACCTACCTGACACACCTATGATGTGGGTACTATTAGTAATCACCATTTTGTAGGACAGGTGCTCATTTTTAAGGAGCTCTGTTGGCGCAAGGGTTAAAACATTTGACTGCTAACAAAAATAGCCTGCGGTTGGAATCCACCAGCCACTCTGCAGGAAAAGTTAAGGCAGTGTGCTTCTGTAAAGATATACAGCTTTGGAAACCTTATGGGGTTGTTCTATTCCGTACTTAGGGTCGCAAAGAGTTGGAATTGACTTGATGGTAGTGGGTTGGCTTAAAGCCCATGAAGTGGCCAGGCACTTTCAGTATCAGAGATATCCTGTATTTCATTTATAAATTAATGTGGCTGTGATACAAATCCTTTCATCTTCCTGAAACTTCAGTGGTTTTCTACATAGAAAAGTGTTTTGCTTTTTTTTTTTGCAATATTTTTTTGTGTATGGAAATTACAGAAAATCACTGGGTACCATCTTAGGGTCGAAGTGGCCCAAAACATGATCAAATACATAGGATGGTGAAATACCATCTTAAAAATAATTTGGCAGGAGCAAGTGCCTGGAGCCATAGGTGATCATGACCATAAGCAACCCAAATTCATGGAAATTTTTGGTCAGTGACCAGATTTTCTACAGTTAGTGGAATGCTATTTGACTTGTAGGACAAGAAAGTAACACCTGGTGGAGGTGACATACTTAATGGAGCCCCAGATATTTGCCTACCTCTACCTCCTATTAAAGAAAGCTAACAGTTTGGTGCTGTGTGCTAAATTCTGTGCTGTTTCAGATACAGTATCTTATTTAGTAGTCACTATTCAGCCCAATAGCAAAGAGCAGGTAAAGCAGTGTGGCTGGATTTAAAATCAGGGACCTCAGACTTAGTCTATTGATTACCATCAGCTCCAGGGCCAGTACACTCTTCTCACCACCGCTAACAGTTGAAGCGGACATTAAATGGTGCCAAGGCCCCTTCCATTTTATGTTTGTCTGTTTACAATACAAAGCAATGTTCCATTGGAGATAAAGTGAGTCAATAGAAGGAATCACAGATGGAGACAGGTTCACTCTTTTTCCGATTTGGCTGTGGAAACTTCAGTGGGCCTAAAACAAACAGAGAGGAAAGAAGAGCAAGAAAGGATTCAAGTATATAGTAAAGAGGAAATAAAATAAGGACTGTTGAGGAGAGTGTGAAAGAAGATCAAGTGAACAGCAAATGCATAAATCAGAATGCTGGTACCTACCACCCAGGGGCACAGACTCTTGGGATGCCTCCCTGTGCCCCATCCATGCCTACCTGTACCATGCAATGCTTTCTTTCCATATTGCAATTCCATGTGTTGCTATTACTATTCTACGTGAATCTAATGCTGATGATTACATTTTAAGTGCCCCTGGAGTGAATCTATCCTGAAGTGTGTGGCATTTGGTGTCACACAGCTTATATAACTTTTTCTTAGAGTAAGGTCCTTTTAGATGCAGATTGTTTGAGAAGATGCTATTAAGTGGGAGTGGATATTACATGAAAATGTAGTAAAAAATTTTAAAAAACCAAACCCACTGCCATCAAGTTGATCCTAACTCACAGTGACCCTATAGGAGAGTAGAACTGTCCTATAGGGTTTCTAAGGCTGTCAATCTTTACAGGAGCAGCCTGCCTCATCTTTCTCCCACAGAGTGGCTGATGAGTTCAAATTGCTGACCTCTTGGTTAGCAGCCAAATACCTTAAGCACTGTGCCACCAGAGGGGTGAGTAAATTCTGCCATAATGTAGTATGGCAAAAATTGCAAGATATTTGTCAAATGTTTTGTGATAAACAAAATGCATTTTGCATGTAGTATAATTCTCTTATTTAAGTCAATGAGTATTATCAAATTTTAATATATTTTAAAATTAATTTATACTTTTCTCATCAATTCTATTTTAACAGACATTTTGATATCTAGGAATTTGAATTTCTTTTTACAGATCTCTTTAAAAAGTCCACTTTGTCCTGGTGGCAGAAGTTTTCCTGCATAGAACTCTCATACATTGGAATTTGTTTTGAAACCCTAAGCTTAAGAAATTGCTGAACAATATGGCAAGATGAACCATGCCACTCTTAACTAAAAGACCAACTCTCAGAAAATACGTTAAACGGAAATTTGGCATCATAGTTAAAAGAAGGAAACATAACCAGCAAATCAGCTGACTAGGCATCTATTCTTTACCTTTGCATGACCTAATCTTGGTTTCCTACTTCAAATACTGAATATTATACACTGAAGCATGTATAACAACACTTTCACTTCCCTGTCTAATATAGAAGACATTATTAAGTGGATGTTTGTGTAGCACTTTGGGCTGTTCAGACAAAAAACTGTCTGTAACAAGTTACAGTAATGGTAGTGAGTGAGAGGACCAGGCGCTCTCAAACCCGTGGTGGAAGTGCAAGTGGAGATAACCTGTCTGGAAGAGGAGGTGTCATTGAATAGCAGAAACCTTAACGTTTGAGCCATAGTTCTACTTCTGTGAATTTATCCTAACAAACAACAGAAGTTTGGTTAAAAAAAAAAGTTATGTGGAATACTGTACACACATCAAAAATAATTTGGTAGACTACAGTAGTAGAAAAAAATCATAGAACAATATTGATGACATGTTAAGTTTTGAGAAATTATCAAGCAGTGGGTATTGTATTTCATCTGTGTACATACTGATGTAGATACTGAAATAGGTAGGTAAATAGATAAATGGAAGATGTGTATGGGAAGCGTGTATTTAGTTATATATAAATCTAGATTGTTGTTGTTTTTAATTGCCATCTAGTCAATTCCGACTTATGGTGACTTCATGTGTGTCAGAGTAGAACTGTCCCACAGGGTTTTCCAGGCCATGAACTTTTAGAAACAGATGGCCAGGCCTATCTTTCTGAGGTGGCTCTGGTGGGTGGGTGTGAACTGCCAACTTTTGGCTATGAGTGGATTACGTAACTGTTTGTGCCACCCGAGGACCTTAAAGGCAGATAGAGCTACAGAAATACACATAGTTCAAGATTATATAAATATGTGCACATACATATAGTAAACACATATATTAAAATGTTAATAAAGACTTTCTAAGTGACAGGATTTGAGGTGATTTTAACATTTGTGTTTTTGTCCATGTTTTTTTTGGCATACATTTTACTTCATAATACAGAAAAATATTTAAGCAAATGACACTACAGAAAAATAACATGTACAAATCGAATATTAAACTATACCATAAACCAAAAAACTAAAACTACCATTGAGTCAGATCTGACTCATAACAACCCTTCCTGGGGTTTCCGAGGCAGTATCACTACGGAAGTAGATTGCCCAACCTTCCTTCTGGGGAGTGGCTGGTGGGTTTGAACCGCCAGCCTTCTGGTTAGTAGTCAAGTGCCATAGGCATTATGTCACCAGAGCTCCTAAACTATACCATACTCACTCTAAAAGAAAAAAAAAAAAAAAAAATGGTATGCATACTTTCATGGGCTTGTATTATTCAACTGGAGTTGCTTGGTGGTGCAATGATAAAAGCACTTGGCTGCTAACTGAAAGGTTGGCTGTTTTAAGAACCCCCAGAAGCACCTTGAGAGAAAGTTTTGGCAATCCACCTCCAAAAAGGCAGTCACTGAAAACTTCATGGAGTGCAGTTCCACTCTGACACACGTGGAGTCACCACGAGTGAGAATAAACTCTGTGGCAACCATCACCACCACTACCACCACCACACTTTTCAAGCCCAAACTCTACAACTCTCTGCCTTTTGGGCTTTGTTGGAGACAGAGCTCTATCTCCTGTGCCATATGACCTTGTGATATGAGAAGAGTCTCAGGTACCATGCCAGGCCTCAGTGTTAACATCACTCAGGATCAATTAACTGCATTGGAAGCCCTGAGCATCCTAGGATCTCTTCAGATATTTTTGACTTTCAAAATAAATTCTAGGCCATTAACCACCCAATGTCTCCAACTATGAAAAATGTCACTTACTGGTTACTTTAATATACTGTAAATTCATTTGGGAAATAACTTCAGGTTTTTGAAGGAAAGATGAACCTACAATGTACATTTACATGACAAGTAAATGGGATCCAATCTATCAACCCAAGAGCTGATGGCTGGGTAGCACAGGGAGCAGGAAAATTTGTTTTGGCATCCAATTCCTTCTTCCTTTCTCCATTTGGGATTGCCTTTCCAGTTTAATAACAAAGAAGGAAATGAAGTCACTTCCACTAGGGAATATCACCTTAGTGCCGAATATTTCTGGTATAATATCCTCTCTGTAGAATGCTGGCTCTTAAGCAGAATGCTTTAAGGAAATAAATATGGAAATTTTCTTCTTTAGATTTAGCAGATTGGGATTCAACCTTACCCATGATGGAAGGTTCAGATGTTGCCCATGAAAAACAAAGGAACAATTACTGAACTCGTTTTACAGTATCTCAGCTCCAGTGTAGCCTCTTCAGAAAACAGCACATGGAACAGAAATGCCTACATGCAAAAGATTCAGCCTAAAGGTCTCCTGGGAGGAAATTCTTTCTCGTTCTTTAATTTTCTTCATTTTGGTATGTATCCCGAAAAATTAAGATTGTTTCCTCTTTTCTTTCTTTTGTAAAAGGTAGCTTTCTGATAACTATAATTAGTATAACTACTTTGAATTTCTCTTGGATGGACTAAAAGAAAAGATGGGATGAGAGCATTATAGGCATGCTTCTCCCTAATCTCCAACCCTGAAATTAGAGACTCTTTGAAAAAAAATATTGAGCTAATAAACCATACTCTTAAAATATTTCCTTGGTTTTCTATCCCCCTCCTTATTCAAACTAATAAAAGCCAATATGTCATTTTTTGATCTAATTTGTCCATGGGAAATCTTATTATGTACAACCCTTTACACGCCTTTTTCAAATGGCTCTTTTGCTTCATTTCACTATCACCATTGATTATGTGCTCTCTACAGTGCAGATGCAAGCACTGTTACAAAGAGGTACAAAGGTACTATTATAAAGAGCTACTAAGTACATAAAACAAGTTACTATTCAGTAGAGGCTTTTTAGTAACATGCAACTTACAATTTAAATAACTTGTTTCCCCCACAAAGTTACATGACTACTGCAAACATCATAAAACCCGTTCACCTGCAGAGTCATAAAAGGGGGATTTATTGAACATTTCCTGTTTCAGCTGAGGTCTTGTTATAGTTCCCACAGGTAGACAAAACACAGGAGAATTTTAACTTCCTTTAATAATTGCTTGAACTTGTATTTAGCTAATACACAAAGAAAGGGAACAAATTTTTGAAAATATGCTTGGGCCTAAACATTTATTTTTTTCTATTTGTAACTATATTGTACTTTCTGGGAATCTGGGACTCTATGGTTTGTATTTTTAAGTTGATATTTAATCATTGTATCTCTTTTTAAATAATTAATTGTGAGGTTTCTTTTCCTAAGGGAAAATCAACTAACTTGTTAAATTCTACACAATATACTGGGCTATAACATCAAAGGTAGATTCCAAAAGTTTATGTCTTTTCCTGCGCAATTTCTTGGTTCTTAAGAAATAATAAATAAAAATAATAAAATTTTTTTCCCAAGCACCTCAGTCTAAAGTTACAGCTGTATTTGGTTACTCTCCGGAAATAGGCCAGTTGCTTTTCTTCTTGGCTTTCAAGACTTGCTCCTGAATCCTTTCCACACACAACTCTTATTTCAAAGAGAAACCCTACTGGGAAGCTGGAAGACAGGGCTGTGAGAGAAGGAAGTTATGCTAATTTCCCACTCCCAAAGATACCAGTGAGCATTTCAAATATTTGTAGTTGGGGGGGGGGGGGGGGGAGCGTCTTTCCAGATTGGTGTGAAGTTCGGTTTAGCACAATTGCAAGTTTTCATAGCTCCACCATCTCATCCTCTTACCAGTGACTTGATTAGTCAAAGAAATAGTGTGGCTATTTAGGGAGTAGAGCCAGGCCCATGTGACACACAAGTTCCCTGTGGCAGTGTGGATGCCATGAATTGAAGACATAGATGGCTCTTGTTTCTACCTGCAGCCAGAGGACTTTATATATTTTGGGGGACACATGGGCCCTGAAATGTAATGACCACAACTTGCCTGTGTAGCTTCCCCGATGTTCAGGAGTACTTTGCCTCTTAATCATGAAAGATTCCAGAAAGAAGGAACAGGGCATCTTGGGAAAGGAAACTACTTTAAACGCTTATACATTTGCTGATGGTGAAATAACAGACTCCTACCTTTGTTAATTGAGGAGAAACTCAAGTCAAGTATTTATTAAATATACTCCAATGCAAGCAATCATTTTACATGTCATATAATGCAAAAATTCTTAAACTTTTTTTCACTCCTTTGAAAATCTAACGAACAGTATGACCTATTTCCTGAGGCAAAAGTACACATATAAATACAAAACTTATGTCACTAACCTTCTGAAACAGAGCTCCCAAGAACCCCCAGGTTAAGAGCCCTGGTTTCCATACCACCCACTGCCACAGAGTCAATTTCAACTCATACTGGCCCTTTTTTTGGACACAGTAGAATTGCCCCATAGGGTTTCGAAGGCTGTGAATCTTTATAGAAACAGACTGCCTCATCTTTCTCTTGCACAGCAGCTAGCAGTTTGAACTGCAGATCATTTGGTTAGCAGCCAAATGCTCTAACCACTACACCACCAGAGCTCCTTGGATTCTAATCTAGGCTTTACCAGTTGTGATCTGTGTAACTGGGCCAAGTACTTAAAGTCTCCAAAACAGTTTCCTCACCTGTAAATAAGGGGGAAAAAATAATGCACAGGCTTTCTACACAGCTTAAATGATGATGAATTGAAAGTAATTATTAGCTTGTTTCACAAAATGTTTAACAAATAATATGTTTTTTACATAAAAGGACTAAGTTTCTTCCCCTTAATACTTAAACCAAAATAATAAATCAATGCTTTAAAAGTAAAGAATGGAGCCATGAAAGTACTAGAAATGACACAGAGAATTTTTTAATCTTGAAAAAAAAAAAAAAGGATACATATGTGCACATAGCTACTTAAAAGTTCTGTATAGTTTTTTAAAAAACAAAACCACAAAAGATAAATGACAACTTTAGAAACATTTGCCAAACATCTGGTAGACAAAAAACTAATTTCCTTAATATATGTAAAGTGCTCTTACAAATCAATAAACATGAAAAAATGCTCAACCTTAGATACTAATTTTCATCCATCAAATTTACAGAGATACTAAAGTTTGACAATAGCCATTGCTGGAGAGTGGGGAAGCAGGCACTCATACACTGAAGGTGGGAGTGTACTCGTGCAACATTTTGGACGGAAGACTGACCTATCAATCAATAATTAAAACACATACCCTTTGATCTAAATACCATTCTTTCTAGGAATTTATCAAGTATATATATTTACTCAAGTGCACAAAGATATATATTTTGATGTTCATTGCTGCACTGTGTGCTTAAAACATATTTACTTATAAGCTGAATATTTAGGACAGAATGCCTATCACAAATTTACAGTATTTCAAGATAATATTTTTAAACTACCTAAAAATAATGGAATAGATTTAGGTTTTGATCTAGAAATAGATCCAAGATAGAGTAGGAAAACTATGTGCAGAATACTCTGTGTTAAAACACACACATATACTTCTATGTATACATACCTGTCACCATAGATTTGATTCCAACCCACAGCAACCCCATGGGTTACAGAGCAGAACTGTTCTATAGGGTTTTTCTTGGTTATAATCTCTCAGTGGGAGAGATCACCAGGTCTTTCTCCCAAAGGGTGGGTCTGAACTGCCAACCTTTAGGTTCTCAGCAGATCATAAATCACTTGCACCAACCAGACTCCTTCTGTGTATACATAATACCAACACATCTGTGCACAGGGTATTTGGGAGAATGCACAAGAAAAGTAACTGGTTATTCTTCACTTTTTTTGGTGATGGCGCTTTGTGTATTTGTTAAATAAAAAATAACTTTTAAAATCAAGTTTTACTGGATACTTGCATTATGTTCATCTACCTTGCCAATGTTTTTTTATTGATGATACTTTTTTAAAATCGTACTTCAGGAGAAACTTGCCTTTGTGTGTTCTTTTATAACAACAGCCTCAACTAATTTTAGATGGTCATATTTTAAGTTTTTCATTTCATCACAAAGCAAAAACCACACTGGTACCATTTATAAGAGGCCACCTAAGACTGACTTTTGCATCATTCATGCATTCTTCTCAATAGGCTTGTCATGCCCTTATTTTAGTTAGAGAAGGAAACGCAAACAAATGAACAACTGGCCTCAGTCCCTGAAACTTATATCCAGCTGAGTGGTTATGATATCAAATACATCACGAAAATTCCTTTCACCTAAAAAAATGGTGAGGCTGAAAGAGTTACAGTACTATTTCTCAGGACAGGACAGAAGGAAAAAGAAAAGTAAACTCTAAGTATCTTTGGACTCAGGCAAATACTTGAGATTTTTGATAATGAGAAATATGCTTTTGCCTTTAAGACAACATGCTGTCCATCACTAATAAACTGACTTCAACAAAGACTCTCTTATCCTTAGCTGAAAACTGACCAGTTATGAATAGCCACCACAGTCTCTCTGCCAGTGCCAAAAAAGATTTCCAAATCTTTTCAGCTAAAAAACCAGCAAAGATCAAAGAGGTTTCAGATGAGCTCTCTGCATGAAGACACAAATGTCATCTTTTAGCACTTTATACTAATTCCTTGTGTGCATAATCTTTTCCAAACACCTGTAAAAATCACATATTTGAGCAAGACATTTTTCTCAGCTAAAGGGAAAGTATGAATTAGAAAAGGTACAATTAACAAGTTCACTAATACATTGTGGTATGTTAATATACTTTGCCCCCATTCTAGAATGTAGAGTTCAGAATTCCAAATGTTTGGCCAATTAGCCATAATAGAAATGGAACTTGAACGTTACATTTTGTTAACAAAGTGATTTATTACTCCTTAGTCTTTGTGATAGAAGCTCTGGTAGCATAGTGCCTAAGGCACTTGACTGCTAACCAGAAGGCTGGTGGTTGAAACCCACCAGCCACTCCTCAGAAGGAAGATTGGGCAATCTACTTCCAGTGATACTGCCTTGGAAACCCAAGGAGGGGTCACTATGAGTCAGATCCTACTCGATGGCAGTGAGTTTGGTTTGCTTTAGTCATTGTGGTAATCTATGTACTCTAATAATTATAGATTTTCATCCTGTTACACATGCCCTGCCCTAAGTTAAAAATATGTACATAAGCACAATACCATAGCCATACTTCAAAACAGGAAGCATCCACGGAAAGTTGAATTCTAGTTAAGTATAAATTATTTTATTGCTAATCATCCTAATTTGCTGATGTATTACCTTATCTCTTGGTCCTGGGCCTCTGTTCAGTTTTGATACTACCCCACTGAACAGTCATTTCTTTCCCTCCACTGTCTCCTGATCAGGTGATGAGTATAGACAGTCATGCTTGATGAAGATCAAGTATGTAAAATCCATCTTCTCCACTGTAAGTTCTGTGAAGTTTGCTTCACTCAACACTGTAAACCATGCTAATAGGACACAATGTCCAGTACAGACAAAAGCCTCAATAATATTTGTTGAATGAATGCTGTCCTTTTGCTTCCAAGAAATAGAATTCTATTCCAATTAATTCAAGGAAGCCATTTGTTCATCCTCATCCTATTTCATGACTCTTGCTTTACCCTGTGCATCTACTCCATTTTTTCCCCTCACCATCTTTCCCTGATGTTTCTCTCCCTCATAATCTGGGAGTACAGAAAACCTGGCAATGGCTGCCCCAGCCCCTATGCCATAAGCCTTCAGCTCAAGTATCCACCACAAACCTCAGGGCTCTTCATTCTAATTTACATGAGGAAAGTCTGATAATGTCAGCCCACGATTTTCCATCCTTTGGATGAGGCTTCCTCCTGCATTTAATGTTTAAAGCTGTCAATCTACATTTAACTGTAGAAGCTCTGGTAGTGTAGTGACTAAGGCATTTGACTGCTAACCAGAAGGCTGGCGGTTCAAACCCACCAGCCACTTCTCAGATGGAAGACGGGGCAATCTACTTCTATAGTGATACCTCGGAGAGGTCTGTGTGGGATTCGACTCGATGGCAGCGTGTTTTTTTTTTTTTTTTTTTTAAACTCACTGCTTTTAAAATGAACACTTATCAAATCAATCTACACCATCAATTAAAACAGTTGAAAGAGAAAACAATTTCTCAGAAACCCTTTGCCCATTACATCCATCTTTGAGGAGATGGATATCCAACTCATTAGAGGTTATCCACATGTTTAACGTGCCACAAGACTATATGCTCTGCTGATTGCATTATATCATGTAGAATGGCATGAAGGCTTCTATTAATAATTTCAAGATTGAAAAATGCAAGGGAACAAGTCACCCTTTAAGGGATGGTGTCCAGGGGAAATATCTCCTAGTTTTTTCTTTCCCTTCACTTTAAAGAAATCAAATTTTGTAAAAACTGGTAAAACCAAGAACAGGTGTGGTAATTTAAACTAGGAATCCAACTATGCCAGTTTTCAAAGCATGCTGTCAACCTTTCCTGCCTGGGTGTTCCCACTAGGAATACAGGTACTCTGAGTCTCCTCCCAGAAGCAGTTAAACCCCTTCTTGAGGGCTTGCTTTCTGCACACACTTTGAAGAACCTCTACTTTTAAAAGTACTTTATCAGTTAATTTAAGATATGAAGCAAAACAAACTTCTAGAACAGACTTCATATAAGGTGGCTTGGAGGATTCCGAAGCTTTTCTCCAAATGCCAGACTTATTTTCTACTAGTAACAGTCTAGATTAAATGTAAATGTTTTTCTATTCTAGAATGAGTGTACTTCAGACCAGAGACTGATTTTAGTCCACCTGCCAGCAATCATGGAACCTGGGCTTGGATTTGACGTAACAGCAGAACTCACTAGGGGTTATCAGCTGTTTCCTCTAACTACTCTTTGGTTGCTGTGACTTCTAGCAGCAGAGGCATTCGTTCTCCAAGGGTTTTGCCATTTTCAGTCTCTGAGCCTTGTCACCCCTCACTGTGTGATCAGTTGCTAAAGGCACTGCCAATGCAATCTTAAAAATAGATAAGGAGTTATACTGATAAGATAAAATTTCAAGGCTTACTAATCCTTGTGCCTGGTGACATGAGAAGAGCATCAGGTATTTCTGCAAGGGGCTAAGATTACAATTAAGTGCCTCAAAGCTCCTACCTTTTTAAGAACTCTAGTTATACTGGTGAGTCATCAGGATGAAAGAATCATTTCTCTATTTTAGGACACTGACCTGAGTAATCACTTGGTAATTTGATAGCTTCTCTTCCTTGCATCTCACTTACATTTCTAGGTAAAAATATAATTTTCTTGTAACACTGAATTTCTTTTTGATCTGTTGCCAGTGCTCTCACCATTTTGCCTACTTATACAAGAGGCATTTTGCCCCTAAATTACCTTTTTGGCAATCCACAGAGAAACTGCCACTGAGTGGCTTCCATTCCGGGAGGTGGTAATCCTGACCTCGTGATGCCTCGTCTCCCACAAGAACGAAGAAAAACCATCATTTGCTCCCAATATTCACTCTGTGGCATCTCTACCAAAAGGCTTTTGTAACATCTGTCTAGCCATCCGCCTCCTCCATCTCTTATTTTCTTAGAGATGTGCAGGGGAAGGGATTTAACTAAACATATATAAAGATGAAATAAACCTGATAGTCAAGGCATTCACAGAATTGAAGGAGACACAAATATGTGAACTATGTAACAATTACACTGTAATTCAGTAGGCACTATAAAAAAGGGTACATACAAGGTTCAGAAGGAACAGAAGATGAGTGGTAAGGAAAGGGGAAGTGATGTTTGAGTTCACTGTTGCAGTATGATCAGGAGTCTACCAGGCTGAATCTAACAGCATTCCATTCCATGGGTAGAAAATAGCATGTGGGAAAACAGAGAGGCTTTCCAACAAGCAATTGTTGCAAGTGCTCTGAGTAATGTAATGACATACGAAAACATAGTAAGCTTTACATCTTTTACTTGTGTACAGTATACACAAACATGACATAGAGTATATACAATATAGAGCAGTTTTAACATTTAGTATTGTCTTGTGTTATGTGAGAAAAAAAGCTTCCCGATTTTTAAGAGTTGGATAATAGGCTGACATAAGAATAAATATGGGACAGAATAGTTAGAGTTTTATAAATTGATTTTAGAGGATATAATATAATTGAAAGACAAAGATTCATACTAATTTTATCAATTTAAGAAGACAAATACTTCTTTTTTTAAAAGTTGAATGTATCGGCTTTTTAGTTTGAAAAGCAACTATACTTTTACAACTTTTTGCCTTTTGGTTGTAAAAGACATTAAAGGGCTCTTTGATTCTGAAATATGTATCTATATCTATATCTATATCTATATATAGATATAGATATTGAGAGGTTTGTCCAATAATCATTGGTGGTAACTGGGGCCATTGCTTTCTAGATTCTTATCACTCTGACATGGGAAGAAATTTTAAGAAGTGTGCCTTGGGATGAAGACTTTGGGTAAAAATGTGTGTTTCTTATGATTTCAAAGTGCAGAATAAAGCAACAATGGATACCTTTTTTTTAAAAAAACTGATATATATATACCTGCCTATACATAGTATCTAAACCTACAAAGCATGCTTCCACATTAGCTTAACATGTAATTAAAACATACAGATTTAACAGTTTAAATTTAGAATAAATGAATAGAATGTTGATGAAATGTTAATTTATTCTGAAAGTTTATGTTTAAATTGGATATCTTTTCATTTTTTAACAGATAGACACTTTATATATTAATGCTATCCTTAACTTAGACTTGGGAATAAATGTTCTATACCTCTAAAAGTCATTTAAATTCATCTATGGAAATAGCTGTATTCTGATATTAATCATCATGGACTATCTCTGGTGGTGTAGTGCCTAAGGCATCTGACTGCTAACCAGAAGGCTGGCAGTTCAAACCCACCAGCCACCCTTGGAAGGAATATGGGGCAATCCACTTCTGTAGAAATAAAGCCTTGGAAACCAAAGGAGGGGTTGCTAGGAGTCAAATCGACTCGACAGCAGTGATAATGTATTTTAATAGTCATTATTATACTCAAGAATGTATGTTTTTTTAAATGTAAGTTTTTTTTACATCTTAACTGCATGCACTGAAAAAGTTTATATATGTAAATAAATGTTCAATTAGTATTTTAAAAGAAAATCTTTTCAACACTCCATTTGAAAATAACATAAATAATTCATTAAAGAAATACAAATAACCTGTATAACAAAAGATATTCTACCTCACTAGTAAGCAAAAAAATACAAATTAAAATAAGATTTATGGTTTACTTTTTGAATAGGTAAAAATGTGTTGGCACTAATGGAAGAAATTATATTCATGCACGTAAATGGTAGAAGTAAATACGGATATAATCCTCATGGAGAGAAATTTTATGAAAGTTTGAAACATGTATACCCTTCTGCTATAATTTTCCTTCTTAGAAATTATCCTAAATTCATCAAGATGACAGATAATGAAAACCCAGAAAATGCCTAAATTTCCACTCAAAGGATATTTGTAAAATTAATTATGGAGTCATTAAAAAGAATATCAAAGATCTGTTTCTATTATTATATGTAGATTAGAGAGCAGTATGTACGGCATGGTCACGATATTGTAAGGAAAACATGTTATAATACAGATTTGGAAGAAAATAATAAAGATTAAAACAAACAAACAAAAAGTTAAAAATAACAGTTGACAATTTAAACTTCAACTTTTTTCTTCAAGTTATTTTTGCCTTACTGTTTTTGACAGAGAAACTCTAAAGAATAATCAAGTACTGTACCAGTCAGTCATTTTGGATGCATAAGAAAAAATCTGGACAAGGAAAACTTCACGTGATATGAAAAGGTGATTGTCCTTTGATCTGAACAGTGGTAAAGAATGCCTTTTGTCCATCCTTATGCCCTTCCACCTATCATTTCTATAAAAGTGCACATACACAAATACCTCTCAGGACATCACTGCTGACAAAATTGTTGCCATTTTAGAAACTTAATACTTCAAAACAAACAGTATTAAATGTTAGTTTTAACTCTTCAGTGGATAATCAGGCTATTCCACGTCTGGAAAACTACTCCATTTTAAATTTCCTTCTTTTTTTAAAAATCCTCATGGCACCACTGAAATTTTTCAACAGCAACCACCATTCCTGTTTTAAATACAGACTGGACAAAGCATACATAAAACAGCAGTATGATAAACTTCTGGCCCCTTGATTTCATTTCACTTCTTGTACGTGAACAAAGAAAAGCACTGTAACTGAGTCCACAGCTTTTTTCTTTTTTATCTTAACACAAGTTACTAGTGTCAACACAGAAGGCAGTGAACAACAGAAGCTCTATATGATATCCAGATACAAAGCTGTTGAGAAACAGTCCTTACAATGCCAATCAAACAGCAGAACATCTGGTTAGTTTTCAAACGAAATGAGCTGCTCTGCCCTCCCTGCCAACTTCCAAGCAATACACCCTTTATGTCTTTCCTATTCACTACTGACTGATGCAGTTTGCAACAACATTCTCCATGATCAATTTTTTTACTTGTTCAAATAACTCTGTCCATTTGGTTATAGGTGCAATTAGCAAACTGACGGCACATAAGTCTTCTTTTTAGTTTTTAATTAAAAAAACAAAACACTAATTTTAATGTATTTTCAGTGGCATGTTATTAAAATATTTAAGTGAATCCTATAATATCTGACCTGGCACAGAATGCTGTACTTACTTAGGCAGTCCTCAAACTTTCATATTGTTGAATCAATTTCTGAAGATCCCAAATTAAAGAAATCATTCAAAATGTGATACAGTCTAGTGTTTATTTTATGTTATGGCAGGTACACTTGAATTCCAAAAATTTAAAACATATAAAAAGTGGTTAGGGACTAACATTTGTATTAACAGTTGATAAATGCCTAAGATTGTTTACTATACAGCAGGGTACAGTGGTAGTGCTAATGCCAACACGGCACCATGGAAGTTAGTCTTAAAATCATCACTGGCTTTATAAAAGCAACAATATATGCTGCTGTTTTAGAATTTGGGGACACAGTCTGCTTCTAATGATGGGCAGTCTTTAACATTTGGAATGTTATACAATGTTTTAGTATTTAGTTTGGCAAATGTTTCCAAATAAGAAAAAAGTAGAAATGTATTCAAAGCATCACAGAAATGCACATCCAATTTTGTTTTTAATAAGAACCATAGATACAGATCAGAACTCTTCCCTATATGAAATAATTTACACACAGATGAATGCTCTATCACTATCTAAAATAATCACTAAATACAGTTAATCTTCAGAAATAAACAAGCAAAATGTTTTTTTTTCATTATCAAATATCAAAAACATGTAGATAATGTATGTTTTTAAAACAAATGGTACTCTAAATTATAGGGATAATTTCAGTGAATTCAGTCAATGTGCAACCTAAATCAACCAGGATTTTATTGTAGTACAACCATATTAAGAAACCAATGATCAGAAAATACAACTGTATGAATTAATTTATAACCCACAAAACTATTTTTCAGGCCTTAAGGTAAAATAGTTCCACAGTTTACAGGTAAAACCGAGGCAACAAAAATGCGTGCTTGTCTTCAATAGTACGTATTTTATGCAGAGGATGTAACATTTTGTTTGTAGACAGCATGGTATGCATTTCTCAGCAAGACATAAGGAAAACAAGATTCCAAAAGATCCATTGTCAGGAATGGGGATTCCTGCACAATCTGAAAAATTCCAAAAATGCATCAGAATTCAAGTTACTTAATGGGGATATTCATTAATAACTTGGGACCATAATTTTTATGCTGTTTTTATTAAAAAGATAGAAATTATTTTCCTTTTACTTAAAAAATCTGAAACATAAATGTCCTGCTGTGTATTCTATAAAAAAGTTAAATAAAATGCTACTTTTCAGTTAAATCAAGTAGTCAACAGAAACATATTAAGCATTTTCATCGTCCTCAACAATATATTAGACACAGCTTAGCTAAAAAGCAAAACCAACCATAAGACCAAATATAACTAAGTGGAAAGCTGTAAAGTCCTAGAGGAGTTAAAAAAGAAAGAAGGAAAAAGAATGATTAATGAAAGCCAGAGTAATCAGGAAAGAATACCTGAAAAACGATTTGAGCTACAGGAAGTGCTAAGTCACTGGGATAGACACACATCTCTTTAGGAAAGGGAAATTATTTTAAGTGAGAGAAAAGCTGTATGGTAGAAACAAGTATAGGTGGTTCATGGACACTGAATAAAAGGAATTAAGTGTACAGAATTCTAAAAAATTATATTGGATGGGTGGAATGGAGTAAGAATATAGAAAACTTGCAAAAATGGAAGAGAGTGTAAACTAATTTATGAGGAAAATATATGACCCAAATGTTTCTCAACAGGTTGACAGAAAGAACTATTCATAAAAGAATAATCTATAGGTAATACTCAACTTTCATTTTTTTAGTCTCTGATTATATTAGCATAATGGTAATATATGAGGGATGTGACTCAGTAATTTTTTGAAAGAGTGTGGGTTGTTGGGTGGAGTAAACACAAGGGATCAAAAATAGTACTTTCTGATCTTACTGCTATTCAATAACTAAAATGCCAAGGAACGATCAGGAATGACAAACTTTTTTGTTATTAATAAAACAAAAAAAATAAACCTTACCATATCTAGCAGTAGATAAACAGATTCTCTATTTCTTGTTGTAGTTTTATCTGTCTCCTGGCCAATTTTCAAAAGACTGGAGGATGCAAGCTTAAAAATACACATACATTTTAAGTACATTTTTGTTTTTTTAATGAAATGTTCATCAGCTACTTATTTTCAGTATTCTTCAACTTCCAACATATTTGAATTATTCAATATTATACATAACAAGCAGTTAAGATGTACTTTATATTCAAACAATAATTTACAGAGCAATTAATGTACACACAGACATAAATATAATAAATATAATAAAATATTCTTATTGGTCTTTAAATATGACTTTTCAAGAAGTCTTTACTTTAAATGATTCAAATTATTTTATCTCTTCCCAATATGTGTGTTAACTATATTTTTTAGTTTCCAAGTAATAAAAAAACTTCACACAAAGTTCAAATTAATGAGAACATTATGAGATTAGAACATTAAGCCTTGAATAAGGAAATGCTAATTTTAAAAAATAATTAAATCCTAACATTGTTTTCCTTGAAATACTAGTTTATCCTCAAGTCTGTACTATAATTTGCTTTACAAATTAAAAAAAAAATTATTTTTAAAAAAGCTAACTAGATTTAAGCAAATATTCTAGAGTTCATTTTACACGGTGTATCTTTTCTTTAAATAAAATATGGAAAACTGGTGTGTTGATAAAAGAATTATGCTGACAGAAAAACAAAGTCACACTTCTGAGGCTATATTTAGCACTGCTCTTATTTTTACTATTAAGTTTGTACAATTAGTACTCTTCCTTCAAATACAGGAATAAACCAGTAAAACATATCTTTTGAGAGACAGTATTCTCTTTTTGCCTCAATTATCCCTTGCTTTTTATTTTCCGTCTTCAAAACCCTTGGCAAATTTAGAGGTTCATCAAAACATCAGCTGAAAGAAAAAGGTCCTACTGCAGAGCTTTAGAAATGAGGAAGAGATTCTGAGTCCAAGGGAAAAATGTTACTTAAACTGACTGTTCTTTGTTTTAACAGTCTAATTCACCTGTTCCTCCTTCAAAAAATAAATGAAATTAATCAAACAGAATGAAATTCCTGTGCCTAAGAAAGAATACCATACGAGGCATATGTCATTAGAGGATAGTAAATAAAACATAAAAATAAAAAAAATTTAATCATTACATCTGGTAGTCATGATTTTTAATCATCTTGAAAAATGTCATTAGTTTTGCTACTTGATGACACATACCGCCAGAAATTCTTTAAGTCGGTCTTCAATGCTTCCTTTGTGAATTGTAAACAAAGCTGCTGCAATCTGGTTGATGGCTTTGGCCAGGCAATGGATATTGTTGCAGTGCCCTGAGAAAGTGCAAATAGGTTTCTGTGCAACCCACAATATCAAATAATGCATAGGAAGCAAACTTTTAATGATCTCACAATCTACCTAAATAGTGACATGATTAAAAGCAGCCTTGGGGGCATGGCCTACATTGCTCTCCGTTCACTTTCATAAGCACTATAGCCAATCTGGGAGCTCTGGTAGTATAGTGGCTAAGACACTTGCCTGCTAACCAGACGGCTGGCGGTTCAAACCCACCAGCCACTCTTCGGAAGGAAGGTTGGGCAATCCTACTTCCGTAGTGATACTGCCTCGGAAACCCAAGGAGGGGTCGCTGTGAGTTGGGGCCGACTCGATGGCACATAACAACAACAACATAGCCAATCTACTAGAGTTGTAATTCTGTCCTTCTGCTTAAAAAATGTAGTAAGCCAGCAAGAAATTATCATGCCTACATTAAGTAATACTTTAAAAAAATCTCTAAATGAAATCATTCATAAATTTTATAATGTCTTGGAAACTTTTTTTTAAAATAGAAAAAGCTCTTAGCTATTTTACAAACATATTAAATCTTTAAAATAACTGTAAGAGTGATATATTCCCTCACCATCCTCTGCTGCACAAATATATTCAGGCACGCTCACACAAGCACATTTCAGGTTATCAGTTAGTTGAAATCAGAAAGAAAAATAGCTACCCAAGATCATACAACTACTAACTGGCAAAATAAGCCATGCTGTATTATAAAAGGACATCAATTACATGAAGAGAAAATTATCTACATATCAAACCCATTTTTTCATTGCCCAAACTATGTAAAACCACTATTACCTTCTATAGGCACTCTGATGGCATAGTGCCTAAGGCATTGGACTGCTAACCAGAAGGCTGGTAGTTTAAACCCACCAGCCATTCCTCAGAAGGAAGAATGGGCAATCTACTTCCATAGAGATAATACCTCAGAAACCCAAGGAGGGGTCACTATGAGTCAAATCGACTCAACAGCAGTGAGTTTGGTTTTTGTTTTGCTATTACCTTCTATAGCAGGGCTGTACTGAGACATCACATTACTAGCCAATGTTGGCAAAGAAACTGCCACAAAGACCATGAGGAGACAGGCAATTTTATATTCTTCTTCTGGGCTAATGTTTTCTAAGAGAGAAAAATTACGAATAAAACAAAGGTATTTTTTCAAGATTATGTAAGAGATGGTAATTTGAACTAGAGAGAAGGTACCAGTCATGAATGAAAATATCAAGCATTATCCTAAAGCTTTTAACATATAATCCTTGCTAAACTATTTAGTATAGAGTATACTCAAATTGTGGGCTATCTAAGCACTTTATTTCTTACCTGGTACCACCAAACTTCTACTTTTCCTATTCAACATCACAGATAAGAACTGAACATAAGAAATCAGCCAGAATATGCCTAAAAATTTGGCTGATTGTTACAAATGCAATGCTAGCAAATCAAGTAAGAGTGATAATACTATCTCATTGACTACAACAACATAGTTTATGAAAGAGGGTAAAAAAACATTAAATTAAAAAATAATAAATTTAGTCAAACACCATGCTACTGCAATAGGTAGGGCTATTTTAGTACCAGAAATAGATGAAATATTATTTACTTTGGAGACAAATTCAGAAATATCTAGAGCATTTTGGATACAACATTTCAAAAGGGTAGTTTAAAAAACTTATAAATGTTTAAATACAGAATAACATAGTCTCTTTATGCCTGAGTAGCCCTAGTCTAATTAAAACTGCAAAACCTTTGCTAGATGCCAATTTTTTGCTATCTACTGGATCATCTCCACAAGTATACAAATGCTGTTATTTCCAGCACACAAAAAAGCTTTTTTGCTAATTATTGTTAAAATATATATAAGAAAACATCTGACAATTCAATATTTTTCAGGTGTACAATTCAGTAATATCAATTACATTAATCATGTTGTGCATCTGTCACCATAAACAGGAACTCAGTGCTTCCTAAACAATGACTCCTGCTTTTCCCCTCCCTTCCACTGCTGACAATCACTAATAAACTTTGGTCTCTATACATTTGCCTACTCTTTTTATTTCATATATGTGAGATCATAAAACATTTGCCCTTTTGTTATTGACTTATTTCACTTTGCATGCATTTAAGGTTCATTCATGTTGTAGCATGTAACTTCATTTCTCTTTATGGCTAAGTAATATTCTATTGTCTGTATACACAGGTTTCCTTCACTAATCAAAAGTAGAGTTGTTTCAATGGAACCTTTTTAAAGCCAAAATGGTGTACAGTGAAGAAACAATTACCACTAATTTATAATGGGAAAAATTGAGTGTTCCCAGACCTAAAAACTAACCTATCAAATTATACCAAATAATACATAAAACCTAAAATAACATTAACATATAGTGTTCACAGACACAGTTCAAAGCTATAGCAGCTTGACGCTGAGATGCCAAGTGTAGCTCCCAGGAAAGGAGGTTGGCAACACCAGATACCACTCTCACTGCTCAGAAGTGCACTGCTTCTTCAGCCGCTGGCTGCAAAACAAACACTGAACAATAGTTTCACTTTTTTCATAAAAGCGAAAATCCTCTTTGGATTTCTTTTGATCAGCAAAAACAGATACTACTGTAGATCCTTCATAAAAGTGAAGTGGCATAAAGTAAACTTTCAAAAAGTGGAAGGTAACTGAAGCACATTTTGTTTGTGCACTCATCTATTGATGCATTTAGAGGGTTTCTACCTTTTGCCTGTTGTGAACGATCCTGTAACTGACATATATGTGTCTGTCTTTGTCACTGCTTTCAAGTCTCCTGCGTATATACCTAAGAGTGGGACTGGTGAATTATATGGTAATTCTGTTCAACTTTTTTTTTTTAACATTCTTATATATTTTATATAAATATCTTTTCCAGGTGTATCAATTTATTTTCTACTGGGAATCTCACAATAGCTCGAGGAGTGAGGCATTTTTTCTTTTTCCTTTTTATGAATGAAGAAACAAGCTTAGAAAGGCTGAGTGACTTGCCCAAAGCTTCAGGGCTTTGATGGAAAAGAAATGTTTCCCAGGTATGCTATGTCCATCAACCTTTTCCACACTAAACTGCTTTAATGTTTTTCAATTCTGATAAGAGAAAACCACATTATCTTGTTCTTGTATAGTCTATCTCTACTGATTAATGATTAATCAATTGATTAATGACTGTCACTTGATTAGGTGATTAAGTGGTATACTGGGTCTAACTTTTTGTGGAACCACCCAACTATTTTCCATAGCCCCTGTGTCATTTAGAAAATCCTTTTTACTCCTAAATCCAGCTAATGTAATTTTCTTTGCACTTCTTTACAACAAAACTCTTTTAAAAGAATTGCTCATATATATTATCTTCATTGATCTCGTCAGTGTTACTTATTAACTCCATATAGCTCATCACTCCCTTCTGGAAGACAAGGTTTCCTGCTTTTTCCTTTACATCATTGGTCCTTCCTTCTCAGTAACTTTTTGGTGATTCCTCTACTTCTCTCTAAGCTCTTAAAATTGGAGAGGCCCTGGACTCAGGTCATTATCCTCTTCATTTCTGCAATCTATACTAACGGCCTTGATAATCTCATTATGGTTTAAATATCAACTGAATAACGACTAAGTTGTAACATAAGCTTCATTAATTAGGAATCCTTATCTTTTCCTCACCAACATACTCTACTCACCCAAAGCAATGCTTAATTTAAAAAGCAGGCTCTTGATTAGATGGATGACCTATTTGTGCTCTGGTAATTTTAACAGGAGTTCTGTATGTTTACTAGTCATTTTTACCTGATTTTTGTGAGGAGAGAGCTACCACCAAGGCAGGATCAATCTCACAGGGTAATCCAGCAGCTGATGATAACTCATATACATTCATTGCAACCTGACAAAATTAAGAATTACAGAGTAACAAGCATTCCAACACATTCTGAGGAATCTCACTTTAGTAAGAAAAGATTTATTGTCTAAATTAAGAGTCTCCCTGTAAGAACACCAGGGAATTTCAGAAACTTGACTGAAGCAGGAACTATAGCATAACCAACCTACACTGATCAAGCTGGTTTAGTATTTTGCGATGTGCTGCTGGTTCTAACTTCCTACTGTTAGGCCAAACTGTGTAATACTGTTTGTGGCAAATTCCCATAGAATCATTCTAGAGATAATTATTTTTCTTGGAAGTATGGATATAAAATATCAAGCCAAGAAAGACAAATAAATGAAGGTAAATCAAAATTACTAAATCAGTATTTAGGTCCATAAGTACTTTAGGAAAAAAACGTAGTGGTTTAATGCCTACTAAATCACACCTATGAATATGGTAGGTTACTTATTATAATAGATTTTTAAGAATACTGGTAAAATAAATCTGATAAAGGAATTTCTAATGATTAATATAATTTTTGTACCACACATAGACTTCAAGTACTCAAAACATTTTGATTGCTCAGCACCTCAGTTAAAAGCTACTTATATAGTTGGCTGCACTTAGCAATGCAACAAAGAATCTCAGTGTACAATATAACTTTTTAGCTTTCAATAAATGGAAGGATGCTTTGACCTAAGCTCCAGAAATATGTATTTGTAGTGTCTTCCTTTCACTATATACAAAAATTAACTCAAAATGGATCATGAACATAAATGTAAGTGCTAAAACTATAAAAGAAAACACAGGCATAAATCTTAATGACCTTGGGTTAGGTTTCCTACACAAGCACAAGCAACAAAAGAATAAATAAATAAATTGGACTTCATCAACAAAAGAATAAATAAATTGGACTTCATCAAAATAAAAAAGTTTGTGCTTCCGTGGATACCATCAAGAAAATGAAAACAACCCATAAAATGAGAAGATACTTGCAATTAATGTATCTGATAATGGAGTTATCTAGAATATATAAAGAACTTATAACTCAAAAATAGAAAGACAACCCAATTGAAAAATGAGGCAAAGGATCTGAATAGTTATTTCTCCAAAAAAGATATACAAATAAGAACATGGACCAACGTTCAACATCACTTGCCATCAGAGAAATGTAAATCAAAACCACAATGAGATACCACTTCGTATCCACTAGGATGGCTACCACAAAAGTAAGTTACAGTTGATTCTTGTTATTCACAGTCGTTATGTTCTATAAACTCAAAACTAACACTAAATTAGCAAATACTGAACCACTTTTTCTAGGAGTAATACAGAATTAGGTTCCTGTAAGCCTCTAGTCACAACATTTTTGTGACCGATAAATACATAACTTTGTTTTCTGTGTCTTTCTGTTTAAAGACATCTTTTCCTCATTCTGTTTTATGACCTTGTATAAACAATCACTAGTTCAAGGAAAATAAGATCAGATTTCAACCCATTTTACATTTACTCAAGGGAGACTGAATTCCAAAATGCCTTGGTGCTAAATTCTCAAAGATGTGTTTTCAAAGGCAAGTATGCTAACTGACTACTCTAAAGTTGAAATTTAATAGCACCTTAGGTTGTATTACCTTTTATTTTATATGTAAATGAAATATTTATTTTAGAAACCATAAAAGCCAAATAGAAGTTATATGTATTATTACCTTCATATCAGTTTCTCTTGGAATGTGATCCTTAAAATCTTCAATTGAACTTACAAGAAAAGGAATGTGGTAGGATAAAACCTAGGCAGGACAACAAGTAAGAACTTAGAATTACTTTTAAATGGTACCCATCAATTTATGAAATGTTACCATTTGATTAATTCTATTTTTCATGAAAATTAGTCTATTTTTAAATTTTCATGTGATTTTCTAAAAGTACTTAAAATATGTCAAATAGAATGTACTCAATGCCAAACCAAGAACAGTCAAAATGAAAAAATGCTTCAATAATTAGCAGTAAAGTTAAAAGGGAGTTCTAGTGGTGTAGTGGTTAAGGCATTTGGCTGCTAACCAAAAGGATGATGTTGTGAACCCACCAGCCACTCCATGGAAGAAAGATGATGAAGTCTACTTCCGTAAATATATATAGCCTTGAAAACCCAATGGGGTTACTGAGTCAGAATCGACTTGTTTGGGCTTTCTTTTTTTTGGTAGTAAAGTTAAAAAAGTAGTATGATACCAGGTAAGTTATACCCCCCTGAATTTTAATACCAAAACAAAAAATGAGTTAACTTTAATTTCTATATATTTTATTTTATACAACTAGGAGCCCTGGTGGCACAGTAGTTAAGTGCTCAGCTGCTAACTGAAAGTTCAGTGATTTGAACCCACTAGCTACTCCATGGGAGAAAGATGCGGCAGTCTCCCACATCTTTATAAATCCATAAAGATTTATAGCCTTGGAAATCCTAGGGGGAGCAATTCTGCTCTATCCTGTTGGGTCACTAGGAGCTAGAATCAACATAATGATAATGGGTTTGGTTTTTGGTGCTGATTTTTAAGAAAACTGGAATGTTAATTATGCCATATCAACTGTAAAATTAAAGAGTAACTTTTAATTTCTGGGAAATTAAAAGGGATTATTTGGATATAGAGAATGCATGTATGATGCTTTCTTACATCTCTCAGTGCTTCTTGTGCCAATGATCGGAAGGATAAAATTACACCAATTATTGTCATCCTCTTCAAGACACTGTCAACAGCTAAATGTGAAGGAAGGATAAGAAAAGAGAAGAAAAAAATTTAATTGGATTTTCTTTCTTTCTTGGAAAAAACTCTTGAAAGTCATAAAATTCACACCTGATAAAGGGCACTATTAATGGCAATTTGATTACAACAGATGACTTAGTGGCAAAGGTACTGACAGCTGCTATTTAAACCTTGGGTTGCATTGAAATAGTACCAACTCAATGGCAACTAGTTTCATTTTTACGCATTACTTAAACCACTTAAGACCTCTGAAGTAATTACAGTTTACTTCAAATAGAGTAAACTATACTCTTTTAAATGGATTAGATAGCTCCCCAGAACCGAGATGTTATCATAAAATTAGCCACTTGTATAATCCCATTTCAGAAAGGGAAGATAGGAAGGAAAATGAAGACTGGAGGAGAAAGAAGAAGCTGGTCAGCATGAACAAGAGTTACTCAAATGGCTTTGGAAACTGGAGATGCTAAATTCTGAAGTTGCTGAGGTCTTAAGAGATAAGAAACACAAGGTGACCATTGAGGCCACAGTATTATTCTGAAAATTATTACATGTTCAATATAAAAATTGACTTAATAAAATCAAGGGAAATTAGGATAGGAAGGGTGAATACCCTTATATTTTAAAACCAAACAAACATTATCAAATATTATTCATATATCAGATGCTATTTTATGAAATAAGAACATAAAGGTAAACAATGATCTAGACTTCAAATAACAGTCTAATTGTGCTGTCAACAAAACTAAGAAAGTATGCCCTATTTATTTGAAAAAAAAATTATGTACATACACATATTTGTAATGTACACAGCAAATTTCTGGAAAAATGCATAGAAAACTGTTAACTATAATTATCTCTGAGGAGTATGAATGGAGAAAATTGGTTTGACTTTCTATTTCTTGTGTGGGTTGTTTGAATTTTCACCATAAACATCTTTTCTGAAAACATACAAACATACAAAGGGTAAGCTAAAACATGACAAAAACAGGGTGAATAAATGATTTAAGGCACAAATATGTTATGAATTCCATGAGCAGGAACCAGTATTATGACACTTTTTTATCTATCTCTAGCACTAAGCAAAGTGCTAGATATCCAGAACACCAAAAAATGTTCAATGAAATGATGATTCAAAAAATGAAACTAGGAAACTCACTTTTCTCCTTTTTCTAGAGAAAAAGAAGAAAAATGAGGTTGAACAGGAAAGATTTATCTTGAGAAAATGTAATCCAAGCTGAGTGTAGAGAAGAAAGACAAAAAGGCATTCCAGGTAAGAAAACAAGTAAGAAAACCACAAAACAGTAAGAACACTCTCAGAATAAGGAATGGCAGAGGAAAAGGTGAATAATCAGAGGTGAATAAGTAGCATGACACATGTTTTCCAAAGAAAAAGTTTGTGGAAACACCTTCCTCTTGAATATGTACAACAATAAATATTTAAAGTTCTGATAAATTTCACTGTAAGAAATTTTGTTTAACTTATTGTTTAATGGATTATTTGTCAAACCCATGTGACCAACAACACTTCCCCTCCTCATCCATAATTTCTACTAACATCCCAAGGAATTACTATAATAGCAGATTTAATAAACTATTTAAGGACAAATTTGATATACATGAGTCATTAAGATTCTACAATTTATATTTTTATTTTGGCCAACTCACTACTAGCTATCATATAGAAAACTCAAGAAAGCAGAAATCTAGAAGAGGACTATGAATTTTATTTTGAAAATTCTGTATGGAATTTTAACAAGTTCCATTTGTGTTTTAATTCCATGCAAAAATATGACAGTTAAAGTAACAGTAAACAAGGTATTGAACAATCAAGGCTTCTAATCAGATGTTACAGTCAAAAGGTTGGTGATTAGCAGGAAGGTAAGTGGAGTGTCAAATGAGCATCTGAAAAAGGGAGAAATAAGAAAAAACTCACAAATAAGAATAGAAGAAAAAAGACTGGCATATATAATAGTGAAACAATGAACAAAAAATATCAGGTTGAGATCTGGTAGCATAGTACCTAAGGCACTTGACTGCTAATCAGTAGGGTAGCAGTTTGAACCCACCAGCCACTTCTTGGAAGGAAGGTTGGGCAATCTACTGCTGTAGTGACACTGCCTCTGGAACCCAAGGAGGGGTCGCTGTGAGTTGGGTGAGACTCAATGGCACATAACAACAACAACAGATCTTATTAAGTAAATTTTTATTTTTAAAAGCAAGATAAGGTAGACTGGTAAATTTATTCTCTAAAGCATTTTATAGTTTTTAAAATCTGATATGGTTAGAATGCATTTAAAAGAAAACTATCAAAGGAGACGTATGTAAAGTACACACATAGCTTTAATTTGCTTCAGAATTATTATTTGAGGAAAAATTCTTGTCTTCTTGAATACAAAGAATATTTTATTTGACATTTCATTTTTTTTTTTTTTTAAGTATCGGGGAAGTTGTTTAATGAACAAATAAGAAGTATAACTTTAAAACTAATTTTTGATTTCAACCTTAAAAGTACAAGTACAAAAAGCAAAAGAGAATAAAATGAAATAATTTAAGTATATCTGAAATACTTATCTGACTAGACACACTTCAATAAATATTTAGGATTCATTATTATTTTACAAAATACTTCCCACAAGAAAAATCAATGTCAGGAAAACATTTTAAAAGTTGCAGGCTCAGATATATTCCTGCAGTGGAATGCTACTTAGCAACAAAAAGGAATAAAAATTAAGATTTACTTAACAATAAGGATGAATCTATGCTCAGTGAAATAAGCCAGATGCAAAAGAATTTATTATGTAATTCCATTTATATGAAGTTTTAGAAGAGGCCAAACAAATTTATAGTGATAAAAATCAGATCAGTGGTTGTATGGGTTTGGGGATAAGGATTGGGAGGGAGACTGACTACAAAGGACATGAGGATAGTTTCTGCAGTGGTGGAACTGCTCTGTATCTTGACTGGGGTGATGGTTACACAGGTATCACATTTGCCAAAGTATACCACACAGTTCACTTAAATGTGTGCGTTTTATTCTATGTAAATTGTGCCTCAATAAAGTTAATTTTTAGAAAGTTACACATTTACAAGTTCTTAAAAATTCTCCTTTAGATTAAATTAATGTAGATTTACTGTTATTAGAGTTAATGGGTTTAAGAATTAATTGATGATAATATTATCATGTGACATACGGTACCAGAAGTATGGTAAACAAGTAAATCATCGTGATAGTTGGAGCTGCGTGTCAACTTGGCTGGACCATAATTATCTGTGGTTTAAGCAACTGTGGTCTGGGTTATTCCCATGATGGGATCGGATGTGTATGTTTTGAGCAGCCAATCCACTGAAAGGGAGTTGCCCTAGGGATGTGGCCTGCTTCCAATATATTTATGGACATCCTGGGAAAACAGACACTCTTCTGTGGATCGGGACCTATTGTGCTGCCTACAACTGTCTGTGAGTGAACAATCCATTTATTCGGCCTGGAGATCTTGGATTCATCATTTGTTTGAGTCAACAGCCAGTATACTGCCTGCCAACCTTGAACTCCTCAGCTCCTGAAGCTGTGTGAGTAGGAAAAGCCTCCAGCTTGACATCTGATCCAAGAACTTGGGACTTGCCAGCTTCTATAAGTGTGTGAGCCATTTTCCTAAGATAAATTTCTTTTTCTCTGTATGTATATATAAACTTTACTGGTTTTGCTTCTCTAGAGAACCCAGTCTCACACAGTCATATATTTAAAGGATCCTTTGTAAAAAAATTTTCAAGTTCTCTTCAAAAGCTAAGGAGTACTCTTCATATTTTCCTATTTATGTTTATAAATTTAGAACAAAGCTAAACTCTCAATGTCAAGGTCTTATTAATGTTTATACAAAGTACCATAGTTACCCACATGATAATCTTTTAAAGAGTGCAGCCATCTGGTCTGGTTTGTCAAAGCTGGTCCTCATTTGTGTTAACACATCAACATTCTCCACTACAAGTTTCTGAAAAAAAGAAAGATCCTATGTTAGGCACACACCTACATGTGCTAATGAGGTAAGGGTGTGCTTAGCAACTACAATCTGGCAAACAGGAAACATACTTCATGAAATCCACACGCTCTCTGCTATGTATTTTGTTGTTACTTTCACAATTTAAAAAACACTTAAAATTATTCACAGTTTTATCTTCAGTTTGCGAACAGTAGTACTAGTTCAGGATAAAGTAGTTGTTGTTATGTACTGTCGAGTTGGACCCGACTCATAGCGACCCCTCCCTAGGTTTCCGAGGCAGTATCACTACGGAAGTAGATTGCCCAACCTTTCTTCTGAGTGGCTGGTGGGTACAAACGGCCAACCTTCTGGTTAGTAGTCAAGTGCCTTAGGCACTACGCTACCAGAGCTTCCCGGAAAAAGTATTAAGAAAGAAAAGAAAGGATTATTTTATGCTCAGACACAGAATAGCATCAATAATTAAAAAGCAGACATTCAAGTGGATACACCAAACCGAACCTGCTGCCACTGAGTTGATTTTGACTCAAAGCGACTCCTGTAGGGTTTCCAAGGCTCTAAATCTTTTATAGGAGCTCTGGTAGCATAGTGCCTAAGGCACTTGAGTGCTAACCAGAAGGCTGGCAGTTCAAACCCACCAGCCACTCCTCAGAAGGAAGGTTGGGCAATCCTACTTCTATAGTGATACCGCCTCGGAAACCCAAGGAGGGGTCGCTATGAGTTGGGGCCGACTGGATGGCACATAACAACAACAATAACAACAAATCTTTTATGGAAGCATAATGCCTTGTCCCTCTCCCCTGGAGCAGCTGGTAGTTTCAAACCCCCCTGCCCAACCGTTTAGTTAGCAGCCCAATGCCTTTATCACAGTGCCACCAGAACTTTCAAGTGGGCAGTAAGGGCAACAAATTCCAACGGGGAAAAAAAACTCATTAGCATTAAAAGTGGCCTAATACAGGCTAGTCTGTCTTTAGACAATGACTTCAACACTGGATATATACAACTGAGGGAAAATAAATAGTTTGGATGGTACCACTTGAAAGAGATTATATTGTAGCAGTGTTTCCCAGCCCATATTATAAAACAAAAGTGTCAACTATCTCCCTTCTCTTTCAGGAATCACAGAAAATGGGGAAAGAAGAGAGGGAAGAGATGTTCTCTTTTAGAAATAAAAGAAGGGAGGGAAGAACAGCTGCCATTCAAGAAAAAGTACAGCTCATTAAAGAATCTTATTAAAAGGAGCAATGGAAAAATAATTTAGTTTCAAAGTTACAACTAAACAAACTAATTCCATTCTGGCAGAGCTAGGGCTACACAACAATAAACTTGAGTTTCTAAAACAATGAGGGGAAAATGAAATAGACATTCTACTTTGTTACACTATTGCTCAGTACCTGTGCCATCTGAGTTTACCACCAAGTTTTGCCAATAGCACACTGAACACATTCTTTCATAATTCAAGTGAAGATTATAATTTCTGATCTCCATCTCTGTAAAATTTTTTTCAACAGCATGTTTATTCTTTCTGGCTTTCTATAGTGACTCCTGAGGAGCCCTGGTGGCACAGTGGTTAAAGTACTTGGCTGCTAACCAAAAAGTATGTGGTTTGAACCTGCCAGTCACTCTTTAGGAGAAATATGTGGCAGTTTCTTTCTGTAAAGATTACAGCCTTGCAAACTCTATGGGGAAGTTCTACTCTGTCCTGTAGGGTTGCTATGAGTCAGAATCAACTCCACGGCAGTAGGTTTGATTTTGGTAATAATGATTTTCAGCGTTTACTACACAAGTACCTGTGGAGCTCTTTCCATACCCAGGTTCCATTCAGTAGGCCTGAGTGGGAAGAGGTAGCAACTACATTTGTTAAAGTAGCATAGTGCTTTTTTTAAAAACAAAAACAAAAACAAACTACACAAATCAATTTTCCTATACTAGTGTGAATTTTCTTCAAGTTAAAAGCAAAAACAAAACAAAACAAAAAAAAAAACCCAAACACCCAAACCAGCTGCCTCCACCTCTATTTCAATGCATGGCCATCCTATGTCACAGCAGAGCTGAGCCGTAACTCTGCAGATGCGTATCAGCAGGCCTCTCTTCCAAGGCACCTCTGGGTGGGTTTGAACTGCCAACCTTTTGGTTAACAGCTGAGTGCTTCACCATCTGTGCCACACAAGGAAACCTGTCTTTAGGTCATGACGATGATACCTCAGATTATTTCTGCTTATGTCCTTAATCAGATATTCACCTCCAGTCGTATTTCTTTGCTAAATATGACTTCTGCACTGTCTGATTAGACTACCTGCTCCCTCTGGGACCAATTCAATACTTGCAATAGTCAAACTGTATGTCCAACCCTGATAGTTCTCATGCATCTTGAACATAAACCTATATCCCACTCAATCAAAGACACCAATGAATTTAAAACAAACCATTTTTTATGTGCCACTACAGAAAAAAATTACCAATTAAACTGTGACACAATGTACTTTAATCATTTGACTAACATACACACACACAGATACACTCCCAGAGACACTAAAATATAGAGTAAATGTGCTTTATAATAAACAAACTATAGTATATATTTAATAGAGAACTGCAGTCATTTTTTTTTCAGTTTCCTTACTAGGCAATTTACAATCACATTTAATCCAAATGAGGTAGGTGATAGTATAATTTCCCATTTAAGGAAACTAAGGGTCACAGAAGTTAGGTAACTTGCCCAAAATTACAGAGATATTAAATAACAGAATTTGGAATATGAATTTAAATATGTTAGATGTTAAAATCCATGCTTTTAGCCTCTAAAGAAATGGTTCTCAATCCCTAGGGTCCATCTAAATCATCTGGAGCACTTACTAAAGCACACATTACTGAATTCTAGACCTAAAGTTCTTGGTTTAACAAACCTGGGATAGAACCAAGCAATTTGCATTTCTAAAAAGTTCCTAAGTGATGCCATTGCTGCTGTTCTAGGGACTGTATTTGAAAACCATTACCCTTAAGTATTCGTTGGTTTAGGCTCTTTTAAAAGAGAAAAGAAAGCAAATGATACTTCTTCTTGAAAATATAAGTTTATATATTTAATTTTCATTTCTTCCTCAATTGCATCCTGAAACCCAAACCAAACTCACTGCTGTTGATTCTATGAGTGTGACCCTATAGGACAAAGTATAATTGCTCCATAGGGTTTCCAAGATTGTAATCCTTACAGAAGCAGACTGCCACATCTTTCCACTGTCGCATGGCTGGTGGGTTCAAACTGCCAACGCTTTGTTTTTAACAGCTGAGCTTAGCTTAACAATTGTACCACCAGGGCTCCCTCATCCTGAGACAGACTTTTCTATATATTTAAAGCCATTGATAAATTGCACTGACACATGGACTGAAAGTTGGAATTAACACTATAAATTACCATCTAAATTGAGATAAATCAAGTAGAACAAATCAAGAGTATAAAAACGATTTGAAAAAAAAAAAAGACTTAGTTTCCTGTTAAAAACAAAACGTTAAATTCGTGGCACAACTCAAATTTAACTCTCTTACTTCATTTGAAAAAAGTCTTCGAGTACCCCATGAAGAGCTGATCTGAAAAATGCCAAAACAATTCTTTTGGCAAGACTGGATGGAGAAACTGACTCAAAAGGCACAATTCCAAATGAAACACCCAAGAATTTCAGTAGGAAAGAAGGCTGGTTGTTTTCTTCTCCAGAAAGTAATAAACACATTTGACCACAAGTACACATAGGCATAGTGCTGATTATGTCCGATGTATGATTTACTCACAACCATCAAATATAAAGAAGCTCTCCTTCTTCTTTTTATTTTTTTGGCACACAAATGTACCCTGAAACAAAAAGGTCCTCAGCTAAAACAGAAACTAAAACAATTAAGGTAAAAAAGAAAAGATACATGTACATGGTATCTAGTATATATTAGTTTAAATTAAATATGAAAAACAAAAATACAGAAAGAAAAAGCAAAGAAGGTACAGAATGATCTTAAAAACATTATAGTCCCAAAAAAGCACTCTGTTTCACTTAAAAAAAAAAAAAAAAAAAAAAAAAACCTAAAATACTATTAGTGGCATCACCATGCTCTGCTGGGGGGAATATAAACTAAACCTTTTTAGTGGGATGTTTAGCAATATTATAGAGTTTAAATGTTCATACCTTTTGACTCACTTTAAACAAATTTTCCTATAGAAATGCTCAAACAAGGATGTAAACTATGTGGAAGTGCTGGTTAAATGTACAGAATTCTATACCTGTATTTAAAACTCTGCTCCATCCTGAAACCTCTTCAGTGAGAGAGAAAAAATTGAAAAGTTATAAACCTACAAAAACAAAGGCAACAGCAGAAAAAAAGAAGACCAAATGAGAGATGTCAACAAATTTCTGAAAAGATAGAAACTGGAGCCAAAAATAAGCAGTTTGAAAAATCTGATTAGCAAATTCCTACAGAAGGGACATAATCTAACATAAGCCAATTCATGCCTTAGAACTCAGAAAGGGCAACAGCTACCACAGAAAGGAAGGCCTGATGCTGAAAACAAGAGAATTATTACATGCCGGGAAATTTACTTCCGTAGGGATATTGCCTCAGAAACCCAAAAAGGGGTTGCTATGAGCCCGACTTGCTGGCAGTGAGTTTGGTTTGGTATGTGAAGTAGTGACAGTCCCAACTTCTCTTCACACCTATCAACTAAGAGGTCTCCAAATTCACAAACAGCACTGTAAATCCTGAGAAGGGGTGAGTCATTCTCAGTTCACCCTAAAGGTGTAACCCTTTGAGGTCCTTATATAAAGAAGATGGGAAGGAATTTAAGCAGACTTTCTACTCCCCACCTTGGGCAGGCTTTGGATCTGGACTACTTACCCCCTTTCCCCTACAAGGCCCCAAAACTGCCAACTCTTTGTTACAGATGTTACTTTTGGATCAGCAAACATCTTCAGACCAAAACTGGCTTCCACGGCTACACTTTTGTTTCTGTGATCCCACCTTCTCCTAATTTCTGCTAGAAATACCTCACTATCTTTTTAGCTCCTGCTTAAGGAAAATCTTTTCTTTATGTATCTCCAGCTTTTTAAGTTGTCCTTAGGAGAAAAAGTGGTCTGAATTACTCAGCCTAACAATATAGGAATTGAAAATCTGCATGTTGTTCTATTTTTACAATTTTAAAAGTTAGGTTATTCTAAAGACAGTATTTTCACAGGATACTAAGAAACTCAATCAATCATCACTGACAGAACGAGTACATTAGACATTTATTTGAATGAAAAACTAGTACACAACACAATGACCTTGTCAAAATGAACAGTGTATCATGATGTATACGAATTCTTATGTAATTAAAAAAAAAAGAATGAATATGTGAATATGTCTCAGTATATGGAAGCTGAGAAATACCTTCTCCAATTTTTTAATGACGCACAAGTGCTGAATCCAGACATATCTGCATTATACCATGGGTGGTTAGGAGGAATCGGTAAGGAAATAATTATAAGCACTGTGCAATTTCAGAAAAGTGAATCCTCAGGATTAGCTTTGTTTTGAAGAAACTTAAATAATTAAGTTCCACTTGCTATCAAGCTGATTTGACTAACGGTGACTCCGTGTACATGAGAGTAGAACCATGCTCCGTAGGTTTTCAATGGCTGATTTTTCAGAAGTAGATAGCCAGGACTTTTTCCCTGAGTTGCCTGTAGGAAGGCTTGCCCCTCCAACTTTTTGATTAGTAGCCAAGTACAATAACTGTTTATACCACAACATTCCTGTATCTAACCTGACAGCCTAATTTTAAAAATAAAATGTAGTGACATTTATTCTGTCCTCTGAGACTTATCCTGGTAACTAACTGCACTTTAAGAGTGTGTTATACTATCCTGAGATTTTGAACACAGATTCATTCAATATAAATTACCTTAGCAGAAGGCTATTTCTGAAAGACTAAAAAAAAAAAAAAATCAATTAAAATGCTGTTGCTGCAGCTCCTTTGTATCTTCATTGAAACACTAAGCATTCTTAACCCATTTCTCACCTAGCTTAAAGACCATGAAATAAATGTAAAAATTGGGTAACAGTAAGAAACTACAATAAGCCTAATAATATTGTTGTATCATATTCTTGAACAGTAGTACATCCAAACTAGAAAATTAGAACAAATAACTTCGGCTGGAACTTTGAACATGGTTATTTACAGAAAAGCATCTGGGTATACTAGAATAAGAAATTCACTAAAAGTCAAGAAGTAATGACTTTCAGTCTCCTTTAGCAAATCAATTTACCTCTCTAGGCTTTCAGTTTTCCATCTATGATACAGAACCAAACTAAATGCATCAAAAGGCCCTGCTAGCTCTATGATCTCTTTTACATAGGAGTACTCTTACATCAGGTTAAAGTAATTAACTTTCTATGCATGCTGTTCACATTCTTAAAATGTTTTTCAGGAATTAAGGTTTAAAAGCTAAAACAGATAAGATTATATTACCTTAAGTTCAGCAACTTGTGATGAAATATGCCACATAAGGCTTTCACTTAGAAACTTCATACCATAAGGGCCTAGTAGTTCTGATAATGACCTCATTTCTGAAAGGAAATTCAATTAATTTTATACTTTAGACAAAGCAAATATTTTAAGAAAATGAACATTAGAGCACACTGGAACATTCCATTATAAAAACTAATTATTAAAGTAATATCCTGACAAAAGTTCCTGGAATAAGTGCAAAGGTAATTCTAAAATATATGTATATACATAAAATTAAATGAAAATAGTCACATCGTCTTAATATTGTTTTCTACAGAAAAGCCAACAGAGTAACACTAGCAAAAGAAATAAGTTTTCTTCATTCTCTAAAACTATGCTCTAATATTAGTCACCTGATATGTCAGAATATTCCTCAGCATTGAATGTTAACTCATTTTCTGTAGGTAAGTTCACAAATGCTTTCATCGCAGGAAAATAAGCTATATGGCCATTACTGACTTGTCTTAGCAAGGTTTCCAAATACCTAAGGAGAAAAGAAAACTTATAATCAGTAGAAAATGTTTAACTCAAAATTTGTTATACTATATATTCTAGGATATAATTTTAAGTTGACTGATAATTTAAAATAAATGAGTACTTATCAATAAAAAAAAAGTTTTCCTAAGTAGTTCATTATAAAGAAATTTTATATTACTCTAAGATTCCAAATGTCTTCTACAGACCTAGAATACTACTCTTACCAATTTGTGTATAGACTTGTAATGGTTGGCTCTCCATGACTGTCTAAATGTTGTGTTTGTTGAAGAAGAACATTATTAAATACTCTTGTAATATCAATTTGCACATAGTTTTCTATTGATTGGAGTACGGTCATGTATGCTCTCACACTTGTTAAAAGCTCTGATGGTTTTGCAATTTCCTGTGTGGCTTGGTTATACATAGTCATCCCAACAATTGACCTAGGGGAGAAAAAGAATAAGAAGAGAGCTTTGACTTTCATTTACATAAGTAACATTCAACCTATAGAATATAATTATTAAATAACCAATAAAATTAATTTTAAAAATAATTTGATACAAAGCCATGAAATTACAACTGTCATCATTTTCCTAACAACGCCCCCAAAGAACTAAAAGCTACAATAAAACAAGAATTTAAACTATAATAATAAATTACAAAATGATTAAAAAATTCTACGAATCTCAGGAACAAAAAATGATATAAGCATAAAGATAGTTTTAAAATTTCCTTTAACAGGCTAAGTTATTTGTAGCAAGGGCAATGAAATATTTATAGCTTGAATTCATTTGGCTCTCAGAATAGCAATGTTCTTCAAACTCCAACTACTTCTCAAATAATTTTTCATTAGGTTACAATCAGGATTCAGAACTTATAAGCTATCTCTATATAAGTGATCTTTTTTCTTCTTTATTGGCATTTGCTTCCTCCTTTATTTGTCTTTAGTTTCCCTATCATTTTCATTCATATTAATAGTCACAATAAGGAACAAAAAGTGTATTTTTTCTGGTTATAACTGGTGATTATTATAATCACTGTTCTAAATTTTAAATGTCTCCATTATTTAAGGAAAACATATTAAAACTTTTAAAAAAAAGATTTTATTTATAGTATACAGCCCTTGATTTATTTTCCATGGGGTCAGTAGTTCCACCCTCCCCACCACAAACACACATACACACAAAACAGTTGCAAACCCAGAGTGTAAACATTAATATAATTGAGAACAGGCTAAACATGGAAGAAGCATATTGATAGCTACAGAGTAGGACTCCAATGTCATTTTCTAAATTTAATTTCAAAAATAGAAGGAGGAAATGTTAGAACAATAAAATCAGGTACTTTCCAAAGAGCAATCAAATTGAATCTCAATGTAAAATTAAATCTTTATGACATATCACTTTAGCCTCACAGAACAGCTATTAAAAAAGGAAAGATGTTGGCAAGGATGAGAAATTTTGGAATCCTTATACATTGCTGATGGGCAACTCAATGATGTAGTCACTGTGGAAAATACTTTGGTGGTTCCTCAAAAAAAATGAAACATAGAATTACATGATGCAGCAATTTTACTCCCAGGTATATACCCAAAAGGATTAAAAACTAAGAATGAAACAGATACTTGCATGCCAATATTCATACCAACACTATTCACCATACCCAAAAGGTGAAAACAACACAAATGTTCATCATCAACAGATGAATAGATAAATAAAACATAGTATATACATACAATGGGACATCATTCAGCTATAAAGAGAAATGAAGTTTTGAACACGGATGAACCTTGAATACATTATGCTAAGTGAAATAAGCCTGACACCAAAAGACAAAATATTGTATGATTTCCTTATACACAATGTTTAAACCAAAACCAAACGCACTGCCATGGAGTTGGATCCGATTCACAGTGACCTTTCCTTGGGTTTCCGAGGCAGTATCACTACGGAAGTAGATTGCCCAACCTTCAGGCAAATTCATAAAGATCAAAAAAAGTATATTAGAGATTTCAAGGGGCTTGGGAAGGGGCATAGAGGAGTTACTGTTTAATGGGTACATAGCTTCTGTTCGGAGTGATGAAAATATTTATACGTAGGTAAGTGGTGAGAGCTGCACAACAATGAATAATTAATGCCACTTATTTGTACACTTTGAAATGGTTAAAATGGCAAATATTATTCTATATATAGTTCACCAATGTAAAAAAATAGTAAGAGATAAAAGAAAAAGGAAGAATAATGTGAGATAAAAATCTCTCTTTTCCCCCTCATGAACCTATATGGATCCAAAATGTAGACTATTATTACTGCGGTTCTGCCATCTCACAGGTTACAAATCACTCAAAATAATGTTTATTTAAAAAAACCTCCATGACAATTAATTTATTAAAATCAATGAATGGACAAGGACATTTTTTATTTCTTCCCCTTAGTTCACCATGACTTTAACAAACAATTTTAGAAACAGAATAACCTAGGTCACACAATGGTCTCAACATAGTCAACCAGTTATATCTACCTCGATAGTTACAGAACTTTTCTGGTCCTACTCTTGCTTCTGGAGATCAAATGTCTCTTAATGTTATGCATTAACAACCCTCCCCCAGAAGATGGTAAAGAGCATGTATTTGTGTTGAAACCACACAAGCCAATTAAAAAAAGAGAAAACAATGCATTTAGCTAAAACATCATTATAACTATCATTTATTGATTCACTCTTACAGCCAGGAGTTGTACCAGGCTTTACCTAAATTTCCTACAATTCTCATAATAACCTTATTATGTCATTGTTATTACTATTATTACTATCATTTCACAGATGAAAAAAACTAAGGCTCAGAACATGTGAACTAAGGTCATTTTATTAGGAAGTGGTAGGTCTAGGATTTGTTTCCAAGTCTGCCTGACCTGGTGCTGCCTCTCAATAAATGGCATGACAGCAAAAGAAACCAAAACAAACACCACACACACACACACACACACACACACACACACACACCCCTACCATTCTTTTATCACTCATAGAATATAAAGCAGTTGTTTAACATGCCAAGTAACCGTAAAGGAAACACAAATTTTGAAAATAATTCCTTAATGGAGCTTTTCCTATATTGTTCACTTCTATTTCACTTTTAAAATTCTCTGAGCATTAGAGGAGCTCTGGTAGCATAGTGGCTAAGACACTTGCCTACTAACCAGAGGGCTGGCGGTTCAAACCCACCAGCCACTCCTCGGAAGGAAGGTTGGGCAATCCTACTTCCGTAGTGATACTGCCTCGGAAACCCAAGGGGGGTCGCTATGAGTCGGGTTTGACTCGACCGGCACATAACAACAACAACAACAACTGAGCATTAGAATTATAAAGATCTTAAGTTTATATTTTTAAGGATAAATGTTTGAAGATAACAAATACATCCAATCACTAGAAACAGGTACAAACAACAACAACAAAAAACAAGTACAAACTCAACACAGAAATTGCTGTTTGTATATTGTTCCTAAGTCCTAAAACTCTGCTCAAAGGATCAGTTTTTTTTTTTTTTTTAAATCAACCCACTAAGATTCACAAGTTATTTGTCTTGGCATAAAAATTTTTCCCAGGTAAACAAGTTGTTTACCCCTCACCCTGATCACTAAGTAGATATTTGGTAAAAAGAACATTTGCTTCCCCACGGATTAATAAACCAGACTATTTATAAAAAGAAAACAAGAAAGCTGTAAACTTTACTTTCCACCCATCACCCATCACTCTCCCACCTCCTACTCCTCTGAGAATAGTGAGAAATAGGGTGCATAGTGTCTCTTTGGTCTAAATAGTAGGGCATTCTGGTTTTACTGTCAGAATGCATGCCTTACTAAAGGAGAGCAAAAGCCGGCCTTGGTTCAGTACCAATCACTCCACTAGTCAAATGATGACTGAATACTCAATTTAGTGCCCATTTACATACTGTTCTTTAATTCTCACAACTATAGTTCTAAGTTTTAAACCTACCTTTTCATTGCTACTCACAGTACTTAAGCATATAGTACTTGTTAATGACTACAGCTAATCTGAAAAACCTTTACTAGTGTTTGTAAATGATTACAGATAATTCAAAAAACCTTTGGCAAAATTTGTTTTATAAATTGTTTTAAGGCCTTTGAGAAAAACTTGTCAATTAAAACAATATTTTCTTTAATAAATAAGTGAGATAACTTTAGAACAAGGCTGAACCAACATTTATAAAATTAAAGATTTCTGACTTATTACATATGGCAGTATCATTTCAAGAAACATACATATGTTTCTATCTTAAAGAATTCTAATTACAACCTAGTGTCTTAAAAGTCTGTCTTAGGACCTTAAAAGTCCAGAATTCCACTGGCATAACAGTATATATCTGAATTCAGAAGACTTAAGAGTGAAATTTAGTCCTGAGATTTTCAAACATTTAACTGTGGCCCACTGTAAAATATGTATCTGTCATCACAACTCAGTATACACATACATTTATATAAATGAAAAGTTTCATGAAATAATAGTTATATGCTATGCACTGATCTTTTTTTTTTTTTTTTTTTACTGTTTCTTCTTTGTTCCTTCCTTTCTTTCAGTACTGACACAATGTACTAAACTTATTTCATGACCCTATTAGGTTGACACCAACAAGCTAAAATACACTCACATACTCCAACCTCACTTTGCATATAAGAAAGCTAAGACTCAGAGATATTAACTGACTTGCTCAGTTTTACAACTAGTTAATATCATGCACAGGACAAGAATTTGGGTAATTTAGGTAATTCTCAGTTCATTTTTTTCTCATACTACACCAGGTTCTACTGATGTTTTTAAAAAGACTGACCATATAAAAGGAAACATCAAGAATAAATATAACTGATTAACAAAATCAACAAACAAAAACAGTTTATATTTCTTACTTAGTAAAGCGGATTTCCAGATGAGAAGTCAAATATTCTCTTGGGGTAAACGTATGCTCCCAAACGACCATGTTTGGTACATAATTTATAGAAAAACACAACTCAGAAAGTGCAGTGTGCAGTTTATCAAGGCTGAAAAAAAATTAATAAATATTCAATTAACTGTTTAACACTTTATCACAGTCAATATAAAATTAATTTTATAAACAAATCAGACTTTATTTGGAGACAACAATCTTAGAATTAATTTTTTTTCCCTCTCAGCTAACAAAGTTCAAAAGCTTTAAGGACACCATAATATATGAGGGCAATTTTCTAATGAAAACATTCATTTGTTTTTATATTCAGATGATAATGACTATATTAACAATACACAATGGAAAGAGCTTACTCTTTACTCATAAAACAATCATTTTCAACTCCTGCTATACTTTCTGTTGTGGGGAAGGAAGAACTGTCTACAAAACAGCAAATCATTTGCTCAACTTAGAAGTAGGACATTTAAACAAAAAATACTCACCTAATGATTACCCACCCATGGCTCCCTTCCAAACAAACCAAAAGGCAGCCAGTCAGCCCTGAATGTTATCTGGCCTGGTATTTTGGTTTTTAAATTATCATATTGTATGTTCTAGTATAACACAACATGCTGGGGCAAGGTATCACAGATACCTAATTATTTTGAAAAATTTAAAACTGTAGACTGCTTAGAGTGTAGCCACCCATCAATATGCATTATATTTAGTATCTATTACATGTATTTTCTTAAAAAAATCATAAACTTAGATATTAATTTGGGGATGAAATAAGTACTAACTGGCTATAAGCAAGTTCATAAAGGTTAAAAAAAATAAAAGAATCTGTGATATGAAGAACCTATCATTACTAGTATTAGTACCTCAGTAGTAATGCCACAGAACAAATGAAAAAAGTCATCCACCCATTTAAAAAATACAATAAAAGTATATGGCTTACTTGGTCACTACCAGCCTGTTCTTCCTCATGCTCTCAACTCCTGGTTTTTCCCTTTCAGGTTCCCCTTTCTTACCAGTCTGCTTTTTTGACTTCTTATTCACTGCTTGACTGATAGTTTTGGCACAATGCTTGGGCAGTAACTAAATTTCAAAAGGAATAAAATCTTATTACACCAAATACTCTGGAAGCACGGTAACTATTCAACTAAACCTAAGTTATATCCAGCTACTGTTGTCTGTCACTGAGTCAATTATGACTCATAGCAACACCACAGAACAGAGTAGGACTTTCCCATAGCATTTCCTAGGCTGTAAATCCTTACAGAAGTACATCATCAGGGCTTTGCTCCCAGGAGCTGCTGGTGGGTTCAAACCACCGACCTCTTGGTTAGCAGCCAAGCACCTTAACTGCTGATTCAGCTATACCCAGACTATGTAGTAAATATGATGGTCAGTGATTACAAGTGAGAGAGTGCTTACTTAGCTTTGGGAGCCTACAGAGCTTGGTGGAGTACCTACACAGGTGAATCTTGTATGGAGAGATGCTTAACAGAAGAAGTTGTATCAAGGTTGCAGTTTAAAGAGTAAGTAAAAATATACTGGGTAACCAAGGAATAAGAAAGAACAACTGAGGTAGAAGGAAGAACAAAACCATCTAAGGACATGATCTGTTCAGAGTCTACAACTAGAAGCAATAGGGTTGTAGAGCAAGAAGTGCAGAGTAAATAAAATGAGACGTTTGAACTATCAAAAAGGGTCTTGTATGCCAAGCTAGAAGTTTGATTTCAAATGTAGGCAATCCTAGAACCAGTAGGAATTTTAAGAAGGAGAACAATACTATGCTGAGGTATTTTCTAAGGCTAACTGTGACAGCAGTGGAAGAAAAGATGGAAACAAGAAAAACCTAAACAGTGACAGATAGTAGAGCTGTTAGAAAGAGTTCACACAAGATATGAAAAAAGGTATGAAATACAACAGGTGTAACAAAAATTAAGAGACGTGGCCAGATTTGAGAGAAACTTCTGAAAGAAAATTGATAGAATTTGGTAACTTAAATGCTAGGGAAAGGGAGGAGTAGAGATGACATGAAAGTTTCTATTTTAAGGCACAGCTAATATTCTGAAGGGGAGAAAAGAAAAAAAACAACAAGACACATGTGGGAAATAACCCATTTGTTTTGATTAGTAACCCAATATGCAAGCAAAAAAGAAAGAACACTATACTCAGAAAAAGAGCTGCCTATCCAGTATGGTAGCCACATGTGGCACCAATCCCTTCAAATGTGGCTAGTCTTAATTAACTGAATTGTATTTTAAGTAAAAAATACACACCAGTTTCAATGATCTATTGCAATACAATATAAAATATTTCATTACTATTTTTATTAATTACATATTGAAATGATAGATTGTTGGGTATATTAGGTTAAATAAAATATGTTAAAATTAGCTTTTCCTGCTATTTTTACTTTCTTAAAATGACTACTAGAAAAATTTAAATTACATGTATGGCTTACATTTTATTTCTGTTGGATAATACTGGGCCAGAAAAAGATTAAATCATTAAACATAAATGTTAGCTAAAGCCAAGGAAGTGGACTGTACTTTGAAGGAAAAAAAAAAAAGAGGAAGGAATTATATTGCATTGTTCTTGTTGCTGTATACTTCAGTGTTATGGAATTTCTTTTGAAACAAAATGAATAATTCTAAGGAAATCTGAAACTTCAAGAAATATTAAAGAAAACAGGAAGACTTCCGGCAAGATGGCAGACTAGGCAGAAAGACTGCACAGACCCTCTTCAACAAAAAAAAGGGGAACCAATTAACACAGACAAAGAAGATAATCCTGGACCCCTGAGCCTTGAAGGGAAGGATATAGAAGTGGAATAAACCCCAATTAGCAGAAGAATTTGAATGAAAATACCAAAAAAGGAGACATACAGAGCTGCAGTCTGGCAGCGATCCTGACAGCACGGCACAGACAGCTTGGAGAGTGCCGAGTTTGGTAGGACCTAAAAATTAACCTAAAAACCAGCCCTGCTAGCCAGGGACTGCAAGGAGGACTGCTCTGGTGGCTGGAGAATAAAAGGAGAAGCAGCAAAGAGGAGCGCAGGCTAAGCTGTGGACTTTTGCTGCCGGAAGGGCGTAGCCATTTTGAATGTTTACAAGTAGCTTGGCCATTTTGGATATTTAAAGAGACAGCACTCTCCTAGATTCCAGGGACGTAAGAACAGATTCCACTTGCCAGTAACTCCAAGGATACTCCAGACCTGGAGTATTGAAAAGGTGCGACATTCTCCTTGTTACTCTTATACTCCACACCCACTTGGTGAACGGAGTTGAGGCCATCCCCCACTCCCACCCACCTTCTGGGTCCACAGGAACACCATCCCAGTCTGTTGTGCTCTAAAGGAGCTGGGTGCCCTGCCCTGCCCTCTCCGTTTCTTTTCTTTTCTTTTTTTTTTATTCTTCTCTTTCTTTTTTGTTTTGGTTATTAGTTTGCTTGCTTTTGTCTGTTTTAAAACTATTATTATTATTAATACTTTTGTCCTTGTTACTATTATTCTTTATTATTCTCCTCCCAGGTACTAGTTTTCAGCTTTGTTTCTTTTCCCTGTTCATGTATGCATTTTTTTTTTTCTTTTCTTCTCATGGTTAACCCCATTCCTTGTTTTTCTTTTTGCATTTTTCCCATTTTTATTCTTCATTAGTCTCCTTCTCTACCTTTTTCCTCTTAGTATCCCCAGATATTGCAGGTTTTCTTGTTTTTTTCTTCTTCTTTTTCCCTTTTTTGTTTTTCTGGTTACTGTTTCTGGGTGATTATATGGTGTGTTTTTTGTCCAGGTGCTTTTAGTTTTTTGATGGTTATTCAGTTGTAATTTTTGTCTAACTGAGTGGGAGACGGAAAAAGTCCCCATAAGACACAACTACACCCATGCCTTCTGCAACTTCACTTACTAAGCGAGAGCCACCACCTCCTTCTCCACCAACAGGCAAAGAATAAAAAAACACCAAGAAGAGACTGAATCACCTTTGGCTGCTCTTCACAAACAGTTAAGAGATATAAATACAACTACATGATGCCTCAGAGACAACAGACCATCACAGTCCACACAAAGAAGCAAGATAAAGGGGTAGAAACAAGGGAGCAGGATACAGACTCAGAACACATCCCTAAGGCAGAAGCAGCACTGGAACTCTCTGATAAGGAATTCAAAAGAATTATCTTTAGGTATCTTCAAAGGATTGAGAAACAGACCAAAGAAAACACAGAAA
>NW_006921588.1:14363208-14376571 GCF_000298275.1 Orycteropus afer afer | reverse complement strand
ATATTGTATTAGTCTGTTATTGTAAAAGTCAAGGAAAGGTTTATCTATGGAAGGAAATTTTCTTTGTTGGTTACCACGGGTGGGAGGGGAGGGGAGGGAACGCTGTTAGATAGATAGAGATAAGTATTGATTTGGGTGAAGAGAAGGGCAATGTACCAAATGTGAGTGACCAATATGACACCACTGAGGATGAGAAAGACATAGAGAGGTACATGGGAGGTACAGACAACACATATGAACCCTTTTGCACATACAGTACTGCGTTGTCAGGGAAGGCAAACATGGGTATACGGGTGGACAGATGGGTGGACAGGCTGAACTATTAGGTATGTCTATGAAGTGGAGAGTGTATCCAAGAACATGCATAGGGTTGACAGACAATGGCTTATAAGTTTATGTGTATGATCAGAATTCCCAGGTGTGTAGTAGACCTGACAAGGGGCAAGGTTGTAGTCACTGCTTGGTCACAGCCAGCTACTCAGAAGGACCAAGCAGTGGAACCTGTGGGCTTGGGACCATGGTCGCAGGGGACATCAAGCTCAATTGGCATAACGTACTATACAAAACATTGTTCCACCTCCTACTTTGGTGAGTAGCAACTGAGATCTTGAAAGCTAGTAAGCTGCCATCTAGATGCAACGATGGGTCTCTCCTCATCCAGAGCAAAGAAGAATGAAGAAAACAAAAAATTCATGCAAACTATTAGTCCTAGCGACTGGTACACCATCCGATCTGCAGCCTATATGACTACGAGACCAGAAGAACTAGGTGGTGCCCGGCTACCACTGTCATCCACTTGGAAGGGGATCTATGTAGGAGATCCTTGGTAGAGAGGGAGAACAATGTGGAACAAAACTCAAAATCATTTAGAGAAAAAAAAAAGGGGGGGGAGGAGGGGACGAGGTTTGCTGGTCTGACAGAGCGTGGTGGAACGACTGAGACTATGGCCCCTAGATGCCCTTCAGGTCTGGAATTGAACCCACACTTGTGGCTTCTAGCCATACAAAAGACAGGCGTATGAGTCGAACATTTACCTAAGGTAGATATACTCCTTGCAGAGAACAATCATGAGAGAAAGAAGGGCTGCTTATGCACAGGGAGGCAACTCAGGGAGTGCATGGAGGGTGGACACAGAGAAGAGGTAACTATCGGGAAGTGGGAGGGAAGCTGTTGCATTGTGGTAAATTGTGGTCAATGTCATGAGATAAAGTGTATGTGAACTGTTGTAATGGAACGTGAATTTACTCTGTAAATTTTCACCCAAATCACACACACACACACAAAAAAGAAATATTTAAAAAAACAGACTTTGAATCTTTCCAATTCCTCACATAAAAACACAGCTACCAGAGCACAAAACCAAAACACACAATTGTATTTACCACAAATCAAATGTCAAGATATCCTCACAACCCTGAAATTACAAGTGGCTGGGGATAAACCATCAAGGAAAAGAAGATCTGTGAAGTATCAGTCTCTGTGTAGAAAAGCAGAAGGCTGCAACAGAGAACCAGAGATAGAAAAACCCAGAGCTTACAAGTATTCACTTGAAAGCACAGAAGGTCCATCAGCAGATAATTGCAAGAAATCAACAGCAGAGTTAGAAGAGGCTAGAGCAATTAAATCTTTATGAATTGTTAAAATGATCAGACAAGTTCTGTACTAAGACAGGGCTCCAAAGTGAGAAGCGTCTGAGAATGGGATAAAAATTGAACAGGATAAGACAAAAGAGATGAAGGAAAGAGAAAACACAAATAAATGTAGACGAAGAAAGAGAATCAGGAAATCTTGAAAAGCAAGGAATTGTATTTGTTAATCCTACATTAAAACAACAGAAAAGTGAGTTCTGTGAAGTTACAAAAACTACGTGGAACAACCGTTCCTTCCACAAGACCAGATAAACTAATTCCACATAAAAATGAACAACTAAAAAAAGGTATCATATTTAAATTCCATAAATAATTAGTATAAGAAAAAACAGATTATGGAACAGAATAGTATCTTTATAATGAAAACACAAATAGAAAGACTGAACTCAGGAAATAATAAAAAAAAGCAATTTTAAGAAGATACTATATTAGAAGAATGGAAGGAAGGTTGGGCAATCTACTTCTGGTAGTGGTACCGCCTCGGAAACCCAAGAAGGGGTCACTATGAGTTGGATCTGACTCGATGGCAGTGAGTTTGGTTTGGCTTGTATTAGAAGAAACACAAATTTAAATAAACACATCAAATAACATATTAAAATAAACATAAGCCAAATAAAAAAATACATAAATACACAAGATCTGAAGAGATATAAAACGACTCAAGAGAAATATGAAAGACAAAGAAGATTCAACATACAAATAAAGGCAATCCCTGAAATAGAAAACCAAAGCAATGAAAAAGAATACAAAAAAACTACAAGAAACTTTGCTAAATATTAAAATAAAGAAAACTTGAATCTACCTATGAAAGAATACATCAAATTCTTGAGACTATCAAAAAGTGATTAATATGACAGTAAGTATTACAGAAGAGGAGGGAAAGGGTTAAGACAAAAATGGGGCACATGGAGGGGGTTTGGGATGACTTACAAAGTTCTATTTCTTGATAACCATGCTAGCTGATTACAAAGCTGTTTGCCTTAGGACAACTCATTGTTTTATAAGGTTTCTGTTGTCCAATTTTATAATGGGCTGGAAAAAAAAAAAAAATGAAGCACATTTGATCATTTAACTCTCCTGCATACTTTCTGAAAGCTCCTTTTGCCTGAAGGAAAAGCTGCAAATTCCTTACTAGGCCAAATAAGACCCTCTGTTATTTAATCCCTTTCCAGCCTTATAGCTCACTGAACTCCCAACCTCACACAAATATTCTATGTCTCAACCATAAAAGTCACATTGTTTTAACGGTAGGGTTGAATAGCTGATTACTGTAATTGCCGTCAATAAGTTGTACACCTGTAAAAAGCTGAATTGGGCAAAGCTCTGTGGCAGGTATATTTGTAACAATGAGTAAAAAAAAAAAGAAAGAAAAGTAGCTGCTGAGGTGCCTCATGGGATTTGGTTCGCTGGTTTGGAGAATTAAGTTATCATGTTAGCTGGCCTAAGAATGTGTTTAGTTCACTGTGTATGTAGTGCCTGACGCTTTAAGAGCTTGCAAGCAGCCATCAAGGTACAACTGGTCTCTCTTCAGCTGGAGCAACAAAAGGAGAGTCAAAAACAGGAGAAAATGGATGTGTAGCTAATTGCTTCCATGAACAACTGCCTCCCTTTAACATGAGGTGAGAAATGGATGATGTCAGCTACCATAACTGAACCTTTTGGAATCCAGAAGAGAATACTGATCAAAAAGGGAAAATGTAGAACAGAATTTCAAATTCTCATAAAATCTAGACTTTCTGTAGCCAAAGAGGCTAAATGAATGAATCCCCAAAACTGTTTGTCTTGGGGTTCTCCAGTGCTCCTACAACAGACATACCACAAGTGGATGGCTTTAACAAACAGGAATTTGTTCTCTTACAGTTTAGGAGGTTAGATATTTTGAATGCAGAGTGCCAGCTCCAAGGGCTGGGTGAAGGCCCCTTGACTTTGGGCTTCAGCTCTGCCTCTTATCCCAGGCTCACTGTAGCTGGAAGTTTCTCATAAATCATGTAGCTGCTGGCTACTGAGGCTTATGAACCCAAGGTCAGCAAGCAGGATGGCATAATCCCAAGATCAACAGGCAAAATGGCAGGCCACTGGTTCAAGTCCAGGAACTGGAGATGAAGACTGGGCCAAATGCAGGATCCTGATGTGCCAAAAAGCTACAGATCTTATGAGCCCATTACTGTAAAAAGACAGAAAAGGGTTTGCTTGGGAAAGGGAACTCACTTAGTAGGTTACCAGGATGGGAAGGAAAGGGATTAATTTTGGGCTAGTTGGGGCCTTCATGCTGACATGGGTTAGGGGAGGGATATACAGGAAGGATCTATGACCACCATGGTAACATTAGGAAATGGGAGGACACTGAATTGTACACATAAGATACAGATGACAGATGCTAATACCAACCAATGTGTCCACAATACTGCATTTCCATTAACACCAAACACCAAGCTACAGATAAAACACATAAACACCTGAGATGATCAGATGGGGAACAGTGAACAGAAGTATACTCTAGACCAAGGAAAGATTCAGCTGAGGCTAAACTTGCAAAGACACCAGTGATACAAAGTACCTGAAGTCCCTACAGAAACAACAGAAGACAGACATAGAGTAGTCCCTCACAACCAACCAGACACTGAGAGAGAGATCCAACAGATCTACCCTCTCAGGACCACAGAACTGGGGAACACCAGACTCAATTGGCACAACAAAATATATAAAAGCCTTGCTCCACATCCTACATTGGTGAGTAGCAACTGGGGTCTTAAAAGCTTTCAAGGCCATTTAGAATACAGTTAACAGTCTCCTAGTGTTGGAAGCAAAGAAGAACCAAAAAAAAAAAAAAAAAATCAAGGGCATTTAGAAGCAAAAAGCCCTAGGACACGATGGCCCTTGAGACCAGAAGAACTAGATGGTGCCTGGCTACCAATGCCAACCACTCAGGAAAGGATCAAATCTGGAGATCCTGGATAGAGTGGAAGGAAAAATGTGGAACAAAATCCAAAAACTCAATAATGACCAGAATTATTGGTCAGATGAAATCTGGTGAGACCCCCGAATACTATGGCTCTGGAATACATTCTGCGCCTGGAATAAAATCCATCCCCAGGGGCTGGCTCTCAGTCCAATAGTTACCAAGATGTACACGCAGACCACTCAACCCAGGATGACGTACCTACATACTCTACGGTAATACATCCCTTAGAGCAACAGACCATGGGACACCAGAGGACCAACATTCAAATTGAGGAAATGCAGGACTAACAGGAGTGCATAAATATGAGGGGCACAGGGGGCGGGTCACAGGGTAGGGAGGGGAGGCAACTGGGTTAGGTAGTGTTGGACATGGTAAATGGGGAATGAAAGTAAATGTACACATTACACTGAATGCAAAACAAGCTCTTAACAAAAAAATAAGAAAAGCTACAGACCTTTCTCAAAGTGTCTCTTTATATACTGGAAACAGACCACACCCCAGAGGCAACACTTAGGTGCTCACAGCAGATTCCACCACAGAGGTGATTACAATCTCATCACGGGGAGTAACTACAGCTGCCCAGCCACTCAAAACTAACACCCGCCAAGCTGACACACACCCTTAACACACAATTGCCCTGAGATAATCTTTAAACACTAAACCAAGAATATCCTCTCGATAGTTTAGCTTAATTAGTAAAGAATATTTGACTGGAGCATTGTGCTCTTTTATGATCTGTAATGGGTAAGGCATTTGGCTGCTAACCAGAAGGTTGGTGGTTCAGACGCACCAGCTGCTCCGTCGGAGCAAGAGGAGGCAATCTACTTCTGTACAGATTTACAGATTTTCAACAACAAAAGTAATAAATTATTTAAAAAAAAATGTTTGCAGTTCTACAGTTATACCTTTATGTACACAGCCTTAGCCTATGCTGCTCTCTTAACCTAGGAAATATTTTTGATCATCACTCTGCACCCCACGTCTCCCTGCTCTCCACAGCATACATTCATCAGTAGCTACTTACCCATCGTAAGACCGATCTCAAGCCTCCCTTTTTTGATGTCCTTATCACCAGCCTCTCCCCTGTGCCCTCTCTGGCCATGATATATCTTTAAAACAGCAATTACAATGCACTATAATACTTACTTGTCTCCCTCTCTTCCAAGACTACAGTACCCTGAGAGTAGAAATCAACATTTACTTGTATATACTCCTCATGCCCAACATAGTGTCAATACAGTGCAGTTACTTTAATACTGTGTAAAGGAACTGAGGCATTGCTGTATAGCAAGAACACTGTTATTTTATCCAAACAATTCTATAAAATACATCATAAGTTGAGTTATATATAGTCAGCTGTGAAAAGTTACACCTGTTACGAAACGTCAAAAGATAATAATGAGATTTACTAAGAGTTTGAAAACTAAAAGTAAAAAAAAATAACTGGCTAACATTTCATTCTCTTGCCTTCATTCATAAATTTATATTCTGGATTAAAGGAAACAAGTTATTACCTGGTCACTAAGAGTACACTGTTCTGTGCAAATATCAGTGATGAGATTTCGAGCTTGTTTAGCCATTTCATCCAGGAACATATTACATAAGGAAAGACTGCGATCTCCAATATGATGTCGCTGTAAAGGTAGATTAACAACAGTAAATAAAAGTTACAAAAAAAGTCATTTAAATAAAAATATATTTTAAATAAACATGGAAAATTAGGTTAAATTCATACTCCACAATAATGTGCAGGGATGAGGGATGTCACAGAGTTGTTTTATATTTTGTAACAACTAATCTAAGATACAGTATTTCCTTGCAGTTGACATAAAATGAGTACTTTGTCATTATACAATATACAATTAGAAAGAATCTTAAGACAAATGTTTTCCTTAACATAAAAAACTATGAATTTAATTTTCAAATATCAAAAGATCCTCGATCCAATTCTTAAATATTATTAGTATTAAGCCTACAATGTGAAAGAACAGATTTACTTAATATTTTCTTATCTTATGCCATTTAAAAATTTATATCCAGTATATAAATCTTGACACAACCAAGAACTCTGTAGTATATAAAATGGAAAAGGAGTAAGAGACTTTTTACTATAATCCCTCTAACTTCAATGAGCTGAAATATAAAGCAGATTGCACTGAAAACTATTCATGCCAATTTACTCTCTCATACCAGATGAATTCCCTCAGAGACCTCAGAGTACTCCACACATATTCCTACCACCACATATCACTATATCATGAATTCCTCAAGGGTGGAGACTGTATTCTTTGGATCTTTTTCTAACAGAATTTAGCAAGGCAGTTGGAAATAGCGGCTTTAACAAAGTGCTAAGTGGATTAACACTGTCATGTTGCTTATTAGCTATATGACTATAGGAAGAAGTTTCAGTCCTCCAGAGACTTTCCTCATCCAGAAAACTGAGAACAAATATCACCAGTACAGGCTATGTTGCCACTTTGATGCAACAATCAAATGAAACAAAGGAGAGGATAAAGCTTCATAGGCATTATGGTTCTATAAAAATACAAATTCATTATTAATTACCTGTTTTAATTGTTTAATAAGAATTAAATCCTACTCTTAAAGAATCACAACTGTACCATCTAAATGAGAAAGCAGAAACACTAAAATAACTGACACAAGGTAGATAAGGATAGATACTATAAAATGGTACAAAGTGCTAAGACAGTATGGTAAGAGAGAGGCAAATTCTAACTGGAGAAATGGTGAAAATATTTTTTGGGGAGGTGGGATTTAATCTATGTGTTAAAGAAAAGGTACACATACAACAGGTCGAGTCCCTGACCTGGGCAGTGCAAATGGTTGAGACCTTAAGTTCTAGCCAAAAGGTTGGTAGTATGAAACTTACAAGATACCCTGGAAGACAGGCCTGACAATCTGATTCTGGAAGATCACAGCCCTGAAAACCCCACAGAGCAATTCTACTCTGCACACATGGGGTCGCATCCTAAGTGAGCACTGACTCGACAGCAACTAACAATCACAACCACAGGCATCAACGTTAGTACAGTGAAGTAAGTTTTACCTATGAGGAATGGCCTTTAAGAGGCCAAAAAGTACAGACAAGTAAAAGTAAATGATCCATAAGGTGGGCTTAGTAAGTAAAGAGTGGGAAGTAGAAGATGAGAATGGTGGGTATAGATTACACTGTTGTGGGTTTTAAGTACCTGGCTGAGAAATGTTTACTTCATAAGCAATGGAGAACTTTCAACGGTTCTTAAGAAGGAAAGCAGTACTCTTATAGCATTGCATTAGTCTTAAAGACAAATATCGAAGGCAGGAAAACCATTTAGGAATACATAATGAAGAATATTGAAAATCTGAACTACCACAGCAGTAGCAATGGTAATTAGAGAATGGATTCAAGAAATAACACAGAAAATTAAGAGGATTTGATGGGTAATTTAATGTGAAGAATGACAATGAAGAAAGTTAATGGTATACCTTAGGTATCAACTTATGGGGAAAAAAAACTATTAAATCTAAAAACTAAGTCTATTAAAATAGGTGGTGTTAATACCCTCATAAACATTAATCCCTAAATCACTCCCTAGTAAACTTCCTGCAAGCTAATCTCTGTCTCAGTCTACTTCTTATAGAACATAACCCGTAACAGATTATGTCACCTAATGCTTAAAGATGCTAATGTTATTATTTATTTTCCTACCAGTGCAGCAGTTCAAAGAGACTCAAAATAACTTTTAAGTTGATAAACTATTTAATTTTAATATATGTTCTTACCACACTTAAATTGTGGTATTTGTTCTTTAAAGATGAGAAGAAACATTGGGTAAAATTTTGATAGATATTTGGAATCAATTACTACTAAGTACTTGGGTTACTCAGTAATTGTATACAAGTATACATGTATCATGCAAATGGGAACTCTGGTGGCAAAGTGCCTAAGGCATTTGACTGTTAAGCAGAAGGCTGGTGGTTCAAACTCACCAACCACTCCTTGGAAAGTAGATAGGGCAATCTACTTCTGTAGTGATATCACCTTGGAAACTCAAGGAGGGGTCGCTATGAGCTGGAGCCAACTCAATGTTAGTGAGTTTTTTTTTTGTTGTTGTTATCATACAAATACCAGCAAATTTCTGGTGTTTGCTAAATACATCTGCAATATTAACAAGTCAGTGAAACGTCTCTTTGAGCTATTTATGTTTTCTTAGTAATTTTTAAAAAAAACTCAAATTGCCATTGAGTCGATTCTGACTCACAGCGACCCCCACTGGTTTCTGAGGCAGTAAATCTTTACAGTAGTAGATTGCCCAGTCTTCCTTCTGTGGAGTGGCTGGTGGGTTTGAACCTCCAACCTTTTGGTTAGCAGTCAAATGCCTTAGGCACTGCACCACCAGAGCTCCTTCCCTTAGTAACTTATACATTCAATATTTAAATCCTTCCAATGATAGTTTAAAAGAAAAAGTAGGCGTTGAAAATCAATTACCGTATATACTATTACCATAAACATTAATATTTACTACATGATTTATTTTAATAAAGGTAATTCCAAGTGATTTTACATTATATAATATACTCTTACATGTATATTTATCTATTCTTACATCTATTCAAGAATTCTTTTGATTCTGCATAGAGGTACATTCTTGGGAAGCTAGATTACGTTAAGTATGACTATGTGAATGTTTGGTTGGCAATATGATTTGTTTTGTGCATTCTGATTATTATATAAATCACAGCATCACTCAAAAATTACCTCTTCAGGACACAGTTCATGTGTGCAACTCATAAAGTGAGTGCAAAGTAGTGGAAATGCAATTGAGTATCTTGACTGAGAGGGTAGCTCCAAACACTGCTGAAACATCTTCTCAAAAGCACGACTATAAAAACTGTGTTGGGAAACAAATAGAAATTTAGAATAATAATTTTTATAATGAAAACGAAAATTTTACGAATCATATTTTACAGTTTATTTAATTTGATTCAAGGGAATGATTAAAAGTTACCAACTGATAGAATTTATTCCCTTAGAAGAGAATGAAAGTTATTTTTCCCAAAGAGTATCACTTATAAATAAATAATCATTTCAGAGTAATAATCATATTAGTGGTACATTAACAAACATTTAAAATAAGAAACTTGAACAGGAAATAAACCCTATCTATAAAATATGAATACATAAAATTCAAATCTTAGAACATCAAATTTCAAAGTTAAATCACTATCAATTATAAAAAATATCATTATTGTATATTCCAGTAAAAAAGAAATACTTTACCAATTAAACAATAACATGCTATTGATTTTAAATCACATATTGATTTAAGAGATGGTAAATGTAAAAGAAAATAAGTTGATAAAATATAGTACATCTCAGAGCAGTCAAACAAAGAAAAGTAGTAAATGTCTATTTTGGATGTGACAGGCAAAAGATCAAGGCAAAAATATGGGTAAAAATTAAGTAAATATGGCTGAAAATATATATTTTAAACATTAATTCAAAATGCTTTTAGTTCCAAGAAAGGAGAAAGGACTTTCTAATTGCTATATCCAAACATTTCCCTTCTTGTAACAGGTACCTTTCTGTAGCTCAAAAGTACCTGTATTTAAAATGCTCCCTTTTCTTTGAAGATAGCCTTTGGGTCAGACAATAGCATAAGGTTACAAATCATCTTATACAATATTTGCAAATTTGACGTATGGATGTATCGAAACCTAAAAAGTGTATTTTCTGAGGTGTTTCATGAGCTCCTTCAAAAGACCTCTTACACTTCCCCTGCCCAGTCATAACACAGCTAATTTAATCGTGCTAACCTACTGCCAAAATCAGTGATGACTGGGTTAATTTCCACAATAAAAGCAGTAAGAAGCTTTTCATAATGATCTCTATTCAACAGAAACTACCATCCCTAATCACTGAGACTATCTCAGCATTTTAGAAATAAAGGGACATACTAGGTTATCCCCATCAGATTCACTAAAGGGAAAACAAAGACCAAGAAGCAGAAAACAGAGTTGATATTATGCAGCTTTGGAGCCAGATTACTTGAGTCTGAACCCTGGCCCCACGGCTTATTGGTGTGATCACAACCAAGCTCACTTATTTTATTCAAACATTTATTAAGTATCTTAATAGACAAGGAGCTATGGTAGCACAGTGCCTAAGGCATCTGACTGCTAACCACAAGCCACTCCGTGGGCAATCTAATTCCATACAGATCTACCACCTCAGAAACCCAATGGGGGGTCACTATGAGTTGGAATCACCTCCACGACAGTGGATTTAGGGTTTGCTTCAATTATGTTAGACACCAAGGAAGCAAAGACAACACTTTCCTTCAAGGACCACACTATCTAGGCAAGGAGAGAGGGGAGAACAGTTATAAACCAAGTATAACAAAAGTGGTATGACAGAAACAAAGCGGAATAGGAGCACAACGAAGGGAATAGTCAACATAGCAGCATAATATCATAAACTAATATCAATTTAATAATGTTTAATATTTAATTAATATCAATTCATTAAATTAACATTCAATATCAATTTAACTTTCTATGTATTTCATTATTTTTAAATGCATTTTACTGAAATATAATTTAAGTACAGTGAAATACACAAAACAAAAATCAATGCATTCTTTTTTTTTTTTTTGCATTATTCCCTCTCCTCTCTTCCCACCCTGGCAACCAACAAAGAAAGTTTCCTTCCATATATAAACTTTTCCTTGACCCTCCACAACTAATACTGTATTTGCCTGTCTGTGATTGACTTATTTCACTCAGCATAACATTCTTCAAGTTCTTCCATGTTATGCAGTGTTTTGTTGACTCTACATTATTCTTTGTGTTGCATAGTATTCCATTGTGTGTATGTCCCATAGTAGTCCATTGTGTGTATGTCCCATAGTATGATTACCCATTCTTCTACTGAAGGGCATATACGTTGTTTCCATCTTTTTGCTATTATAAATAGTCCTGCAATGAACATGGGTGTGCATGTATCTATTCTGTCCTGTCTCTTACTTCTTTAGGCTATATACCTAGTAATGGGATTGCTGGGTCAAATGGTATCTCCAATTCCAGCTTTCTAAGTAACACCATACTGCTTTTCACAGTCCCAATTTCTCCATATCCCTGCCAGCATTTGTTGCTTTCTGTCTCGTTGAACCTTGCCATCAGTGCTGGGGTGAGATGGTATCTTATTGTTGTTTTGATTTGCACCTCTCTGATGGCCATTGATTGTGAGCATCTCTTCATGTATTTGCTGGCCATCTGAATATCCTCCTTGGTGAAGTGTCTATTCATGTCTTCTGCCCATTTTTCAACTGGACTGTTACGTTAATCCCTTTGCTGCTGAGGTGTTGGAGTTTTCCATAAATCTTAAGAGATAAATCCTTTGCTAGATATGTAATTATTGACAAGTCATATTTCATTTCTAACACTTGATTTGATCCTGATTCACAACCTTTTTTCCCCTAAGTTTATTCATGCAAAGGAGAGCCTAAAAGGCAATTTGAAGTGATTGTTTTTCACCTCCTCAAAGAAAAAAAAAAATTCACATCAGTAAGAGTTGCACTTTAGAAAATTAAAAACAGACAGAAAATCCCAACTTGGTAAAAATGTCTTTTCTTAAAAAGTTTAATAAAAATCCACTATTTCCTTTATTCCAAAGAGTCTATTACTGATGTGTCTTAAAGATTATGCTAAAATAAAAGCAATCAAGGAACATATCTTTTGATAGTAAAATTTCCAATTTCTGATTCAAAGAAAACCACAACATACCAAAATATGGAGAGATCTGATGTTTCCACCAACATTTCCACCAAGGAATCTACCATTTTTGTATGAAAAATGATAGTATTCATCATCTTTCCAAGTTCTCTATGATCTGCAAGGCTAAGTGAAGCCTTAGAGACACTAGTGTATGCCTGTAAAAGTACAGCAGAAAAAGAAAAAAGCAGTTTAGGTTTAGACCAATTACTTTAGCCCTATCAATCCTATAGAGAAAAGAGATTAATAAAAAAGTTTTAAACCATTTACTGAGATACTGAATCAGTAAGATCATCTCTTTTTTTCATTGTATGAAGGATCCTAAGCTGAAATTCTTATCAAGAACTTTTTTTACATAAATATAAAACACAATCTGATATAACGTTGGTTCATTCTGAATTCTATTCAAGTGAACTGAAGTTACTATAATATCAAAAGTATACAAGAAATATCCTTATAAATGAAATTTTCAATCTAGTGGAAGGAAAAAAAAAACTACAACCATCGCCACATGAAACAATGAGATGAATGTAAGTATTGAATATGATGATTCAATGAGATTTTAGATAATACAGACTCATTAAAATCTGAATAGTATGATGGATGGATGGATGGATGGGTGGGTGGCTGGTTGGCCAGCAGCAGGCAGGCAAGCAGGCAAGCAGGCATCAAGTCTATTCTAACTCATGGCAACCTGACACACAACAGAATGAAATACTGCCCAGTCTTGTGTCATCCTCATGAATAATGATGTTAATAGGAGAAACAATATGCAGGAATTAGAAAGTTTATGGGAACTCTGTTGCTTCCACACAAATTTTCTATAAACCTTAAACTGCTCTAAAAGTAATCTCTTAAAAAAATTAAGATTCAGAAGTAATGGATGGTGACAAATGAGATAAGTTGATTTAAATGACTCCTTTAAAAAGTTTGACAAAAACTGGAGAAGCACGTATGACTAAAAAAAAAAAAAAAAAAA
>NW_006921588.1:14348343-14359959 GCF_000298275.1 Orycteropus afer afer | reverse complement strand
ACCATTTATTAAACAAACATTCTCTTCCCCATTTAATGGATTTTGGGTCAGAGCTGTTTTTTAATGATGTAATTCTAGAATGTTTTCTTTTCAGATGATGATTGAGAAGCTAATTAAAAAAAAAAAAAAAAATGGTGCCAGGTATCACAACAGTAACAGAACTTCGCTGTTTTTTGAAGTTTTGTTTTGTACTTTTTTTCTTTTTTTAATGGAGTGTGCTGGATGTCTCTATAATTTTGCTCAGATGACTGCAGAACCTGGAAAAGCTGTTGCTGCTATTGATGCATAACACACTGCGATTGGTCTTTTTACATAAATATAAATATATATATATATACACACACACACATACACACATATATATAATTTGAATTTTTGGAGACTTTAGCTGTGCTGTCAACTTTGGAAAAAGTATCCCAGTTGTACCGTGTTGAGTTGGCATTGTACAGAAATTAATAGCCATATTGGTCTAGAAATGTTAAACTTAATTTTTTTCCATTTGTACAGGGGTAACACACTGTATTAAATATGTAAGGTCTTATCTACATGGGTTTGATTACAGGAACTAATAAAGTATTCTCTAAATAATGAAAAAAAAAAAAAGACAGGAAAGATGAATGTGACTATAAAAGAGCAATGACTTTAGGATCAAAACTGAATGAGACTCCAGTAAAAGCACAAAGCACCCTGCTAAATTCTCCCAAAGGTTTAACCTTGGCCCTGCTCTACTAAAGAACTACTGGGACATAAAGAACTCTACACTTTTTTCTGGTCATGTGCTTATTTATACCTGCTAACTCATGTCTTCCTACCAGAAACAAAGATTAGTGATGAATGTCAGATCATTTATATCTCTTGGGAAAATTTGCTCTTCATCTAAGTAATACTTAAAAGTCTCTTTACTTAGCCTTTGCTCCTTTTCACCCTTTTCCTACAGAGGCAATCTGCCGGTTATGAATGAGATCTGTTACTGTGTGTGTTTTTAAGTCGAATTTACAGCTAAGCTGGAACAGGTGTATACAGTTCTTATTTAGCCTTACTTTAGCACAAGAAAAGACTCAAAGCCTTTTCAATGACTTAAATGCTTCATGTATAACAAGTGAAGGTGTTAATGATAAAGACTTTGTTACAATTAGGAGTTGGTCCAATCATTTAAGTAAAGCAAAATTTACATAACATTAAAAGTAGGAGTTGTTAATAAATCAAACATTCAATAACATAAGAATTTACTGTATATGCTATTATCCTATTCAAATTCTACCCATGTTTCAAGATCCAGGTTAACATTTTGCTTTCCCTATAAAGCCATTACTACCAATTCCAACTTGAAACCATCTTTTTCACTTTTGAGAAAACCAAAAATAAATGATAATTAATCTTATTCTGTCTGTGGCATCTGACCTTAATCTTTTAAAAAGATTTTTCAACTGCTATTTAGTTTTTCACATCTTTTATGCTTTGTCTACTTAGACAGATAATCAATTCCTCAAAAGAGAAGAGTGTTGCTACTTTCTACAGATTATATAGTTGTTGTTATTGTTAGGTGCTATTGACTTGGTCCCAACTTATGGCGACTCTCTTAGTGTCGCTATAACAGAAATACTACAAGTGGCTGGTTTTCACGAACAGAAATTTATTCTCTCACAGTTTAAGAAGCTGTAAGTCTGAATTCAGGGAACTAGCTTTAGGGGAGGAGCTCTGGTAGCGTAGTGCCTAAGGCACTTGACTGCTAACCAGAAGGATGGCGGTTCAAACCCATCAGCCACACCTTGAAAGGAAGGTTGGGTAATCTATTTCCCTAGTGATACTGCCTCAGAAACCTAAGGAGGAGTCGCTATGAGTCGGGTCCGACTTGATGGCACATAACAACAGCTTTAGGGGAAGGCTCTATGTGTCAGCTTTGGGAGAAGGTCTTTATTGCATATCATCATCTGTTCCTTGGAGATCTCCATGTATCTTGGCATCAGTCTTTCCCCGGGTCCAGGAGGTGTTCGGCGCAGAACCCTAAGTCGAAAGGATATGCTCTGCACCCAACTCTTCTTTCTTGGTGGTTCTGAGACCCCTCCTTCTCTGCTTGCTTCTCACTCCTTTGCTCTCTTGTAAGACAGAAGGTGATGCAGGCCACCCTCTAGGGAAACAGTCCTTACATCACACAGGGCTGTGACTGGAATAAATGTGTTGCATCCCACTCTAATTCCCTCACAAATGATTGGCTGCCAAATTACATAATTACATAACTGCGATTATATAATAATGACCATAGCTCAGGCAAGTTGATAAATATTTTTAGGGACATAGTTCAATGCATGACAGTGATCCTATGCAAAGCAGAACAAAACGCTGCCTAGTCCTGCACCATCTTCATAATTGTTGTATGTTTGAGCTGGCTGTTGCAGCTACTGTGTCAAATTTTCTCATTGAGGGTCTTCCTCCTGTTGCTGACCATCTACTTTACCAATCATGACGTCTTTCTCTAGGGACTGCTCCCTCCTAATTGCTAAATATTATCTCCTGTCTCTCATAGTCAGTCTGTAGCCATGGAACTTTCACCATCTATCTGTTCAACAAATTTGTAAACCTCCCAGATTCTAGAAACTGCCTTGTTACCTTATACTTTTTTTGTGTGTGAGATTTGGGTGAAAAACTTACAGAGCAAACTCACTTTCCATACAGCAGTTCACATACACTTTGTCTCATGACACCGACTATAATTTACCACAATGCAACAGCTCCCCTCCTACTTCCTCCCGATAGTTACTTCTTCCCTGTGCCCATCCCTCCATGCACTCCTGCCCGAGCTGTCTCCCTGTGCATAGACAGCCCTTCTTGCTCCCATGATTGTTCTCTCCAAGGAGTGTGTCTACTTCAGGTAAATGTTCAACTCATATACCTGTCTTTTGTTTTGCTGGAAGTTACAAGTGTGGGTTCAATTCCAGACCTGAGGAGCAGCTAGGGGCCATAGTCTCAGGGGTTCTGCCAGGCTCTATCAGACCAGCAAACCTGGTCCCCCCCACATCTTTTTTTTCCCAAATGATTTTGAGTTTTGTTCCACATTGTTCTCCCTCTCTATTCAGGATCTCCTACATAGATCCCCCTCTGAGTGGTTGACAGTGGTAGCTGGGCACCATCTAGTTCTTCTGGTCTCATAGTCATATAGGCTGAGCTTCACATGGTGTACCAGTCGTGAGGACTAATTGTTTCCATGAATCTTTGGTTTTCTTCATTCTTCTTTGCTCTGCAGAAGGAGAGACCCATCGTTGCATCTAGATGGCTGCTTGCAAGCTTTTAAGATCCTAGGCACCAGTCACCGAAGTAGGAGGTCGAACAATGTTTTGTGTAGTACATTATGCCAATTGAACTTGATGTCCCCTACGACTATAGTCCCAAGCCCACAGGTTCAACTACTCACTCCCTCTGGGTAGCTGGCTGTGACCAAGAAGTGACTACAACCTTGTCCCTTGTCTCTACTATACACCTGGGAATTCAGATCATACAAATACACTTATAGGACCATTGTCTGCCAACCCTATACATGGTCTTAGGTACACTCCCTGCTTCATAGACATTCCTAATAATTCAGCCTGTCCACCCATTTATCCACCCGTATACCCATGTTTGCCTTCACTGACAAGTCAGTACTGTATGTGCAGAAGGGTTCATCTTTGTTGTCTGTACTTCCCTTATACCTCTCTATGTCTTCCTCTTCTTCAATGCCACCATGTTGATCACTCGTATTTGGTACCTTGCCTTTCTCTTCACCCAAATCAATACTTATCTCTACCTATCTAACAGTGTTCCCTACCCTACCCTCCCACCCCTGGTAACCAACAAAGAAAATTTCCTTCCATAGATAGACCTTTCCTTGACTTTTACAATAATGGACTATTAAAATATTTGTCCTTCTATGATTGACTTATGTTTACTCAGCATAATTTCATCCAAGTTCATCCACCTTTTGTGGTGTTTTGCAGATTCTAGGTTACTCTTTAGGGTTGCATAGTATTTCATTGGGTGTATGTGCCATAATTTGGTTATCCATTCCTCAGTGGATGGACACCTAGGTTGTTTCCATCTTTTGACTATTGTAAATAATGCTGCGATGAACATGGGTGTGCATATGTCTGTTTTTGTCCTGGCTCTCACTTCTTTAGGATATATACCTAGTAATGGAATGGCTGGGTCAAATGGTATTTCTAATTCCAACTTTTGAAGGAATCGCCATACTGCTTTCCACAGTGGTTGTACAATTTTACATTCCCACCATCAGTGTATCAAAGTCCCAATCTGTCCACATCCTTGCCAGCATTTGTTATTTTCTCTCTTGTTGAACTTTGCTACTAGTGCTGGGGCAAGATGGTATCTCATTGTTGTTTTGATTTTCATGTCTCTAATGGCTAATGATCCTGAACGTTTCTTCATATGTTTGTTGACCATCTGAATAGCCTCCTTGGTGAAGTGTCTATTCATGTCTTCTGCCCATTTTTTAATTGGATTATTTGTCCTTTTGTTATCGAGGTGTTGGAGTTTTCTATGAATTCTACAGGTAAGTTCCTTGTCAGGTATATCATTGCCAAATATTTTTTTTCCAATCTGGAGGTTCTCTTTTGACTCTTTTGGAGAAGTCTTTGGAAGCACATAAAAATTTAATTTTTAGAAGGTCCCATTCATTTTGTTTCTCTTGTGCTGTTTGTGCATTTTGGGTTATGCTTGATAGTCTATTTATGCCATATATTGTTGTTGTTATTTGCTGTCGAGTCGGCCCCGACTCGTAGCGACCCCTCCTTGGGTTTCCAAGGCAGTTATCATGACGGAAGCAGGATTGCCCAACCTTCCTTCCGAGGAGTGGCTGGTGGGTTTGAACCGCCAGCCTTCTGGTTAGCAGTCAAGTGCCTTAGGCACTATGCTACCAGAGCTCCTAGGACCCCTAAATTTGCCCCTGGGAGCTCTGGTAGTGTAGTGCCTAAGGCACTTGACTGCTAACCAGAAGGCTGGTGGTTCAAACCCACCAGCCACTCCTCAGAAGGAAGATGGGGCAATCTACTTCTGTATTGATACTGCCTCGGAAACCCAAGGAGGGGTTGCTATTAAGTCGGGTCCGACTTGATGGCACATAACAACAACAGCCTAGGAAAGTCAATGGAGCAGTTTTACTCTGTCCTGTAGGGTCATTAAGGAGCTCTGGTGATGTAGCAGTTAAAGCATTTGGCTGCTAACCAAAAGACTAGAATATGATCTCACCAGGTGCTCCGCAGGAGAAAGATGAGGCAGTTTGCTTCCATGAAGATACATAGCCTTTGAAACCCTATATGGGGTTACTGTGAGTCAGAACTGACTTGATAGTGGGTTTGAGGATATGTATTAGAATTCTATTTAAGGGCAAAAGGGTTTGGGTACATGCAGTCGAGAGGGGCACAGTGATTACATGTCCCAATGACAGTTAATATAGGATACAAAACACATGAAAGAATCAGACAGCTGGTGATGATCTTTTAAAACATGTCAAATACAGAGATCGATCAATATTATACTCTTACTACTCCTTTAAATATTTTGTTATATGACTGTATTTCAATAAAATAAGGTAAAATTCTCAAGTGAATTCTTCAAATGACTAAATTAATAATTCTAACATTATTTAATAAGGATACAATGGAAATGCACCTAAATCCCTCAAATTCTCTGAACCCGAGTGATGGTCTAGATAGTAGGAGATTGAAATAGTTCAAGCTATGCAGCATTTACTTTCAATTTCCACTTTTGTTTTCACTTTCCTTACTTTATTTCTGTATTGCTTTGTATCCTTAAAAAAAAACAAAAACAGGCAAATGCTAATTGTTAAAGTTTACTTTTCATAAAGAAAAAATAGCCAACAGTATACACACATTTAATATTTTAGGATGGTATGCTTCCCTGCTCCCCTACTACCTGGGGTTCTGTGACCTCAGGCAAGTTACTTAATACTTCTGACCTCATCTATGAAACCTACATATACAATGGGCAGGAGAAAAAATATCTATATATTTGGAGGTTGGAAAGAAAGAATGTAAAAAGCAAAAGTACCTCAAGAAGCTAAGCAGATTCTAAGAAAAATACTCTTTTCCTGGGAGTATATCCTGAGTCCATCTAAAATTCTCTTCCACATATATATACTGCTTATTTTATTCACTTATAAATAAACAAACAAACAAATAAATTAAACACATATGTCTGAAGTTGCAGAACACTATGTTGTGTATTGATTCCATTTACATGCTTATATAGCTAGGAGAATATTGAACAGTTACTAAAAGTGAGTATTTCTAGTATTTTTAAGTTATCCAGATTATGAGAACACTAGGACACAGTTCTCTTTAATTACTAGAAATATTTAAGGGACGATTAAATTCTACCTTAAATTTATAGTATACACAAAGAGTTTAAGCTTAAATTTTAAAAGCCTTTAAAAAGTATTTATGCAAGACATATATTAAATGAAAGCTTTTAAAGCCTACTACCATTTATTTCTGTACTTGGGAAAATGAAGCTTTTGGTATTAGGTCAGGGAATGCAAACTATAATTTATGGGTCAACAACCTGGTTTTACAAATAAAATTTTATTGAACATAGTTGTGCCCATTTGTTTATATATTGTCTATGGCTGTTCCCATCCTACAATGGCACAGTTGCATAGTTTTAGAGAAGTTATAGTAAAAGTTATATAAAGAAAAGTTGCAAAGTTATAGAAAAGACCATACAGCCTGAAAGCTTAATATTTTTACTATCTCATTCCTCACAAAAAAAATTTGTCAGCTCCTACACTAGATTATAAATGTTTAGTAAAAAAAAGATTTTTTGTTTCCACTACTGAATTAAATATTTGAATCATGATAATCAAAAGGGATACTAGGATTTAAAAATCTCTAATAATTAACTTTACTCAAAAACCCTTTTATATTGGATTAAATTAGAAATATACTTATCCAAGTTTAATAACTGGTGCAAACTGATAAACTAAGGTATTCAGTAACAAAAAAACAGAATGACAATGAAAATTAATAAATTATTCTTACTTGTAATCTAAACCAGTCTAACCTCATTCCTCTGAAATCAAATACTTCCCCATCTTCAACTGCAATAACAGAAAAAGAGATTACAAAGCATATTAATGATTTTATAAATCTATAATCACATTTAAATACTTAAGAGCTAAGAAAATGAAACATTTATTCTCAAATCCTACAGAGATCATGACAAAGGAAGGTGTGCTAAGAGATGTATAATGTTCAGACTTCTCTCCTACACTCTCTGGTTCTCAATTTATTTAAATGCTAATTTGAAGGAGCCATTGGGCTTGAAGATCTCATGAATATACACTTTGGACAGCAAGATGACATTTCATAAAATAACTCCATATAACCAAACATCTACCAGGTAAGTTAACAGTAATTTCAATAGCAGATTACGTAAACTAATTTTTGTTATTCAGAAAATTTTAAAGTTTCTGTTCTCTTTTATTTAAAGACAATGAAAATAAAGCAGCACATCTATCTGTCGGAATGAAGCACTCAAATAATGCACAACATCAGTGTTTGAGATGACAGATGTAAGCTCAAATTCCTATTCTAATACATAATAGCTATTAGAGCTTGGACAAATTATTTAACCTCTCAAACCTTGAGTTTCCAAATGTGTAAAATAAAAGTAGTTCCAGTGGTTTAAAGAAGTGATGTGGACTGAATGCGATAATGCATATAAAAGTGCCTGGCACAGACTAAACATTTTATAAATGGAATATATTACTACTATTTTTACAGATAAGTTTGGAGCAAATATCCACTTTGTTAAATATGCAGTATTTTTTGTTGTTGTTTTCTTATCTTTTTTCTTAACACATGCCTCTTTCTTTCTGCTGAATAATAAAAAAAAAAAATCAAACTACAATTCTTAGGATTTTTATAAATATCATCACAGATTCATCTGGAAAAATTTGCTTCAGAAAGAATAAAGTGAAGATAAAAAAGAAACATTAAATATGTCCAAATTTGAAATAAGTGATTCTATAAAAATTAACCATTAAATTCTTTCCTTACTAATCAAGTATGAAAACTTAATTAGAAAAAAATAAGCTTTTACTTAAAAGACTACCTTGTTTTACACTTAGGGAAGTCATAGTGTTAACAAAAGAGGACATGATGATCGACTCATCTTCAGGGCAAACAGAAAGATTCTGAAAAAGAAACAAAAAATAATGTTAGAAATAGCTGCTTGAGAAACATCAACGGATCAATGGATAAACTGTTGTAGACCACATAATACAGAATATTTTTCAAGCAATAAAAAGAAAAAAAGTATCAATAGATACAGTAATATGGATAAATACCTAAAGCAGTGTGCTAAGTGAAAAAAGTTAAAACAATATACAACATATGATTCCATTTATATGAAATTTTTTTAAAAATTATACTGATGGAAAAAAAATCAGTGGCTCCTGCAGACAAAGGGGAGTAATCAACCTTCCCAGCACAAGAAAACACTTAAGGATGCTAGAAATGTTCTACATCTTGACTACAGTGGTGGCTACTCAAATGGATGTATTTGTCAAAATTTCAACTGTACACAGAGTGCATGTATGATAAAGTGTATCAAAGTAGATATTAAAAAATAAAGTTTTTAAAAACTGGATACTTATTTCACAAATAACAAAAAGTGATTTTCAAAACATTAGGACCTATTAGAGTGAACTGAATTAACGTGTTTACAATCTTAATTCTAAATTTATCAGTCCTAGCCAAATGGAAAGAAGATTGAGGTTGTCAAAGAATTCACGTTGCTTGGTTCTACAATCAATGCCAACGGAAGCAGCAGTCAGGACATTAGACGACGTGTAGCATTGGGAAAGTCAACTGCGAAGGAACTGTATCAAGTGCTGACGAGCAAGGATATCTCCTTGAGGACTAAGGTGCGCCTGACACAAGCCATGATATTTCTAATCGCCTGGTATGCATGTGAGAGCTGGACAATGAATAAGGAAGACCGAAGAAGAGTTGATGCTTTTGAGTTGTGGTGCTGGTGGAGAATGCTGAAAGAACCATGGATTGCTAAAAGAACTAACAGATCTGTCCTGGAGGAAGTGCAGCCAGAATGCTCCTTGGAAGCAAGAATGGCCAGACTTCGTCTCACCTATTTTGGTCATGTTGTAAGAAGGGACCATTCCCTGGAGAAGGATGTCATGCTTGGTAGGGTGGAGGGTCGATGAAAGAGGGGGAGGCCTTCAACGAGATGGATTGACACGGTGGCTGCGATGATGGGCTCAAGTATAGCAGGGATTGTGGAGCTGGCGCGGGATCGGGCAGTGTTTCGTTCTGCTGTGCATGGAGTCGCTAAGAGTCGGAAACGACTCGACGGCACTTAACAACAACAGCCAAATGGTTAAAAACACCATGAAATGTACTTTATAACAGAAGAGGATGGTAAGAGCTGAGGCTTTAGAGTTAAGACTTAGAGTTCAAATACTGACTCTATTACTTATGTACTACCACACAATACTGAGCAAGTTACATAAACGTCTGTTTTCTCTTCAATAAATAGCAGTACTACCTACTCTCATGGAGTCATTGTATAAGATTTAATATAATAAGCTATCAATAAATGTTGGCAATTGTTTTTATCATTATTATTATGGCCACAGCTGATATTATTACTGTTTATTGCAATCCCAAAAGAAATGTTAAAAAATTAATTTCCCTAGTATTGTTAAATTTGTTTTTATAAAAATATAACTATCAGATGACTTAAAAATTTTAATACAATAAATAAATCTGTAAAGTTTGTTATTTTGGTAGATACTGTCAAGTTGATTTTTGACTTATAGCAACTCCATGTGACAGAACAGAAATACTCCAGAAGGTTTTCTTTGCTGTAATCTTTATGGAATTATGAAATTGCTGGGTTTTTTCCCATGGAGCTGCTGGGTAGATTCGAACCACCAACCTTTTAGGTAGTAGCTGAGCATGTAACTGTTGTGCTACCAGATGTCTTAACCAAAAAATTCTAACTCACTGCTGTTGAGTCAGATCTGACTCATAGCGACCCCTCCTTGAGTTTCTGAGGCAGTATCGCTAGGGAAGCAGGCTGTGCAATCTTCCTTGCAAGGAGTGGCTGGTGGGTTTGAACCACCAGCCTTCTGCTTAGCAGTCAAATGGCTTAGGCACTATGTATGTGACTACTAACCAGAAGGCTGGTGGTTCAAACCCACCAGAGCTCCCCTAGATGTCTTAGTAAATACCAAAACAGATACAACGTAAGTTTGGTTTACTTTCATACTCTGTGCTATCATGAATAAATAATAAATAGCAAGACTGGCCTCTAGTTTATCTGATAAATAATTATTCAAATAAAATAATAGCAAGATAACAACATCCTAGGGATAAAATCAGGTCTCTGCTCATTTATTTTTAATTTAATTTTTTATTGTGATGTGAGTGCAAATCACAAAGCAGATTCATTTTACACACAACAGTTCGTGCACATTTGGTTTCAAGCCCCAACCATAAAACGCTCTCCTCTCCTCTCCTCTCCTCTCCTCCCTGTGACTACCCCTTCCCTGTGCCCTTCTTATCCATGCATTCTTGTCTTTCCCTCTACGCAAAGGCTGCCCTTCTGATGTCTCATGGTTGACTGATGTAAGGGGTGCATCTCCTTAGGTTAGACGGGTGCATTCCCCAAGGGTATAGGTTGTGACTGGAGGTGTTTTTCTACTATTTGGCTGACTCTCTGTTCCTTTTTAATGGCCCTTCTAAAAATGAAGCATCTGAGCTCCATCTAGTGGATAAAAGAAGAAATAAACTAGTTTAGGATAGTGACATATGTTACACATAATTCAAAGTAAATAATTACATGAACAATGTTTTTCTTACCTGCATTTTTAGGAAGGCTTGAAAAAAATGAGTTTCAAGGTATGCTTAATTTTGTAGAAAACTATTCGTTTTAGGAGTTCTGGTGGTGCAGTGCCTAAGGTATGTGACTGCTAACCAGAAGGCTGTATGTTCAAACCCACAAGCCACTCCTCAGAGGATGGGGCAATCTACTTCCATATAGATACCCCTCAGAAACAGAGTAGTCCTAATATAAACAGAATTTTTACTGCTATTCCTTTATACTATATGCCTAGAACATACTTAAGTGCTCTACCTCTCTACCCAAAGGGTTTGCAATTCAAACTCATCACAGAGGTGCCTTGAAAAAAAAGTCCTGGCAATGTGCTTCCAAAAGACCACACGTTTACATTATGCTGACTGAAGTAAGTTAATCACAGAAGGACAGATACTGTATAAGTCTACTATTATAAAAAGTCAAGGAAAGGTTTATATACGGAAGGAAATTTTCTTTGTTGGTTACCAGGGAGGGGAAGGAAAACTACTAGATCTAAACAAAAAACCCCAACTTACTGCCATGGAGTAATAAGCGATTAATAAATGTTGGCAAATGAGTCAGATCTGACTCATACCAACCCCTCCTTTGGGTTTGAGGCAGTATCACTATAGAAGTAGACTGCCCAACCTTCCTTCTGAGGAGTGGCTGGTGGGTTTGAACAGCCAGCCTTCTGGTTAGCAGTCAAATACCTTAGGTACTATGCTA
>NW_006921588.1:14293243-14342957 GCF_000298275.1 Orycteropus afer afer | reverse complement strand
GGATAAGCAAAGCACTACTGAAGAAGAAAAACAAAATTGGAGGTCTCACATTGCTGGATCTCAAAACCTACTATATAGCCACAGTAGTCAAAACTGCCTGGTATTGGTTCAATGACAGATACATAGATCAGTGGAATAGAATTGAGAACCCAGAAATACATCCATCGACCCATGGTCAGCTGATTTTTAACAAAGGCCCAAAATCCATTAAATGGGGAAGAGAATGTTGAAAAAAAAAAAGTCCCTGAGCTCTAACTATGGAAGTTGTTATGTTGGTGAATGTCTTGGTATGTATGCTTTTACCACAATAAAAATTTTAAAAAAAAAAAGACCCCAGGTTTAAAAACCCTATGTAGTTCAGTTTTACTCCTACACACATGGAGTTATCATTAGTCAGAATTGACTTGATGGCAACAAGGGTATGAGTAGAGCAGTTTTAGACATCCATAATTTTATGAAATAAAACAAAATACAATTTTCTTATCAATCCATTCATTCATGATTAAAATATAACAAATTTATGTTAACATGAAAAAAGACTGAATAAAGAAATGGAAAGGAAAACAAGTCAAGATTAAAAATCAATAGAGGAAAATCCAAAAGGAAAAGAAAATCTGGACATTTAATTAAATCAGAAAATTTAGGTTAAATATTTACTGACTACCTTCTACCCCATTAAGCAAAAATATTTATTTTCTACTTTTCCTCTTGTACTGAATTATCAATTATACTTTCTCCATCATAGCTCCATAGCCACTGTCCAAATTCAGGCTCTCATCAGGTCTCCACTAGCCTACAGCAGAAATTTTTCTTTTGTCTCTCTGCTTCCTCTTTTGGCCCCCATCATTGCACTGTCCACACTGAGCCTGAATGATTTTTCTGAGTAGCAAATGTGACATATATAAAAATCTCTTCTTTCATAAGGCCCTCCACAGATTGCTTACAGCACACCACCACCCCAGGGATAAAGAATCATTCTCTTCACTGTGTTCACTCTGAGCTTTGCACATACTCTTTATAAGGCCTATCACACTGAACTACAAGAAATGTTTCCTCTCCTCTACATAATGATTTTCTTGAGAAGATATGACCATGATACACCATCTGATCTGCAGCCTACACGACTATGAGACCAGAAGAAATAGATGGTGCTCAGCTGCTACTGTCAACCACTTGGAAGAGGATCTTTGTAGGAGATCCTGGATAGACAGGGAGAACAATGTGGAACAAAACTCAAAATCATTTTGGGGAAAAAAAAAGCAGGGAACAGGTTTGCTGGCTTGAGGGAGCCTAGTGGAACCACTGAGATTATGGCCCCTAGCTGCCCTTCAGGTCTGGAACTGAATATACACCTGTGGCTTCCAGCCAAACAATAAAGAGGCATATCAGTTGAGCGTTTACCTGAGGTAGATACACTCCTTGGAGAGAACAAGCATGAGAGAAAGAAGGGCTGCTCAGGCACAGGGAGACAGCTCAGGGGGTAGGAGTACAAGGAGACAAGAACACAGGGAAGAGGTAACTATCGGGAGGAAGTGGGAGGGGAGATGTTGATTGTGCTAAATTGTGGTCAGTGTCATGAGACAAAGTATATGTGAACTGCTATATGGAAAGGGTATTTGCTCTGTAAATTTTCACCCAAATCACAATTAAAAAAAAAAAAAAAAGATATGACCATGATTTATTTATATTTGTATTTTTACCACTTGGCACATGATTATATTTCATAAGTGTTTATTTATTTATTTATTTTACCAGTTACTAGAAAGAAGGAAGAACAAAAGGGGAGTAATATGAAATGAGATAGCTTTACCTGTACAAGTTCATTGAGGACAACAGCATCAAAGCCAGAAAGGTACTGCACATAATACCTCTGCATTACAGGTCCATATTTCCTTACATGTGCTCTAAGCTCTTCCATGTAAAATATTAATTCAGCAATGTGCCTTATTTAAAAAATTTTAAAATAAGATTGGAAAAATAAAGTCAATGTTATCAAAGAAAATATGAAACATCCTTGGTATTATTCTAGAAGCTGTTTTCTTAGAAAAGACATTATTAAATATTTAATATCAGTTATTTTTTTTTTAAATGTTATTTGAATAAGAAAATAATGGGATGCAAAATAGGCAAATAAAAGCTAAGACTGAAAATCAATAGAGGAAAATTCACAATGAAAATAAATTAGGATATCTCATAAAAATATCATTAAAAAAACACAAATGAAAGAAGACTAGAAAGAAGTAAGATTCTTCTGCATGCTCGGTTTTTCTACTTCAATTACCTAAGTCATATCGAGGAACTGAGAACTAAAATGAAGGACATTTCAAATGATACGCTAGGTTCCAAATCTACTTCTATAGGAATTCTTATTTCTTGTTTTGTGCAGTGAAACACTCTGAAAAATTAATTCCATAGGAAATATTACTGACTACAGTCAAAGAAAACAAACAATATGGTCACCACCTAGGATGCTGAAAAAATATTAAAAGCCTTTATTTTAAGCTAAAGTTCACTTCGCATTCTAAAAATATGTAGTATAAATATATAAATAGTCCTGGTATGCCACATCTGAAAAGCCGTAAGAAAAGTTTTTCAAAATAATTTTACTACATCCACAAATTCCACAGCCCAGAAATCAGTATATATAAAAATATCTTTTTAATGTTGTTAACTTACTTATCTATAAAGTCATCTGCACTCTTCTTTGGCATGTTATCTGCATGACGAAGTAGCCAGATAATTTCATCACGGGCAAAGGATAATGCCATAAAAACAAAAAGTGCCTAATTTAAAAAAAAGTAACACTGTTTTAATCTCATGCAAAGATTTAAAATAAAACCTATTCAGAACCTTTCTCTAAGTGAAAAGTAACTGACAAGAAGTCATAATATTAAAAGTTTAAAAGAGAAGACTAGCATGAACTCTTACACCAATAAGATGAGAAAAACTTCAGTGGAGATGAATTAGAAGTTGTTGCCGAGCAAACGACTGAATTATAAAAGTTACTGAAGGTAAGAAAATAATCAGGTGAACACTCTAGGGTATGTAGGTAAGATGAAAGAGAAGAACTTGGAGGTATGCATGAAGGAGAACATAAAGAAGTGAGGTATTTGCATGAGTGTCATGTTACCAAATTCACTATCAGCTAAATTATATTTCTAATTCCTTCATGTAGTCCCTGACTCAAATTTTCGTAATCTCACATAGGGAAAAGAACAAAAGAAAAATTTTCAAATTAATATGGCACACCTGTAGTTAAAATAATAAACAAATTACCTTGGGACCTAGCAAGCCAGGTTGATCAGAGAGGACAGTAGCCAACTCTTTCAGTGCAGATCTTAAAAACTTGCGTCTTTCTCTGTGCATTGAACCACTGTAGAAAAAAAACACCATTACAGTTTGCCTGTTTCTGAAATTCCCATTAGACATTAAAGTAACAGAGCATTTCAAGGTCATCTTCCACAGATTTTTAGGAAGTAGAAGCCCCTACAAAATTTCATCTTCTATGTATATGCCATGAAGTAATTTTCCAATCTTGTGTTCACCCTTGCCATTTAGTAACCATGTTTATTCTGTTTTACTCCACTTTCCAAAATCCTACCCTACCTTCAAGACCAACCCTTCATACCCAGCTGAATACCCAGCTATCACTTTTTACACAGTCTAAGTTACTTCCTCAGACTTGTAAGGGATGAGCCTCGGGGCCACTGGGCCTCTTCTGGGGAATGTTGTGTGTGTCTCATGTCCATTTGTTGGCCAGTATATGCCCATGTTAAAGCGGCAATAGTGCCACATGACCCAGGGGTGTTCCAGAAACTGACCTGAGATGGGCATTTCCCTCTTTTTTGTTCAGAGATTACTAAGACACTTGCCTGCTAACCAGACGGCTGGCGGTTCAAACCCACCAGCCACTCCTCGGAAGGAAGGTTGGGCAATCCTACTTCCGTAGTGATACTGCCTCGGAAACCCAAGGAGGGGTCGCTATGAGTCGGGGCCGACTCGACGGCACATGACAACAACAACAACAACAACAACATGACAACAACATAGCTTAGTGCTTTATAAACCAAACTGGGAAATCTTTGAAGATAAGCAATTTCCTACATATACAATTCTGTCACCCCACACAGGCATTAAAAATTATAACTTAATGACTAAATAACAGCTATATTCAATACAGACACTGAGATGAGAGCTACCTGGGCTCTTGTTCAATACCAGAAAGATGGGGGAAAGGTAATTATAATTATTCACATATTAGGTATTTTAAAAATAAAAGGCTGTAATTAGGAAAAAGTTATGTCCAAATATTAACAAAGAAAGGAAAATGAAATGTTCTAGGTACTTCAACTCCTCATATTATGCAAAATACCTATCACTCCATGAAATTTTTAGAATTTAGGAAGGTGTATAAAATAGCCACGTATCTATGAAACATGTGCTAAAACCCCAAGCACAAGGAATATACAACACCAAAAAGGTAACTCTCACATAGATTAGTTTCAGAAGGCAAATTAAAATCCAACCTCTCCCATTTTCTACCTATGTGATCTGAGGTTCTACCTCTTTCAGTTTCAGCTCCTCATCTACTAAACAGGGATGGTGGCACCTACCTCAAAAGATACATACTTCTTTCATAAGGTCTAGTATATAGTACTTCTATAATATATTAAAGTGAAGTCAAGCTCATTTTATTTTACAATAATAAAGTCACCTGGTATTATTTCTTAGAAAAAAATGGGTAAATGTTATTTTGACTATTATACTTCACAAGGCTGTTTGTAGTGTGTTAATATAATGAGAAAGTTGTCTATAATGTACTTATGCCTGCCTGGCACGTGATAATAAGTTATAGGAATTACTACTGCTTACTGTTTATGATTATTCTACATAATAAATAGCATAAAGGGAAGAAAACTGTCTTGCTTCTTGAAGATCATTATAAAAGATAGGTATGGTACCACATACATCCCTATAAAGTCCATCCCATGAAATGATGATGATGTTTATTTTTGAAAGTGAATAGATTTCTAACTCACTCCAAAGTAGGTCATTTGTATTAGAAAATAATTTTTTAATACTAAAAGCGAAAGTACTTCATTTAGTGAAAAAAAAAAAAAAATTCATGGAAAATGATATAGAGCACAGATAGTAATGAATAAATAAAGTTTAAATTCCCAGTATCTATTCTATAGCTCAAACTTAAATTTTGAAAATTCTTATAGTTTTATATTCTCACCTTTGGCAATGATGCTTGTCTTCTCTGCCTTACAGAAACACTACCAAGTTGTTCAAAGATCTTAAGTATACTAGTTTCCAATTTAAGTTATCCATATATTTACTAATATGTGAAACTAAAATTTGGGAAAGGGATTGAGGTTACCATATTTACAAAAGTAAGTACTATTTGGCTCAAAAACAATAAAATATATATATATTTTAAAGTAAATACTATTTGGGAGAGTGTATAAATATGTCAATTTTGTTAACTAGTTAAAAAAATCGGCAAAACCTGTATAATACTGGGATGGGAACAGAGTGGCAGTCACAGATTTAAATGATAACTAAAGTCCTTTGGGGAGCTCTGGTGGTGTACTGCCTAAGGCATTTGACTGCTAACCAGAAGGCTGGTGGTTCAAACCCACCAGCCACTCCTCAGAAGGAAGACTGAGCAATCGATTTCCATAGTGATACCACCTCAGAAACCCAAGGAGGGGTTGATATGAGTCAAATCAACTCAATGGCAATGAGTTTGGATTCCCCCATCCAGAAAGTCCTTTGCATGGTACTTATTTAGAGAATTTTAGCGACACTTCAAAAATAAAACTTCACAACTCTCTTTATTAATTCTAAGATTACAAGTATTGAGGTCATACACCTATTACTTCTCATTGATTGGAAGTCTCTGCCTTCTACTTCATCTTGCACACCAGTCCATACTCATTTCAACAAGATAATGCTTTAAGGAATTCTTCATTAAAAGTATGACAGACAAAATAACAGAATGACTTACGCATGTGACACAGCTGCCTCCTTGCATTCTCTTATGTCATTTATGCGTTTATTATAGCTATGTGGAAAAAAAAAAAAAAAAGAACTGTTAATCTTAATTTGATCACTAAGCCAAATACTACAAGTTAATAGAAAATAACTTCTCAACATCATCAATATCAACAAGAAAAACTGGTCCTCAATCTTGAAATACAGGGAAGATATGTACTCCTATCCCTTCTTAGCATCTTAGGTGTTCAGACAATCCTTCCTATAAAAATAAATCTCACATTATACTAAATTAACAATAAATATAAACTTCATAAATTAGATTTTTATTCTATTAAATATTATCTCTTTAAGCCTAAGAGAGACATTAAAATTATACTTCAGATGTAATTTCCAAAAATCTAAAGTGCTGACAAAGCTATCACTTCTGACTTTTTATCAAGGCTATCTCATAAGCATAAAAAAATTTCTGAAAGGACATGTATCAATGATTAACACTGGCAACCTATTTGGGTATGGGATATGGTGGTGGAAAATCTGGGGAAGGGAAGCATTCACTTACTTTAAATCATCTTAAGGGATAAAATTGTGGGTGAGTTTTACCCTCCATTTTGCCATTTATTTTTCCAATTAAACATTTAATTAAAAGAAACAGAAGAATCATCTTAAAAATCAATCATTTCACCGAAAGGTGCCATCTGAAAAATAAAGGCTAATGAGTATGTGTTAATTTCACTAATACTAGACACAAATCTCGTCTGTTAGTTCATTGTACTGTAGTGGCTTATGTGTTGCTGTAAGGCTGGAGGCTATACCATCAGTATTTCAAATACCTGCAGGGTCACTCACAGTGGACAGGTTTCAGTGGACCTTCCAGACTAACACAGATTGGGAAGAAAGATGGGGCCATCCACTTCTGAAAAAATTGGCCAGTAAAAATCTTATGAGTAGCAGTGAAACATATTACTGGAAAACTTTTACAAATAGCCCCAAAACACTGATACAGTGCTGGAAGATGAGCTACTAAGGTCAGTAGGCACTCAAAATACAACTGGGGAAGAGCTGCCCTCCTCAAAGTGAAGTGGACCTTAATGACGTGGATGGAATAAAGCTTTAGGGATCTTCATTTGCTGACGGGGCAAAATCAAAATGGGAAAACACAGTGGCAAACACCATTAATAAAAAGAACATGGACTGTATGAAGTATGAATCTAGGAAAATTAGAAGTTGCTCACAATGAAATGGAATGCATAAAGACCAATATCCTAGGCAAGCCAAACTCACTGCCATTGAGTCAAACCCGACTCACAGTGACCCCTCCTTGGGCTTCCAAGGCAGTATCACTACGGAAGTAGATTGCCCAACCTTCCTTCCGAGGAATGGCTGGTGGGTTTGAACCGCCAGCCTTCTGGTTAGCAGTCAATTGCCTTAGGCACTATGCTACCAGAGCTCCTATCCTGGGCATTAGTGAGCTGAAATGGACTTGTCTGGCTACTTTGAATCAGCTAATCATATGGTCCACTATGCCGAAACTGACAAATTGAAGAGGAATAGCGAAAGAATTCATCATCAAAAAGGTTTCAAGTCTGTCCTGAAGTACAATGCTGTCAGTGATAGGATAATATCCACATGCCTACAAGGAAAACCATTCAACACTACTATCATTCAAATTGAAACACCAACTACTAAAGCTAAAGATGAAGAAATTGAAGATTTTTACCAAATTCTGCAGTCTGAAACTGACCAAACATGCAATCAAGATGTATTGATTATTACCAGTGATTGGAATACAAAAGTTGGAAACAAAGAAGAGTCATCAATAGTTAGAAAATATGGCCTTGGTGACAGAAATGACACCAGAGATTGCATGATAGAATTTTGCTAGACCAACAACTTATTCATTGCAAATACCTTTTTTCAACACCATAAACAGTGGCAATACACATGGACCTCACCAGATGAAATACAAAGGAATCAGATTGACTACATCTGTGGAAAGAGGTGATGGAGGAACTCATTATCTTTAGCCAAAACTAGGTCAGGAGCTGACTGTGAAACAGATCATCAACTGTCTATATGCAAGTTCAAGATGAAGCTGAAGAAAATTAAAACAAGTCCACAAAAGCCAAAATATGACCTTGATTATATCCCATTTAAATTCAGAGACCATATGAAGAACAGATTTGATGCACTGAACACCAGTGACCAAAAACCAGATGAGTTGTGGGATGCTATCAAGAACATCATACATGAAGAAAGCAAAAGATCATTAAAAAGACAGAAAAGGAAGAAAAGACCAAAATGGATGTCAGAAGAGACTCTGAAACTTCCCCCTCAAAGAAGAGTAGCTAATGCAAATGGAAGTAATGACAAGATAAAGGAGCTGAACAGAAGATTCTAAAGGGCAGCTCAAGAAAACAAAGTCAATTATTACAATGAAGTGTGCAAAGACCTGGAGTTAGAAAACCAAAAGGGAAGTACATCCTTGGCATTTCTCAAGCTGAAAGAATGAAGATAAACTTCAACCCTTGAGTTGTAATATTGAATGGTTCTTTGGGCAAAATACTGAATAATGCAGGAAGCATCAAAAGAAAATGGAAGTAATACACAGAGTCAATGTACAAAAAAGAATTGGTTGATGTTCAACTATTTCAGGAGGTGGTATATGATCAAGAACCGATAGTACTGAAGAAAGAAGTTGAAGCTGCACTGAAGGAAATGACAAAAAACAAGCCTCCAGGAACTGAAAGTTTATCCACTGAAAGGTTTCAACAAACAGATGCAATGCTGGAAGCACGTACTCATCTATGCCAAGTAATTTGAAGACAGCTACCTGGCCAGCTGACTGGAGGAGACTGGTATTTGTACCCATTCCAAAGAAAGGTGATCCCACAGAATGTGGAAATTATCGAACAGTATCATTAATATCACATGCAAGTAAAACTTTGCTGAAGATAATTCAAAAAAGCTTGCAGCAATATGTTGACAGGGAACTTCCTGAAATGCAAGCTGGATTCAGAAGAAGACATAGAAGTACAGATATCATTGCTGATGTCAGTTGGCCTTTGACTGAAAGCAAAGAATACCAGAAAGATGTTTACTTATATTTTATTGACTAGGCAAAAGCATTCAACTGTGTGTAGATCATAACAAATTATGGATAACATTGTAAGGAATGGAAATTCCAGAATATTTCATTGTGCTCAAGAGGAACCTGTACATACACCAGAAAGCTGTCATTCAAAGAGAACAAGGGGATATGCCATAGTTTAAAATCAGGAAGGGTGTGCATCAAGTTCGAACCTTTTCACCATAATTATTCAATCTGTATGTTGAGCAAATAATCTGAGAAGCTGGACTATATGAAGAAGAACACATCATCAGGAGTGGCAGAAGGCTCATTAACAACCCGCAATATGCAGATGACACAACCTTGCTTGCTCAAAGTGAAAAAGACTTGAAGCACTTACTGATGAAGATTAAAGATACAGTCATACAGTCTTCAGTAGGGATTACACATCAACATGAAGAAAATGAAAATCTTCACAACTGGACCAATAAGCAGCATAATAAATGGAGAAAAGATTGAAGTTGTCACAGATTTCACACTACTTGGTTCCACAATCACCACCCATGGAAGCAGCAGTCAAGAAATCGAACAATGTACTGCACTGGGCAAATCTGCTGCAAAAGGGCTCCTTAAAGTGCTGAAAAGCAAAGATGTTTCTATGAAGAGTAAGGTACGCCTAACCCAAGCCATGGTATTTCCAATCGCCTCATATACAGTGAAAGCTAGACAATGCATAAGGAAGACCAGAGAAGAGTTGATGCCTTTGAATTACAGTGCTGGAGAAGAATACTGAAAGTACCATGGACTGCCAGAAGAACAAACATATCTATTCTGGAAGAAGTGCAGCCAGAATGCTCCTTGGAAGCAAGAATGGCCAGACTTCATCTCACCTACTTTGGTCATATTCTCACAAGGGACCATTCCCTGGAAAAGGATATCATGCTTGGTAAAGTGGAGGTTTGGCAAAAAATGGGAAGACCCTTGTTCTGGTTACCTCTGTGCTGCTCTGACAAGAATATACCACAAAAGTGATGGCCTTAACAAACAGGAGTTTATTCTCTCACAGTTTGGAGGCTTTAAGTCCAATTTCAAAGTGCCAGGCTCTAGGGACTGTGTGAAAGCCTCTTGACCCTGGGCTTCAGCTCTATCTCTTGCTCCCAGCCCACTGAAGCTAGAGGCTTTCTCTTCACTCAGGCAGCTACTGGCTGCTGAGGCTAACAAGCCCAAGGTCGACAAATAAAATGGCACAGTCCTGATGTTACCAAACCACATGACAGGCCATTAATTTAATTCCATTTTAAGTCCCAAGGTCAGCAGAGCATGGAAAGCTGCTGCTGAACGATGACACGGCTACATGCAGGCCCAGGCAGGCCATAAGCTAGAAACCATGCCCCAAGGCTTCTGCTTATACACAGGAAGCAAACCACAACCCAAAGGCAGCTACTCAGCTGCTTCTGGTAGATCCCACCACGGAGTTGACTGTTAGTCTCATTATGGGGATCAACTACATCCAGCTGCCTAGCCACTCAACCAAGCAAGTTCACATACAAATTTAACTACCACAACCCTCAACAAGATGGATTGACAAAATGGCTACAGTGATGGGCTCAAATATGGTATGGTAAGGATTGTGAGGATGGCACACGACCAGGCAGTGTTTTGTCCTGTCATACATAGGGTCACTATGAGTCAGAGCTGACCTGACAGCACCTAACAACAACAACAACAGATATAAAAACTCAAAATTCCTATAATGTAAAAGAAAAACTAGTTTCCTGACAACCTGGCAAAAAAGCACTTACAACAAAATGAACTCCAGCTGCTAAAGTTAAGTCTTCTAATATTTTTGTGTTCTTTGAGTAAGCATCAAGAGCGGTGATGGTGGAGTGGATAAGGAATTCGACTGCTATAACCAGAAGGTCAGCAGTTCAAACCCACCAGCTGCTGGATGGAAGGAAGACTGGGTGATCTACTTCCGTAAAGATTTACAGCCTTGGAAACCCAATGAAGGTCGCCATGGGATGGAAATGACTTAATGGCAGTGGGTTTTGGGGTTTTTTCTTTTTTTTTTGAGCAAATATAAGAAATACAGCAATTCTGTAATCACTGGCCTCTATAATCAATAGGGCTTTATATTTACAGTCTGACTTGTAATTACAATGATTCACATTTTCTATTGGCCTGATCAGTCACAATTTCATCAAAAATCAAACTTCCTCAACTTTAAATAGATTTTTAAATGATGATTTTATTACTAAATAAACACAACAAAAATATAGTTGGTTTCATAGCACTAATGAGCTTATGTGCACCACACATAGCATAAGTTCACTCAATATATACAGAGTATCTGCTTTTAAGTATTTTGTATATATTTAAATATGAGTGCACAGAGAGGATGTCAGTATGCTAAGACATTATACATATTTCATGATTTTGAATCTGAATCAGTTAGAAAACGACAAAGCTCATCTAATGTGTATTTCAGAGTTCTCTATCATCTTAAATATAAGAATACGGCTAAAAAGTACACAGGGAAATGTTGCTCATATTATGGTGCACAGAGCACTTGTATGAGAATGTCAGAATCACTGGTAGGGGTAAAAGCCAGAATAGAGTTATTTGAGAAAGGGATTGGGGGAAGTAGTATTGACTAGAAAGAGGCACAAGAAAGTTTTCTGGGGATGATGCAAATATTCTGTATCTTCACCTATATGATGGTGAGACATTAGTATCTACATCGGTCATCTAGTCACAGAACTAAGACTTATGCTTTTTTTTTTGATTTATAAATATTACCTCACTGAAGTACAAGGAGAATAAAGGGTACTTTAATCACTCCAAAATACAGTAAGTTAAAGATAGCCTAGTAACCCAGCTTAATGTAAACTAAAATTTGAGAACAATTGGCTTAATTTGTTAGTGCTAGATATATCTTTGTGCCTAACCCAAACCAAAAACCAAACCCAAGCCATGGTATTTTCAATCACCTCCATATGTATGTGAAAGCTGGACAATGAATAAGGAAGACCAAAGAAGAGTCAATGCCTCTGAATTATGGCATTAGAGAAGAATACTGAAAATATCAGAGACTGCCAGAAGAACAAACAAATCTGTCTTGGAAAAAATGCAGACAGAATGCTCCTTGAAAACTAGAATGGCCAGACTTCATCTCACCTACTTTGGTCAGAAGGGACCATTCCCTGGAAAAGGATACCAAGCTTGGTAAAGTGGAGGGTCAGTGAAAAAGGAGAAGATGGTCAACAAGATGGACTGACAAAGTGGCTGCAATGATGGACTCAAGTATAGCAAGGATCGTGAGGATGCCACATGACCAGGTGGTATTTCGTCTCTGTTATATATTGGGTTGCTATGAGTTGGAACTGACTTAACTGCACCTAACAACAACAAGAGACACATCTTTGTTTTATCCCAATTTTATTAGGACATTACTGAGTTGGGTGTGGAATAACTGTAGGAAAGTTCTGTTTTCATCTGACACTAGCAAGCCCAATATAATTCCTCAGTACTTTCAGGTATAAGGGAATGCTAGGACACTTTGGATTCCCCTAGTTTCAAAAGATTTAATGATTACTTCTAAATGTTACCTCAACTTAGCTTTTAGATACTGGCTAAAGAACCCTAAGTAAACAGAAATGCAGGCATTACAAATTTCAAGTACATTCAAATCTCAGAGAACTATTTGCTTTATAGGGACTGAATGTAAATGAATCACTGGAAATAATTTTAATTACGAGATAGTCTCTGACTTCTGTAACTCTTTTAATTATTCTAACGAAGCATTTCTGATTGATTGATACACTTTTGAAAATTCACTCTATTATAAAATAGCACATCTAAAAATTTCAAAACTCTAAAAATGTGTATGGTGCTTTTAGTAATATTTATGTCTAAAACCATATGTGATATACAAAAAAGCCCATCTCCTAGAATACAAACTTTGTAAGGGCAAGAACACTAAATTTTTGAATTTGTGGTGTTATATATAAGATTATGATTTCTACCATATCAGGATTATTGTTAACAACCTATCACAACCAGTAAGATGATGGAGCTCTGTATCTTGCATGACGTGACTCCTCTCTATCTCCAAAACTTTAGTGAACATTATCCACTCACCACCCTTTTCCAAAAAGTACAAAATAATTCAAAATGCCATACCCTCTTATGTTTACAAATAAGTCTTCTGCAGCTTTGTGAATGTGGAAAACTTCATCCCGAAAGAGAGAGAGGCAAGAACTACTCTGAAGAGCTAGCTTCCAAAGATTCAGGGCTGTAGCATCAGTATTTAGGATCCCATGGCACAAAATAAAGCCAACTTTAAGTAAAAAGAAAAGAAAACACAAATGTAATAGTACTTTCAAAGTTAGGTTCTTTCAGTTACTGTAGCTTTTCAAAAATACAGAATAAAAACACTAAATTGAAGTTTTAAAGTTAATAAAGTCTATCCAAGAGAGTAATAATGCTTTTTCATTTTCAATTATAATTTTATGTATTCTGCAAAATCAGATCTTTGAATTCACACAGACAAAAAGGAAAAAAAATTACACTTCTGAATTCTGAAGGAAATTATTTTAATAAATGAGTAAAATACATTTTCAGGAATATTTAAAGTTAAATCAAGCCAGAGGATCAGAAAGTACTTATTAACACATAATACAATAGTTATAATAACTGAAAAATAAAGCTAATATCTAAGTCACCAGAAGAAATGAAAAAATGGTAACAGTATCTCACATTTTCAAAGCATTTTTGTCGTTTACAAAGTTTTTTTGCATATAATCTCACATCATTATCCTGTGTACTTGATGCAATGAAGGTTCAATGAGGGTAAGTGACTTGCCCAAAATTATACTATTAAAGTAACAGAGCTAAGATTTAGCCTCAAGTATTTATTAACCTTAAAGTCTAACACTCTTTCAACATATTATATCACTCTCTATTATATGAATTCTAAATTACCCCTTGGGAGCTCTGGTAGCATAGTGCCTAAAACACTTGACTGCTAACCAGAAGGCTGGAGGTTCAAACCCATCAGCCACTCCTCAGAAGGAAGATGGGGCAATCTACTTCCGTAGTGATACTGCCTCGGAAACCCAAGGAGGGGTCGCTATAAGTCGGGTCCGACTTGATGGTACATAACAACAACAACAAAATTACCTCTTTGTCTTTTATTTATTTATTTTTAAACTTTTATTTTGACTTGAGTGGAAGTTTACAGAGCAAATTCATTTTCCATATAGCAGTTCATACATATTGTTTCATGACACTGACTGCTATTTCCCACCATGTTACAGCTCTCTTCCCACTTCTTCCCTTTAGTTACCTCTTCCCTATTTCTTTCTTTCCTATACATTCCTGCCCCCTGAGCTATCTCCTTGTGCAAACACTGCCCTTCTGTTCTCCTACGACTGATCACTCTAAGGAGTGTATCCACCTGATGTAAATGTCCACCCTATATCCCTATTTGGAAATCTTACACAGGAGTAGTGCTTAGGTGCTCAGCTGCTAACCGAAAGTTTGAACCCACCAGCCAATCCACAGGAGAAGATGTGTCAGTCTGCTTCTGTAGAGATTTATAGCCTTAGAAACCTTATAGGGTCACTATCAGTTGAAATCAACTTCAGAGTTGTTTGTTTTTTTGGAGGGATGCTTCTTCATGTTCTCCTTAACCCTATATACTAGGATATAAGACATTATCTTTCATTCACTCTCAACATTTACCCAGTGCCTACCTTACGCAAGTCATTGTGCTGGGCTAGTTACAAATCAGTCCCAGGCTTCCATGTAATTCTCAATAGTCATTCCCGTCTTCGAACTCCTGAATCACATTATATTATACCTGTACTACTATTCTCACATGTAAACATATCACTTGCCATTTATCTTTTTATTCTTACCTCAACCTTCCTATAAAAGGGTAGCTATACAAGCAAGCTAACTCTTTAAGTAAACAAATATTGTAGAGTTATATTTACACAAGTATATTTAACTTCCTAAATTCCTGGAAATACATGAAAATATTTTCATACAACATGGTTCCTAAATGTAAGCCAATTATTTGATCTGATAAGATACCAAAGAAACCCATTTGAATCACTTCAAACCAATCTGTACAAATCTTAGAAGGAAAAACTACTATACTCCATATGGCAACAGGATAACACACATCAAACCATGCCCTGTTTTATATGGACATTTAAACCATTGTCAAGAGAAATTCTGTTTATAAAAGATTTTTGCCTTATGTACTATTTACCCCAATTCTCCTGAGTAAAACAAGATTTCACTTAGTATCTTATACCTCCTTATATACTTAGATTTACAAAACACTTACTACGGATAATAAAAACTTCTTCTAAAAATTTGGTGAGTTTAAATATATTCATTTTTTTTAAGATAGGATAAAAGTAGGTAAATGGATTTAAATAAAATGCCGAAGATTAGGGGAATGGTTTGGTAATAAAACTAGACACCAACCTCCTTTCTCTACCAAAAAACTCCAGTGAAGTAACAGGGGAAACAAAAATTACAAAAAAAAGTCATAAAAATGGTGTTACTGTTGTATGTTGTCAGGTCAATTCTGACTCACAGCAACCCTGTAGCAACCTAGTAAATAAGAAAAGTGGTGAAAAACGTTGACAATACAAAGCAGATAAAACTGGACTGTCAAGGATAAAAGACAGGAAATACTAATCTAAAACTTCAGAGATAGAAAAAGATCTTTCCAAGGAATAGCCCCAGTCTAACCAAAAGAGTAAGAATAGACTCTGAAAACTACACCAGGATAATTAATATTAAAACTGCCTTCAAAACAGTTGAGCCCTCAACAATTCTAGGCCCTAAATAAGTCTTGGCTCCAGGCTAGAATCGAGAGCAGTGGTTCTCTGACGTTAGCCTGCATCAGAGTCATCTGGAAGGCTTATTGAATCACAGACTCCTGGGCTCCACCCAGAGTTCCTGATTCAGTGTATCTTGGGGAGGGCTGGAGATTCTGCAGACTATGAAGTTCCCAGTTGATGCTGATGCTGCTTGTCCTGGACCACACTTTGAGAACCAGAATTCTAAAGCACCTCTCTAAAGAAAGCAGACTACTGATCCACTGTAGAAAGGAACTAGTGTGGGTACTGGTGTCAAAAAAAGGAAGTGCAAAGTTTGAGCTAACTCATAACTTCTGTATTCGGTCTACTCAAGGCTCAAATATATTAAAGCAGAAAAACACAGAGAAAACCTTCCTTACTTTGGCAACTGTGGTTACCCCTAACCTGTCTGCCTTCTCCATGTCCATGTATTCTTTATTACAGCAGCCTTCCTGCTGACCCCCTCTGCTTATTACACAAGGCCTTCATCAACTTTCCCATTTAAGGTAAAGGCTATGGAACTCCAGAGGTCACTCACGTTAGCCAACTTTACTGTAACCCAACTATATGCATACATACATATATAAACTGAGACAACAACTAAGGATCACCACATCAATTTCAGCAAAACCAATACATACATATATATATATATATATATATATATATGTATTTATATATATATATATGTATTTTTTTTTTAAACCGTCCATATGGTTTCCAAGGCTGTAATTTTTATGGAAGCAGGCTGCCACATAATTCTCATGTGAAGCAGGTGCTATGTTCAAACTGCGAATACTCTGATTAACAACCAAGCACTTACCCAGTGCACCAGGGCTCCTTAAGGGCAGACAGTGTACATTCAATTCCTCCTCTTTCATATTAACAACTGGGCTACACAAAATGTTAATCCATACAAAAACAAGGATAGTCAGAAATTCATAGAAATTTGATAAAGATTCATGACTAGAAAATAATGCTCTAATTATTAGATTGTACTGAATCTAATAATTTAAAATGTAGGCTTTTATTTTATGTGTCTTTATTATTTCATTTTTTCTGGTAATTCTAATAATTCACTTGCATTGCATTTTCCATAAGTATCAATTCATAAAGCACGAAAAAAGAAAAACTGGTTCTTCACCACAGTTTAAACAAAACACTGTAATAAAAAGTCAACAAATAATACCAAATTTTAATGAATCAAGAAATGAGAACTATTAATAACCACAACAAAAAAAACCCATCCAAACTCACTGCCGTCTGAAACTGAGTCTTAGGGTAGTAGAAAGCAACTGTTTTATAGCAATTATTATTCTGTCTATGTGTCTATTTCCCCCAATTTGTGGATTCTTGGAAACAGAAATTAACAGTTTTATCCCCCATGCATCTAACAAGCAGTCAAACATGAGTCATTTTATGTATTGAAATAAATTAAAACCAAAAACATTTATTCAATAATAAAACATGACAAACCATCAAAAACAAAACAAAAATTTAGTTTTGAAGGTTATACTGAGAGGCAATATGATGTAGAACATGAATATTGGAGTTAGCCAGAGTTCTTACTCTGTCTTTGTCATTACTAGCTTTATGATCTAAGTTTTGGTTTCCTTGTCTATAAAACAGACTATCTAACCTGGGTAAGGGAGCTCTGGTAATGTAGTGCCTAATGCACTTGACTGCTAACCAAAAGGCTGGTGGTTCAAACACACCAGTCACTCCTCAGAAAGAAGACGAGGCGATCTACTTCCATAGTGATACTTCCTCAGAAACCCAAGTAGGGGTTGTCACAATGAGTCGGGTCCGACTCGACCGCACATAACAACAACAACAACCTGGGACTGAAGGAGATAATGCATGTAGATGACTTAGCACAGTTTATGGCACAGTGGTAATACATATTACCTGTTCTTTTTCTCCAAAGTTAAAACCTGAAGAGTAATCAAAAAATGACCAGTTTTACTTACAGATAATCCATTTTTCCATTGCATCCAGAGAGAGATATTCACAAGGCATCTTAAAAAAAGGAAAATGCAAAGTTGTGGTTAAAAAACACTCTAAAAAAATATTCCACATTGCAATCTTCTCTCTTCCTCTTGAGAATTTTTACTACTCAATTCTTGTTATCTAAACAAATTTGAAAAGGTGAACAAAGGTCTTATACTATCTATATAAAATTTCAGTTAATAAATGGACAAGGAGAGTTTCACATTTGCATACCCTCAAACTACCCTTTAAAGAACTCTGCTGCTAAATTGTTCTATAATCTAGTAAATAACAACACTTAAGCTTCCCTAGCCTATTTGATAGCAGTACTCTATAAATAAAATTTTAATGTTAAAAAATGATTTACATAGATAGATGTTCACTGTCTCATCAAATTCATTAACTATGTATGTATATTCTCCATATGTACAACACCTATTTTCAAACACAGAGAAAAGATTAGAAATAAACAGAATATTAATAATGATTTTTTGTAGCTGATAAAATTTGGAGTGATATTTTCTTCTTTACATTTTTTGGATCGTCTATATTTTCTACCATGATAGGATAAAACAAACTTTTAAACCTAAAAAAACAAATCAACATACTATTAACTATATTAGCTTGGCGTCAGTTTTTGTTTAGAGTCTAGAAATAAAAAAATTTAATAGTCTGATTTAACTATGAGCATTTTACAGTAAATTTCACTGATAAACTATAAAAAAAAAATACAATGCACTGCTTAACTTTACTATTTTCATTCAAAAAAAGTTCAACAGAACCATACAGTGTCAGACTGTGCAGGGTTAAGCATTGTACTGGGTGCACTGATGAGACTCAATAATTGGGCATTTCTCCACTGGTCAGCTGAAAGATTCCTTCGAGGATATACCATCTGAAGAGAAATTAGGGCATCTGAAAGAGACTAATTAAAACAGAAAAAGGAAAGTTGAAAAACAGTTTCTTTTTCTACTTAAATTTCAGCTATAATTGAAAGCACAGGAGCACCTCAGGTACAGCCCCCACCCATCCTGTCTGTCAGTGAAGGCTTGTATGTTTTAGCAGAGCTTTCAGACTAAGATAGACAAGTAAGAAAGGCCTGGCAATCTACTACTGAGCATCAGCAAAAGAAAGCCAGATGGATCATGAAAGTTTGATCCACAACTGATCATAAGAATGAAGAGGGACTGGGCATTTTATCTCTGCAGTGTAGTAAATTACTTAGTATGCCTTTTCTACCCATAAGTCATTGTAAACTCAGTGGTGAAATGAGCAACTGAGGAGCTCCTGATTGTAAATGTTATCCACGTGGAGTATTTCTGTTGGGCGTGGCACAATACAATGTTCTGGGAGGGTCCCACTCTCTCTCAGCTGCTTAAGAGTTCTGATGCTGTGATAGGCTAGTTTGACCATCCTGCTGGGCTCAAAAGGAGGCCTCCTAGAGGCAGAACTCTCTCTCTGACTGCTGGTTGAGGAAGATGTGCTGCTGAAAGAGACAAGGGCTCCTGAGACACGCATTGCTGAGTGAGACACCGAGGGACCAGCACTGCTGGGAAAGAGACTGTGAGAGACTGTTGGCTGAGGGACGGTGGACAGGGAGAGAGATTGAGCATTTTTCCTGAACTTGAATTGCAGCCTGTGGTGCTTCCCTAATAAACACCATAATCTGTGAGCTTTGTGTGGCCACTGCAGTGAATTATCGAACCCAGGTGGTGGTGGGTGCTTTGGGAGGAATGGTTGGTGAAAGGGCTGGAGGGAGGCAGCATGTCTGGCCTTGTAGGAATAGGCCTTGGGCTATTGATGGTGATTCTGCCTTCCTCTTGTGGGGTTCTAGGAGGTCAGAACATGTGGCCTCCTATGCGATCTCAGTAAGTCAGGAGCTGACTTCACGGCAGTCAACAAAAACACAACAATGGCTATGAGCTTCCACTGTACCACTACAAAACAACAAAAGCTAATTACAACCATGCTCTATAATATGTAAGATGGGTACCAACCCTCCCTCCTTTGACTCTCCCCTCCCCACTCAGTTTCATAAAATCTACACAGATTCCACATTCCTGAACTAAGAGTTCAGCTTAGGAAACAACATTACTTTCATAAAAATTAAAATGTTTGACAATCTTGGGACCTTTATTTCAAAAGGTATAGGGAATCTAGAGTCATCTTTTTGTGTAATAAAAATTTCTACTCCAATAGTTCTCACTGGAAGAAAAAGACTACAAGGTTATTTAGGTCAAGTGTTAATAGATCTCAACATGTTTCATATTTCTCCAAAGAATGCCTTATAAAAATTATATTCTATATTAATAAATTACTTAACTTCTATTTACCAACTGGTCTATTATAATTTTATCATCAAAGTATTTAATGTTCCATCCCACCTGTTTTTTGCTTAACATCTTAATTATCCTTTACTACTCATCCCTGAAAGAGCTCTGGTGGTGTAGTAAAGTATTCGACTGCTAACCAAAAGGTCAGCTGTTCAAACCCACTGCTGCCCCAGGGAGAAAGCTGAGGCAGTCTGCTTCCTTAAAGATTTACAGCCTTGGAAATCCTATAGGACAGTTCTATCCTGAGTCAGAACTGATTCAATGGCATTGGGCTTAGGTTTATGGGTATTCATCTCTGCTTTCTAAAAACTCAGTACAGAAGTTATTTTTTAATCTAACTGCACACAAATTGCCAAGGAAGCATGTTTAAAACAAAAATTCTAGAGCTCCACCTGAAACTTAGTGAAACAGAACCGCTGGGAGTGGAACCCAGAGATCTCTGTACTTCCACTAACCTTTACCAAGTGATTATGACGAGAATTATGTTTTCAAAACTAAATGAGATTAATTTTTAAAAAATTCTGGTAAATGAAAGATAGCTTTTTATCGAAATTCTAAGATATCATGGAACATCAGAAAAATCAAGATTAGGAAATAATTGATCTAATTCAAATGAATAATTCTTCTCATTGTGCTAATGACTATGGAGGTTATAAAAAGGGCAGTCAATAGCCTTTAATAAAATTTTCATGGCCTAAGAGGGGAAAAAGGAGCTCTGGTGGCACAGTGCCTAAGGCATCTATCTGATTGTTAACCAGAAGGCTGGCAGTTCAAACCTACCAGCCACTCTGTGGAAGGAAGACTGGGCAATCTACTTCAGTGAAGATTTACCACCCTGGAAACCCAAAGGAGTCGCTATGAGTCGGAATCAACTCAATGGCAGTGAGTTTGGTTTTGGTTTGAAGAGGGGAAAGAATCAAATGTGAAGCAGCTAAATGAAAACAAGGCCATTAGGAAAGATCAGAAATGCACTGAGAGACAACATAGGAGAGAAGTAGGGAAGTCAATTCTAGGAGGAAACAGCCAATACCAAAATAAGAAAGATAGGAGATGACTACAATATGTTGGGCATATCCTGATACTTTATCCTATCCACCAGTCCCTTTTAAACTAATAATCCAAGTAATTATAAGACACAAAACCTATATAAATTTACAGATATAATGGATATGCAAAGAAATTAAGCTAGAAAAGTATCCCGAAAATTTTCTTAGAAATTAAATTGAATGAAAATTCTTGGTGTTAACTGTATGGTATGTTGAGAAAAAGGATAGATTCATATAAAATACTGTTATCATTTTTGAAGCATCTAATTCTCAGCATAGCTTTTAGCATCACAGCACCACACAAGCCCCTACAGGACAACTAACTGACAGAGGCGTGGTAGCATGTGACTATTAAAACATATCTAAAAACCTACCTTGCTATGGGGTACAAATTCTTCCATCATCTTCTTTAAAGGGTTTTCATAATCCACAATCATTTGGCCAAGGCGTGGGTATTCTCTGTCACTTAAAATAGACATATCAAATTTCACTGAGTTGCAAGCCATCAAACTGAGAATTTTATAAAGAATTTTATAATGCAGTTCCCTACCTTGCTCCATGGGTCATTTCATGAGCATAGTTGTATAATCCAATGATTGCCTTCCTTTCTTCAATTCGAGACAGCAGTATCATTAGTGTTGTATAGGTTATAATCAAATCTAAGTAATTCTTTGTTAAATCAAAGTTTACAGTCTAGAAAAAAAAATGCAAGTTTAACTCCTTCCTATTTCACAAACATTTAAACACACACGAGATATTCATGCAGCTAATGAAAGCTAGCAATTTTCTACAGTTATTTATTTTATTCCCATTTCTAAAATTCTATCTAATTCCTTTTATTAAAAACATGTCTAAAATTCGGGAGTTCTAAGTTTTATGTTTGGGACATTATTTTATAGATATGATCACCTTTTCCAGACATAATTACATCTTTAATGTGATCACCTTTTTCACACTAGTAATGGTTTAAAAGGATAACCAAAACAGAATAGTAAGATAATACTTGGTGCTAATCCTACCAAATAAGAAAAAGAAGTATTTAAAAAAAAAAAAAAGTTCACCATTAAGTTAAAGGAATTACTTTCACTTCAAGTCAATGAAACATTTTTCACTGTGACGTCCTACACTAGGAAACTGTCTTCCTAAGAAATATTCTATCAAGTATGCCTTTTATAGAGAAAAATATTATCCATTTAAATTTTGTTTAATTAGGCATATTAAAATAAAATATTCAAATTAAAAGTTACTTTGCAATAATACAAGACTTATACCCAGTGACATTCTATGAAACAAGAAAATATAACTACTTATATTAAAAAAAAAAAAAAAAGAGCAACCAGCCACATTAACAATGCCAAAAAAAAAAAAAAAAAGTATATATTCGTACTATAAATCTTTTCTATAAAGAAAAGCATTCAATCACTTTAGCTCTGCTGGAAGCAGAATGGAGAATTGGAATTTCTTCCAAAAAATGATACTTACGATATCAAAGAAGACTTGGCAAACATCAATAGTATTCAGCAATTCGCAAACATGGTCCTGAAAAGAAAAGCTCTTTTTAATCTTTTACTTGTATAAATAATTTTAAATTTAGAAAACTTCTAAATAAACTGTATAATAAATTTATTTTCTGGAAGAATTCTAATTTTATTTTCAACAAATGACAAAGCAATATACAATTAACAAATATGGAAATCTACCTGTAAAACATTAAATTTCATATTTAAAATGCATACCTTAAATTCCATAACATCTACAAATGTGAAGTAATATAATGCCAGATTTTTCAGAATTTCTGATTTTTCTTTCTGTAGTTGAGCAAGCTGTTGCTGTAAAAAAAAAACATCAGTGTATGTTGTCTACAGAGAATTAAACATTTAAATTACTACAAACTATCTTCTTTTATGATTGCTATATGGAAGCACAAGCTTTAAGAATAATATTTCTAGATGATTCAGGCTTTTTTAAAAACCAAAATACTCAAGACAGCAACTGCTAAGAGTGATCAGCAACTGACAGTGTGAGGCTATAAAACGAATCAAAGCAGATTAGTACCAAATTGTGCTACTACTAAGGAAAATTGGAAAATGTTAGGAAAAACAATTATCAAATAAACTCTAAAAAAATTGAAACAAACATGAGCATGATCACATTACTAGAAGTAAGAGAAAAGAAAGTGAAAAACATTGCATCTTATACTACAAAAAAACAATATGCTGTATAAATTTGGAACTTACCAAAAAGAACATCCAGGCAAAGCCACGTTACGCATGCAAAATAAAATGTAGATACAAACATAAAATACAGTAACGGTTCCCTGACCAATCCACAAAACACAATAATATATTAAACAAAAACAAAAATCACCAAAAAAAAAGAAAAATGAGAAAGAAGCAAAAACTAGAGTTAGGACACCAGTAAACATAAGAAAGAGGAAAATGTGAATACAAGACTTACTATTTAACTACATTATTAAATTTATGAAAGTTTTAATTTTTCTTTTAAATCAATTGTCAATATAATTTCTTAAAGAATCCAGCCTTACTAATATAGTAAGATCCTATATTATAATAACAGGACTACCAGGATCCCAATAAATCATCTAGAGCCTTGATACTCTTGAGTATAGTCTGCAAAACAGCAGTTTCCACATCACCCAGGAAAAAGCAGAATCTCAGGACCACCCTAGACCTAATGAAACAGAATCTACATTCAATAAGATCCCCAGGTAATTCAAATGCCCATTAACCATCTGAGAAGCACTTATTTCAGAATACAAGAGAGAACTAAAAATATATGAAAGAGTTCCAAAGCATCAAACTGGTATCAAAGCCCATATAATTCTGACCCTCATCTAGTTCCTATAGAACAGGAAAGTTAGGAGAGAGGAGCATCTATACATAATCATTAAAATTAACAGCTGTGAGCCTAAAACCAGGGGAAGAGTCAAAAAAGCTATAAAAAGCCAATTAAGAATAGCAAGGACAGCAGGCTGGTAGACCAAATATTATAGAGCAAATCACCCTAAATACGGCAGGCTCTGAAGACATTTAAAGATGTAATTATGTCTGGAAAACATTCATAAACGAAATCTCTCATTACTCTCCCTAAATGCTACACAGTTTAAAGTATACTTGTAGTGATATATAAAAGAAACAGACTATTTTAGACAATATATCTGTTTCAAAACAATTCCATGTTTACATATACATTTTTAGGTCTCCAGGTGGTGTAAATGCAAGTAGTTTGTGTTCCACTGCTAACCTAAGGACTGGCAGTTGGAAAACATGGGTACCAGGAAGAAAAGGCCTAGTGATCTGCTTCCATCTGCCAAGAAAAGCCTATGAGCAGTTCGATGCTGTAACACATGGAGACACCGTGAGTTGAAATCAGCCTTGATGGCAACTACCACCAATATACATATTTTGAATCATTACCACTCACAAAAACTCATGCACAAAAAAAGTCCCAATTTATACCAATTGCCTAGTGTAAATAGTGCCCACTTTCAACTTCAGTGTTGTACTTTGGATATAAATTAAGTGAATATTTAAGAGATAATCTATTTCCTCAGATTATACTATCTTTACTTTGTTCAGTAACATTAAGTTTATGATTGATATTTTTGTCCTTTTTCCTTCTTTTCAGTACTTTAAATTTGAGTTTTCAAATATAACATTTGAGATACACTCAACAGTAGGATAAAAGCAAAAGTATAATTCAGTTGCTAGTGAGTTTAATAAAAAGGATCTAGGACTCAGTCAGTCTTCTCCACTAAACCTACTAGCTCCCCTTGTTTGCCAACTTCTTCAAGAAAAAGAGATAAATAGGTCAACTTTGTGGACATACAGTAAGGCTTGAAGCAAATAAAATCATCACATCTATGGGGGGGTTAATCCACTTTTTAAAAAGGTAGTATATGTCCTGGTTTGTCCCAGTGTATGCCAGTTGCCCATTTCAACTTCAATGTTATACTTTAGACATAAATAGCATGGTTATGGGCCTTACAGATCTTTTAGTGTTGTTGTTGTTAGGTGCTGTTGAGTTGTTTCCGACTCATAGCTACCCCATGCACAGCAGAACGAAACACTGCCCGATCCTGCGCCAGCTCCATGATCCCTGCTATACTTGACCCCATCATCGCAGCCGTGTTAATCCATCTCGTTGAAGGCCTTCCCCGAACTCTTTTGTCGATCCTCCACCTTACCAAGCATGACATCCTTCTCCAGGGAATGGTCCCTTCTGACAACATGACCAAAGTAGGTGAGACAAAGTCTGGCCACTCTCACTTCTAAGGAGCATTTCAGGTGCTCTTCCTCCAGGACAGATGTTAGTTCTTTTAACAATTAATGGTACTTTCAGCATTCTTCGCTAGCACCACAACTCAAAAGCATCAATCTCCTTTGGTCTTCCTTATCCATTGTCCAGCTCTCACACGCATATGAGGCAAATGGAAATATCATGGATTGTGTCAGGCGCACCTTAGTCCTCAAGGAGACATCCTTACTCCTCAGCATTTGAAACAGTTCCTTCGTAGTTGACCTTCCCAGTGCCACACGTTGTCTAATGTCCTGACTGCTGCTTCCATTGGCATCAATTGTAGAACCAAGCAACGTGAATTCTTTGACAACCTCAATCTTCTCTCCGTCTATTGTGATGCTGCTCATTGGTCCAGTTGTGAGGATTTTTGTTTTCTTTATATTGAGACGTACTCCATCTTTTAGTACAAACTCTCATTTTAGATATTAAGAATGTAATGCTCTCAGAGCTTTAAAGAACCTTCCTATGTCCAAATCTTACCACTCATACATCATTCCATTTAAATGTTAACCCCATTTTCAAGAAACCGTATCTGACTGAACTCTTTCCTTGAATGCAAATAACACATCCCTCCTCTAAATGTGTTTAATTTCTACCTCATATCACAGCTATCTCCACCACTATAAGAGAGTGTACTAGATTTGAGTTTTCAATTTCTGCAGCTCATATCCTATAGCTCTGCACTAAAGAAGTATCCAATTTAAACATTTATCAAATGAGTGGGCATAAGGAAATGACAAACCTTAAAACCTTTAAATGTCAAGTATCAGACACTGTTTTTGGTAGTCAATGCTGGAAAGCCTGCCTTTCATTTTACAATCATGGCTAAATGCCTTAATATCTCAGAGCTCAATACCCTCATCATCAAAATGATGTGGACAGTTAACCAAAATAATGTGCATAAGAACATGCCTGGTACCCAGAAGCTGCTCATTAACTGTTAGTTGAAAAAAGAGGCTCACAGACCATTTCAACGTAATTGAAAAGTATTAACTCTAGGTTCAACATCCAGCACATGGTTTTCTTAGCTTATTATCTCATTGTTTTGTGTAAAATGTTTTAGATAAAAAGCAGGAAATGGTTTAAGAATAACATAGATCAGTAATAAAGTGTGTTACACAATAAAACATAAGAAAATTATTGTTTTCAGAAAAACTGATTCCATTTGCTAATGCTTTAAAAAATATGTTCATGTAACACAAGGTTAATTAGCTATATGATGCTTTCATTATATATCTACCTGTTCAACAGTCCAGTAAAATGTGCAAAAGTGAAAATAAAAAGGACAAACATAACCACGCAGATCACAAAATAAGATCTTATATCTGCCTTGAAAAATCTGAGCAATTAATCTTTGTTCAATTAAGATACATTTTCCACACAAAAATAATTATCTAAAACATGAACTGAAATTTAGCATTGACTAGTTTTCATTCTTCTAAAGTAAAAATATTAGCAAATTATCCTAAGAATCAATACCTAACAAAGCTAACCCACCTATTTTCAATACAAAGAAATGCAGCTATAGTTTTTTATCCATTTCAATTACAACTTTCTTTCATTATCAAAACTGCTTACATATAATAGATTGTATTTCTTGATCTAAATTATGTTAGTATTTTGTTTCTCAGAAAAGAAAGCCAAATAGAGATGTTAGGTTTCAAGGAAAGTTTTATTCAATTTCTTAGTATGATGTTCTAAGCCAGGCTTTTAAGAATAATAGAGAGCCGAGACCATCTGGGTAAACCTCTTTTAAGGACTGTCCCTGCTACCACTCTAGCCATCAGCTCTCATCTGGACTATTATGGTAGACTCCTGACTGGTCTCTATATCCTTCCACTCTTGCCTCTTCTGTCTATTCTCCACATAGCAGCAGGAAAGTGGGCATTTTAAGATACCAAATTACCCTGCAAATTGATTCCAATGATGGTTATATAAGATGTTAACACTGGATGATGAGTATATCATCTCTGTACTATTTTTGAAAATTTTCTGTTAAGTCTAATTATCATTTTAAAATATGAAGTTCAAAAAATTTCTAGTGGTTTTCCATCACAATTAGAAATACAAAGTCCATCAGTGACTCATAATAAAAATTAAATGGGGCCCCGGCCTATCTCTCAGACCTCTTCTTTCATGCTCTTCCAGCCTCACTCAGTAGTTGTCACATTGTTCTACCTTGGAATTCCTCAAATTCACCAAGCTTACTGCCATTTTAAAGCCTCTGTACTTGACGTGTCTGGGATGCTCTCTGTCACTTCTTAGCATAGCTCAGCCCTTCACTTCATTTCTCTTCAGAGGCTATTGTTGATCACCCTTAATTAAAATGATTTCCCCATCATCATTACTCTCTCACCCGTTATACTGCTTAATATTTCTTCCAACCACTTATCTCCATAGGATACCATCTATGTATTCATTTTAGTTGTTGTCTAATGTCCCAACTTGAAATTAAATGCCATGAGGACAAGAAGTTTGTCTTATTTCCTGCTATAACTCCAGCATCAGGAATACTGGCACATTGTAGGTACATAATAAATGAGTAAGAAATAAATGATGCTCAAGTTTATCAACATCATAAAGAGACTTTTATCAAAGTCATAAAGGGAGACTTTAGTCTTTTTTTTTTTTTTTAAAGAGAGTCTTCATTTTCAAAGTTGCATTACCCCACCAGCCACTCCTCAGAAGGAAGACTGGGCATTCTACTTCTGTGGAGATACTGCCTTGGAAACCCAAAGAGGAGTTGACTCAATGGTTGTGTTGGTTTTTTTTTTTTTTTTTTAATTGATTACGAGTGAATGCAGTACTAGGTAACAACTCATGTCTCAAGTGAATTTATATATCTTAACACACACACAGAGTATTAAATCCATCTCTGGAACAAATCTCCAAGATTGGGTACAATATTTCATTACGTCCTTCCAGGACAAGAAAGTACAAAAGAGGGAAATGAGAAGCAACGAAAGAGAATGACATATCCATAGCTAATATAAGCAATCTCCTAAGCTTACATGAATATCCAAATTAACACAAAGATTAATTATTTTAAAAAAAAAAGGATCATAGGAGCGTATCTAAATTCCTTTGTAGGACTTTCCTTTTAACATACATAAAACTATTCCACTGGCAGTCGTAATTTTAGGACGTTTTTCTCAGCAAAAGGGAGTTAAGAAAATTTTAGAAAAAGTTATCTTAACACTAACCTAGTAAACAAGTGTTACTGAGTGTTTAAGGTGTGTTACAAAATTTAATCCTTATAATCACTTCTTTTTTTGAGATTTGAAAACAGAACAGGTCAGTTGCCAATCCAGGTCTGTAACACCTTTAAGCCAAAACACCTCTTCGATACACTTCAACATTCAAGTTGCCTTACAATAATAGAAAAGCAGTATAGGGACAGGCAAAGCTAAAACTCTGATAATCTTTTCAGAAAATAACTTTTATTTAATTGTGCTCTCATTTATTTCACAGACTTAAGACTTCTGAGAACTCCTCTAATTCAACTCCACTTCATTTTATATATCAAGAAGTGATATTTTTAAGGTTACCTGATCAGTTTAAATTAATGCTGAAAAGCAAAGAATAGAAATTTTACTTTTTAAACAACTGAAAGCAAAATAGTTATACTAATTTAAAGGCTATGCCCATAACTCTTTACAATATTCCTTTATTTTCCCTCTGAGCAAAAGATGGAGTCTGTTTTCCCATCCTTAGAAGTGGAGGTGGTCTTATGACTTGCTTTGACCAACAGAAAGCAGTGGAACTGACACTGTGTCATTTTGAGGACTTGGGATTAATTTAAGAGTCCCTGCAGCTTCTGCTTTTGCCTCCTTGGAACAATGCCCTGGTGAAGCTTGGTATAAAGTGTCATGTGAAGAGAGAGGCTCAGCATCCTCGCTCTCCTACAAGGCCCATCTCCCCAGCCAACCCACTAGCTCGACACAGCTCAGGAGACCAGCAGAGAAACTGCTACAGAATAATAAGAGTAACACGTTATTGCTATTTTAAGCCAGTAAATTTGGGGTAGTCTGTTATGCACAATAGAAACAACTGAAACAGATTAATATAAACTTCAGCAATATAAATTAACTTCTATTCTATCTGAGCAGGTAAAGTGAACTGATGAAACTAACTGTATTATTAGTATTAGAAAATCACTATGTGCCCTATTAATAGTGTAATATCTTTGTATAAAATATGTCAATAATAATATACCTCATACATCATTTAATGGTATCATTTTCAACTGTTTATGGAAATAGAAATGAAGTCATTTCCTTTACATTCAATTTTAATAATTAAAAAAATTGTTCTAACATGCAATTACCATGATTTCATAACTGAGTATACCAAACATAAGGCAGGCTTTTCTTACTGATTACATCTCATCACTGTAATCAATAATTTGAGTTATTTATAGAAAGATGGCCTCAGGTGCCACTGAAAGCAATCTGCCAATATTAAATGGTCTTTGCCTTGGCCTGCTATACTTCTTTAAGTTTTTAATTCTCTTCCTCACTGTCAATTGTCATTTGCTTCTTCTGATGAGAGTGCTTTTTAATATGCTGTGTGCTACAAAATAGTTGTTACAATTCAACAAGCTTGGTCACAGTAAGAACCAAAAAGCTCTTCTCTGAATAAATTTTATTCTAGAATATCATTTCTAGTTGCTTGGAATCATTTGTTTTTTATAGCTTTACTGAGGTATAATTTATATACCACAAAAGTTCACCTACTATAAGTGAATAATTCAGTAATGACAGTAAATGTATAGAGTTGTACAACAAGCACCACTATCCAGTGTTAGAACATTTCCATCATCCCCAAAGTGTCCCTGTGCCCATTTAGAGTTAATCCCTGCTCTTACTCTCAGCCCTCAGCAACTACCAATGTGCCTGCTGTTTCAAAAAAATACGACTTTTCTAGACATTTCATATAAACAGAATCATGTAAGATGCAGCCTTTGTATCTGGCTTCTTTTACTTAGCACAATGTTTTGAGATTTATCTATTTGTAGCATGTTTCCATTGTTCATTCCTTTTAGTTGCTGAATAGTATTCCACTGAATGGATATAATACATTTTGTTTATCTATTAACCAACTAATGGACATCTGAATTGTATCCAGTCTCCAGTCATATTACGAATAATGAATGCTGCTATGAACATGTCTTTGCATGGGGATGTAGTTTTCATTTTTCCTGGGAAGATGTCTAGGAGTGGAAATGCTTCCTTTCTAGTGCTCAGATTCAGAGAGGCAAGTTTTATGAAAAGTGACCTGCAGAATAAGTGGAAAGTTACTGTAATTAATATACTATTATTAATTCGGTCAACAAATATCCCAACCTATTTTTCTGTCATGTATTACAGGAGACTTTAGTATAAAATTGTGAACAAAACACTGACCCTACCCTAAATGAGCTGACAGACTACTGAGGAATATGAATGTACACATACAGGAAACTACCACAGGAAACAATATTTATCTCTTATTTAGATAAATACTCAGTTTTAGAAGCTGTTTATTCCCCAACTAACTTCTTGGTGCAAGGGTCAAAGATGGTGAAAAATACCATGATTAATTTCCACATTCCCTTTAAGATAAAAACCAAATAATTGGTAATAATATTAATGAGGAGAAGGAGCAGTGGAACAAACAATACAATAAAGGCCATGTCAGAGCTTCTAAGAGTGGTGGGATAGTGAACAAAATCGAGGGAAAGTTAAGGTAGTTGAAAGGGTCACCCAGAGATTATTTCCGGTACATAAGTACATATTGACACAGAGTTGAGGCTGATGTTAAGTTCCTCAACTGTTGATGCTTAAAGTTGTCTTGGCTTCTCTCTGTACTTTTTAGACATCTGTTCCTTGGAGATCTGGAGACAAGGAAAAGTGGCAACAACAGGAGAATAATTCCTACCTTTCCAGCTACTCTCCCTGTATTCACTTTTACTACCTTTTCATTGTCATCACCCTCTCATGTCCTATATCCTTTCTTACCCACCTTAGATCAAATGACACATCATTACAATGACTATGTCTCATTCTCCCTCTAACATACTTGTATGACAAAATCCATCACAGAAGAAAACATACACCTATGCTGACTGAGTCTACCTGAATTCATGATCACTGACCGTAAACGAACAGCAACACTACTCCATGTCCACAGTCAATTCACTCAGACATGCTCTTTAAATGATTATTCTACCCTTCTCTCTCTCTTAAACCTTCAATACTTTCTCTTCAACGTGATTCTCACAACTGAACACTAGCCTAAGCTTAGACTCATTTATAGTTGCCTACTTAATATCACCAGTTGGATTTCTAGTAGACCTCTCAAACTTAACATGTCTAATACTGAGCTTCTGAGTACTACCCTTACTGCATCCCCAATCCAAACCTGTTCCCTCTTGCTTCTCTATCAATGATGATGAGGGTATTGAGCTCTGAGATATTAAGGCATTTAGCCATGATTGTAAAATGAAAGGCAGGCTTTCCAGCACTGACTACCAAAAACAGTGTCTGATACTTGACATTTAAAGGTTTTAAGGTTTGTCATTTCCTTATGCCCACTCATTTGATAAATGTTTAAATTGGATACTTCTTTAGTGCAGAGCTATAGGATATGAGCTGCAGAAATTGAAAAATCAATTATATATAGTCAGATCTCACCTCAATGACTTTAAGTTTCCAAATTAGTGTCCTTTGTACCTTTGTTCCTCTGTAGACTATTCTCAACCCAGCTGTCACTGTGGTGAGCATACATATACTACTTTAGTCCTCTGCTACATCTCTTTAATAGCATCTTAAATCACTCAGGGTAATTAGCCACAGTCCTTATTGTGGTCTAGAAATGACCTGTCTATTCCTACAATCATTCTGACCTCATTTTCTACAACTGTCAGCACTTAATCACTCTATCTCAGTCACAGTGTCCTTCTTCCTGTTCTCCAAACATGCCTTTGTAGCTGTTGCCCCCTCAACAGAAATGATCTTCCTCCAACTCATTGCCTCATTCATATCTTTGTATGTATGCCCTAATGTTACCTTCTCAGTAAGTCCCTCCCTGATCACCTTATTAACATCTCCCTACCATCAATCTTGACTGCTAATGAGAAAGCTGGCGGTTCAAACCCACCAGCCACTCCTCAGAAGGAAGATTGGGCAATCTACTTCTGTAGTGATAATGCCTCAGAAACCCAAGGAGGGATCGCTATGAGGCGGGTCTGACTCAATGGCACATAACAAGAACAACCATCAATCTTATTCGCTCTGCTTTCTTTTTCCTAGAACTCATTTTTCTCTGGAATTATATTTTTATTTGTTTATTGTCTGTCTTTGCTCAGGAGAAAATAAGCTGTACAAGAACAAGAACTTTGTTTGTTCACTGCTTGTTCCGCCCCCATCCTAGATTGACTCATAGAAGGCACTCAGTAATGCAATAAATAAATAAATGAATGGTAAGTGGAGAGTGCTTTAGCAGCACATATACATAGTACTTAACCAAATTTGAAAGAAAGCAAGCCTCTCTGAAATGGTCACAACTATGTGTACACCTAAAACAAGTGAAAACTATCCTAGTGAAACAATTCAGGAGGGAAAGAGTGTTCCACATTTTGAAAACGGTATAGACAAAGGCCCAGAGGCAAAAGGAAGCACGGCCATTTGCACCTTGAAAGTATGCACAAACTTTCCAAAACTACAAAGCTCTGTAAAAAAAGTCCTTACAAATCTCTCCTCATCCTCTAGATTATCCCCTGTATTAGCCAATTAGAAGCAGCACAGTAGACTATCCTGAACACTCTTTGGCCAAAGACTACTGTACCATACTTAAACCATTCATAGCCAGGATGAGAGCTAGGAAGAAAAATAAAAGATATTAAATGTTTTGCAATATCTGCTGTTTACTCCATTGTAACTTCTTTGGTTGTATTTTATTTTGGACCTTGGCAAATACTTTTGATCTAACAAAAGAGAGCCCTGAATCTATCATGAAGAAACAATGCTAAAGGTACTCTAAAGGTACCAGGCTAAAAGTGGTTAAAGTCACCTAGAAAGATATGACCAAAGAAATAAAAGTCAAAGGTCAGTAGGTAATTAGGGATTGGTATCTGGTGGCGTATTGGTTAAAACATTTGGCTGCTAACTAAAAGGTCAGCAGTTTAAACCCACCAGCTGCTCCACGGGAGAAAGATGAGGCAGTATGTTTCCGTAAAGATTTACAGCCTTGGAAACTCTATGAGGCTGTTCTTCTTCGTCATAAAGGGTCACTAATCAGTTGGAATCAACTCGATGGCAGTGGGTCTGGTTTTTGGGTTTAATGTCCTGTGCTGCCATGATGGATATCCCAATCACCACTGCAGTCAAATGAATAAATGGCAACTGAAAGACAGTTGGAAAAGCCACGGCTAAAGGCAAGAAATAATGTTAAGAAATTTAAGAATATGGAAAAAGTGACTGTAGATGCCGGGGATGCATCTCCTATGGGCTGTGCTATGAAACCTCAGAATAATACTCATTGGCAGTCTCATTTCCAGGAAAGCAGAAAGCATCCTTAAGCTAAAGAGATTATGACTACAGTTCAAAATAATTAGAATACATAGTGCACAAGAGTCACATAATGTTTTGAAAGCACAGGTAGCAACATAAAGATGGCAGAAAGAAAATATTTTAAAACATATGTTTGGGATCATAGGAGCTCTGGTGGCACAGGGCGTAAGGCATTTGACTGCTAACCAGAAGGTTGGTGATTCAAATTTACCAGCTGTTCCACGGAAGGAAGATGGAGCACTCTACTTCCATAAAAATTTATCACCTCAGAAATGCAAGGGAGGTAGCTATGAGTTGGAATTAACTTGATGGCAGTGAGTTAGGTTATTTTTGTTTGTTTGGGGTCCTAAGAATCCCCTTGAAAATACAACTAAACTGAAAAATATACATTCACACACAAATTTTGTATACAATTTCAAGGATTGCTCAAACTCTACATAACAGCATAAAAACTCAAGCACAAACCCTTACACTGAGGACCAAAACCAAAAGCCAAACCCACCCCCATCGAGTAAATTCAGACTCACAGCACCCTCTGTGGGTTTCCGAGGCAGTAAATCTTTACAAAAGTAGATTGCCCAGTCTTCCTTCTGCGGAGTAGCTAGTGGGTTTGAACTACCAACCTTCTGGTAAGTGGTCAAATTGCCTTAGGCACTATGTCACCAGAGCTCTTGTACACCAAGGACAATAAAAAGGAATATATCCCAGTAAGAAATCTATGCAGCGGGCTCATGTAATCTGTCCAGACTTGAGGCAGAAGAGAAGAGGGTTCCAGGAAAAGAAATTTCCAGAAAAAAGGGGAAATTCATACAAAGGTGATATGATCACTAAGCTGGATAAATTTAAAACTACTATAGTGGCACAATGGAAGGAAGATGGGGTAATCTACTTCCGTAGTGATACTGCCTTGGAAACCCAAGGAGGGGTCACTATGAGTCGGGCCCGACTAGGCAGCACATAACAACAACAAGAGCGGCACATTACTGAAAGTTACAGCACAGCTATGAAATAAATTAATCTGTGACATAATTTTAAGAAACTGACAGAATTAGGAAAAAAAATATTTCATTTCACTTTGATACTAAATATATTATCCTTAAAACTCCAAAGTGCGACAATGGAATAAAACAATGCAAATCTACCACTCAGGGCTTTAGCAGTTTTTAATTTTCAGAATCAACATGTAATTCAAACTCTAAATACTTTATAATTACAGAACCAAAAGAAAGCATTAAAAACTTTGACAACATATGAATAAAAGTATAAATGACTTGAATGAGAAGTATAAAAATAAGGAAATACATGATTTAAAGTTAAAAAAAAAAAAACTAATTAAAGATCTAAAAACATTAACAAAAAACTACCAAATTTGGGAAGATGGAAGAGGTTAAACAAAGAGCATGAAAGCGAGTGAGCCAAATCCTAGTGTAGCAAAGATTTCATAGACACGGCCTAAAGTTGGTAAATGAAGATGAAAGGGAATAAGCATATTCCTTATATTACAGAGGCAACTCCTACAAGATGCCATTGAGTCCATTTCAACTCATGTGTCAGAATAAAACTGTGTTCCATAAGGTATCCAAATGATGAACTGTTAGAAGTAGATCACCAGGCCATTCTTCCTAGGAGCTTCTGGGTGGACTCCAACCTCCAACCTTTAGGTTAGCAGCTGAGCATGCTAACCATTTGCACCACCAAGTAATCCCTAAATTACCAAAAACAGAAGATCCCTCTGAGGAATATGACTAGTGTAGAAAAGAGTAGGGTAGGAGGTACTGCTTTTCATCCTAAATTTCTTCTGTACTGCATTTTTTTTTCTTTAATTGTGTATTCATTTTGTTTTTGTAAAAATTCAAACCAGTTTAGGTAAGTCATTAGTGTTAATGCAACTCCCTGCTAGCATTTAACCGAATATTTCAATTACTTTTCAAGAGGACCTTTGGCTGCACAGTAGTTAAATGCTCAGCTGATAATTGAAAGGTTGGTGGTTTAAACCCACCAGCTGCTCTGTGGAACAAAGATGTGGCAGTCTGCTTCCATAAAGATTACAGACTTGGAAACCCTATGAAGCAGCTCTAATCTGTCTCATAGGGTTGCCATGAGTTGGAATTGACTCAACTCAATGGCAATAGGTTTAGTTTTTTGGGGGGGTTTTATCTTATAAAACTGATTTCCTTGGAAAAGGAAATAAATAATACCTATAATATAAATAAAATAGTATTTATAGTATAAAATACTCTCCATACACTTACTTTATAAACACAATGTTTGAATTATTTTGATTTAAAAGCCTTAGTCCTGGTCCAGGATCCCTCAATCATTCTTGTAGCACTCTACTCATAACAATTTCTTTATTCTTAGGGAATTCAAGAACTAATTCATTATATACAAGATGGTAACTGATAACATTTTCCCATTAATTTGGAAGTCAAACTCAAAATATTATATTAAAATGTATAACAAATAGGCAAATTCCATAGACAACTTGTACCAGATATTTTTACTGTTTTAAAAAATACAAACTAGATTTTAGACCGAAAAAAAAAAAAAAAGAACCTCACTCCCATCAAGTAAATTCCAACTCACAGCAAACCCTATTGGGTTTCCATGGCGGTAATCATTATGGAAGTAGTTTGCCCAGTCTTCCTTCCATAGAGTGGCTGGTAGGTTTGAACTGACAACCTTCTGGTTAGCAGTAAGATGCATTAGGCACCATGCCACCAGAGCTCCTTAAATATAATATAGGAAAGGAAAAAACTAAGTTTAAAAAAATTGAGGGGGGCAAAAAAACCTCAGTAAGAAGTTTTAAATACACACTTGAATGAACATTTGCTGCATATGGCATTTTATCTAACATTATTTTAAATGTCTTTTAGAATTTTCTGGGCAAAACAAATTTTTACCTGTTAATAAAATAAGAAAGGTGTTTCTAATAATTTCTTTATCTAAGCAAATAACAGAGTTCCCTTTATGGGCTCATAACAAACTATGAAAAACAAATTCAATCCACAGGAACATATTACACTGTCAGAATAATGGATAAAATCATGTTGTAGATAAATTACACACTTTCTCAGCTCAGAAATGCTTTGCTTAGCCTAAAATTAAATGAGAAAATATATTAAAACACACAGGCTGGCACATATTAGACACTCAATTTATGGTCTGTAAATCATACAAAACTGGTCTGATTTTATATTCATTTAAAATTTTACTTAATCAGCCTGCTTAGAAGCATATGGGCATTTAGGTCAGCATTACAGCCTAGAAAAAAAGCCCATTCATTCCTTGATCTCAGAGTTTCCCTAACTCTAGAATTGGGAGACAAAAGTTTATAAATGGTCACAAAGGGACCTGTACAAAACAGTAAAAATGATTCATCAGTGTTCCAACATCATCACATTCCGTACCAATCCTGCCATGAGCAATGCCCGCCTTTGTGGTATACTGGGTATCTCTATGTGCTCAAGGCCTGGAATGGGGTTAAATAGTAAGAGGCTGAGAGCAGTTACTAAAGAAATAATAATTTGCTTATTTTATTCAAGTTTCTTGAAAAGGAGTTTTTTGGTTGTAAAATAAGATTAGCCTTTTTATGAAGCTTTATTTCAGAAACTTAAAAAAAATGTTTTGCTGAATTTTCACCAGAAACAATCTCTCTTTCTTTTCATGACTGCCTTTTTTGAAACAGGAGGAAAATTAGTGCTTGTTAGACATGAATTAAAATGGAAATTAGTTCTAAACAGTATTTCTCCCTGAAATAAATTAAGCATACACTGTAGCATATAATTAGACGATACCCCAAAGACCAGTTGCCACTGTCGTTCCCAATCCTAAGCTTCCATTAAATACTTCTATAGAGTTTAAAAAATAATAAAATTCAACTTACTTCTCATTTCCTATCCCAAGCTGGCTAGCAACATCTCACCAAGATTTTAGCAGGCCCAGATCAAAACTAAGATCACAAGACTTCACAAATAACCAGTACACAATACTACGGCAAGTAACAAAAAAGCCAGAATACTTGTAAAGGTCGTATGACAAAACTCATCTTTTAGAAACAAAACAGAGCAAATTCTACAAGTAATCATAACAATGCACAACACTGTAAAATACATTTTATAACAGAATTACCACCTAGCAATTCCAATAGTCAGGATATACCCATGAGAAATAAAAATATATGTCTACAGAAAAACCTGTACACAAATGTTCCTAGCAGCTTCATTCAGAACAGCCAAATTCGTAGAGACAACTTAAGTAAACTGATGAACAGATTTAAAAAAAAAACACCTATCTTTTCCCAACTCATTGTGACCTGGTTTGTTACAGACTAAAACTGAACTCCATAGGATTTTAATGGCTGTGATCTTTCGGAAACAGATCATCAAGACTTTCTTCCAAGGTGCCTCTGGGTGGGTTTGGACCACCAACTTTCCATGCAGTAGTCAAGCACTTAACTGTTTCTGCCACCAGAGACTTCAGCCATATCCATAATGGATATCTTTTGGCAATAAAAAGAAATGAAGTAGTAATACATGCTGTAACTTGAATGAACCTTAGAAACATTATGCTAAGTGAAAGAAGCCAGTCACAAAATACCACCTACTATACGGTTGCATTTATATGAAATGTCTACAATAGGCAAATCTATGGAGATAGAAAATAGACTAGTATTTACCTAGGACAAGGGGTTTGGAGAAAATGGGAAGTGATTGCTAATAGGTACAGGGTTTCTTTTAGTGGTGATGAATATGTCCAAAAACTGATTACAGTATTGGTAGCACAACTGTGAATATACTAGAAAGATTGCACTATTTTCTTTAAATGGGTGAACTGTATGGTACAGGAATGCTACCTTAATAAACCACCTCTTTTAAAAAGTCAATTTTGTGCTGCTGAAATTGAAAAGAAGGAAAGCAGAACTCTTTAAAAAAGTAACAGCATACATTATACTGCCTTTTAACAAAAAGATTTACTGCTGAAAAAAAAACCACAGTGTATATATAATCAACTTGTTCTGGTAACCTACTGCCACTCTGACAAGAAATATACCACAAATGGGATGGCATTAATAAACAGTTTATTCTTACAATTTGGAGGCTTTAAGTCCAAGTTCAAAGTGCCAGGCTCTAGGCGCTGGGAGAAAGCCCCTCAACCTTGGGGGTCCAGCTCTGCCTCCTGCTCCCTGCCCACTGGAGCTAGAGGCATTTCTTCACTCTAACAGCTGGCGGCTGCTGAGGCTGGAAGCCCAAAGGTTGACAAGTAAAAAGGCACAGTCCCGATGTTACCAGCCCACATGGCAGGCCAGTAATTTAAGTCCATTGCCAAGTCCCAAGGTCGGCAGAGCATGGTAGACTGCTGAGCAACGACACGACTACACGCAGGGTCCAAGCGTGCCACAGGCTATGGACCATTCTCAAAGCTTCTCCTTACATACAAGAAGCAGACCACATACCCAAAGGCAGCTACTCCCAGTAGATTCCACCATGGAGGTGATTACCAGTCTCATCATGGGGAATACTACATCCAACTGCCCAGCCACTCAACCAGGCCTAGCCAAGTTGACATACAAACATAACCATCACATGGGTCTTGCTACTTTTTGAAAAACAAAAGATCTCATGTTCAGGGACCATGGTTATTTTCACATGTAAATTTGCACACACATACATTAAACTAAAGTAAGATTCTCTGAAGAGCTCATATCATAGAGATTTTATGAGCCATAAGAAATAGAAGTATCTATGAAATAAGATACATTTTAATAACAACATCTCTCATTTAGAGTGTATAATCTCTCACAAGAGTTTATTAATGTCAATAACTTAAAAAAAAAAAAAAAAAAAAACTCTCCATGAAAATAATAGTGTTCTTAAGAAACCTGTGCTTTTGAATCTCACATGTACAATCAGGAACTAATAGTGATATCTTAACACATCAATTATAAAACACAATCTTCTATGAAATAAAGACCTCTAATTACACACATTTCCCAAGACAGACAGACTGTTAAAAAAAAGTACTTAAAAAGTACTTCACTACACTTATTTTCAAAGTTAAAGTGGTATCCACAGGCTCATTATACACCATTTAGTGACCATACCTGCTTTGAGGGAAAAAAAAAAAAAGGTGACAACCTATTTTTTTAAAAGAAGCTTCTCAAAAACAGGGAGATTAGATACAAGAGGACTTTGATCATTAGATCCTTATTCTTAAACTAAAGATGTAAGGAAAGCAAAAAAGACAGGAAAGATTGTAACATGGGAATACCAAAGGAAAAAAAATAAGATCAAAGTAAAAAAAAAAGATATGCAGAAAGATTCCAGGTCAACAAAATTTATATGAAAATGCATTAGTAAATGAAAAATAACTCTAAATTTCTCAAATTAGTTATTCACATAAGTTATTATAAGGAACTACCAAAGCATATGTAAACATAACAAGACAGACTCTGAACATAATTAAACTTCAATATATTTAGAAAAAATATCCCACATGATAAAATAATATGGGAATAATAAAACTCCTAACACTATCCCCTTGTTGTATTATTTACTTTTTAGAACTTTTTTCAATTATTAAAATACCAAAGAAACAAATATATTTTAAAACCTATCAAAGCTTATTATTTAAAACAGTAAGTTTTACATAGACACTTATGTAACTTTAAAGTTTATGACTGCGAGAATAAATATTCCCCAAGTATGTTTATCAGCATTTATGTACATGTAATATGTTAATATATAGCCATATGTACCTTCTATATCTATATTTCCTTACTCTCTGTTGCAACTTGGAAGAGAATAGTATATAATGAATTGCCAGAGTGATTTTCTCCAGTAACAGAGATCAGATTTTGTCTCTAAAAGCTTTTAATTCATGTGTGTAAGCTGTATATCAAAATAAAAAGAATTAGATAAATAAGAGCTACTAAAGCTTTACAGTGGCCATTCTTTTCCATACAGATTGCTAAAATCAAGTAATACAAAGACACCTTTTAAATTACTTACATTGTTGTTGCGGGTTTCTACAGCAGGGAATTTTCTGACTATGAATTTCACAGCAGATTCCAAGTTTTTGTCAATAAGGTAGGATGGTTTTGCCTTGGGGTCTCCGCATGCCTATTAAAAAAAGGAATAAAAAAAAAAGTGAAATGCAACCTTCTTCTAAAACCAAGTAATAGCAGCAAATCTGCAACCAGAAATTAGAGATATTTATTGTTTTTGGTGAGCAGGTGATAAAATGAATAGGCAAAGTGCAGGGATTGTCACAGCTGAAATATGCAATGGGAGACAGTACAGAGATGTTCTTCTACTGAAAAAAATGCATGGAAGTTTCAAAGCAGTTAGCACAGAACAGCAGTGAGGGGAAAAGCTCAAACCTAAAAAAAAAAAAAAAAAAAAAAAAAATCTTGGTTTGAGGTAGGATTGTATTCATATGAGGCTATTAAAATATTACAAAATTAAATATTCAATAGAGTACTGGACATGTTCCTTTCTAAGTGTTATAAAATAAAAATTATGTTTAAATGGTTTTCTCCAAAATGTTTTCTTCATTTAAACATTTTAATACAAGAGCCCTAGTTCAAAAGAACTGAAAGCTGCTACAACCATCTTTGTAATGCTAGTGTGTGTTGTTGCCTGTTCCTCTGAACATCTAAGTTACAGCAATCTTCCTTCATACCAGCACTTCAAACAATGAATCTACATCTGTTCTATTATCTCATAAGCACAGAACAAATGGTAGTATGTTTACTTTTTGACCACATCAGCAGTATAGCCTTCTCTGTAGGAAACTGTAAAACACTATACAAATGTAAGGTATATTATCTGAAAGGGCTTTCTATCTGAACTATTAACAACCCAGAACATAAAGTTAAATACTGTTCACTGTTTCAGAATTTGACATTTAATTAACTGCCTGCTAGCGAGATGTTATTTCTTGGGGAATTACTAAAATTATAACATTCCTATTTACCTTTTATTGATTTAAAAAGGGATATGTATGTACTTTGAAAAGTTAAATCTGTCTGCCGTGTACGAGGAAATACAGTATTGCAATTTAATGCTTCTTCATTGATTTCTATGGCTATGTTGTGGATTGCAGAGAGAGAAGTTATGAAACATGAAACTGATCTGAAAGCGGGCAAGCGGGCAGAGGGAAGGTGAAAAGCTTTGCAAACCTTCCAAACTTGTCCTTGCTGGGGAAGCATTGTAATAAAAAGAGAGAAAATCACGTGTAAACAATGATTGTCAAACTATGACATGCGTTTCAGTTGCGAATTTATGCACTGTAGACTATGAATAACAAAAACAGAACTACATGGTGCTACAATTTTAAAGGTATTTTACGTAGCAAGTTTTAGTATACAAGAGATTCAGAGTTTATACTATTCGTATATATATAAACACTACTGTGTTAAGTGTACAATCATGTCAGTTTCTTGGTGCACTTTCTAAACCAACTTAAAGCAATACTAGAAAAAAGGAAAAATAAAAACTACATGCAACTATAAAACAGGACCAAAACCATCAGTGAAATTTTACATACCTTAAAAAGATACGGTAGCCAAGAATAAAAATAAAGTGTTATTGGATAACTTTTACACTTCAGCTCAAATTGAAGCTATTTTCCAAATACCACCTAACTTCCTTTCCAAAGCCAATGTATAAAAATAAATGCAAAATTCCTATATCTTCCAAATGGAAAAAGGAATGTACCAAGAATTCTCTTATTTTCTAAAGATAATTACATTAAAGCAATTTTAAGAAATTGAGAACATGATCTTTAAATTTACACATAAACGCTATTTAATATTTAACATCATAAATATTAAAATATGACTTTTGCTGAGTAGATCACCATTCTTTTAAAATATCATTTGTCATAAATTAATTCTATACCCAGTCTTTCTTTCTCTCAAAAAAGTATCATACTATAAAATAACTAAAAATAACTAGAACCACATAACTAAGAATTTTCCTAAACAGAATAGCTAGAGATAACATTTTCTTACGTTATAATGAAAATTAAGTTTCATAAACATGCCAGAGGTAGTACAGAATCCTAAAGTGAATACAAATTATCTTCCATTTTTAATTATATGTACTACCTTTCATATTTCTAATTATTTAAAAATTCAGCTATCTATTCAAGTCTTATCAGTGACTGTCAAGTAATGAAAATATGACAGACTACCATAACCCATTTGCCAGATCACAAATTTCACTGTGTAAAAATTTACTCAAGCAATTAACAAAATTGTAAAAAATATGCAGCTCTTTCTGCTTACACTAAAACCAGGAAGAATGGAAATTCATTTAAATAAAAACAAATGGTTGTATAATTTTTCCTTGGAATTGGTTTACCTTTTTCCACACTGTTCCCTGGGCATTATCTACATACTACTTTGGGAGGCAATATGCCATAAAGGTTAAAAGTCTGGATTAAGACTGACTGAGTTTCAATCTTCATCATCTACTAGCCATAGGAGCTTGAATATATTACACAACACCTGCAAGCCTCAGTTTCTTCATCTGTAAAATGGGGAAATTAGTACTTACCTCACAGGGTCATTATGAGGATTAGGTGATAGATAACTCATGTAAAGTACTTAACAAAATAACTAGCACATAAGTGCCCTAAAAATGTTACTAATAGCTGTAATAATTACGATAATAGTTATAATTGCTCAAGTAAAAGTCTCACATGGGTAGTAATTCCAGTAGTAATAGGCTTTATCATAGTATATAAAATTAATATTATAATACTGCCTCGGAAACCCAAGCAGGGGTCGCTATGAGTCAGGTCTGACTCAACGGCACATAACAACAACAACATCAACTACATTAACTTACTTATACAGCTATAATTCACAGCTTTTATTCCCTCTCCCAATCACATATTTTCTTCATTCACGCTAAGCCTAAATATACTATATTTGTTGTACTATTAGAAAGAATTTAGTCTAATAGCTTAAAATGTAAGTTCAAAGACAGGTTGTCCATATTCAAATCCTAGCTCTACCACTTCCTAGCTGTTCAACCTTGAGCAAGTGATTTTATCTCCCTGTACCTCAGTTTCATCATCTGTTAAAAAGGAGATAATTCAACCTACCCTAAAAAGTACTTGTGCAATTATGTAAGTATGTGTGTTTGCATGTGTATAGAATTTCCAAGGATACTTGGCATATAATAAGCACTCAAAAAATGCCAATAAAAAATTTAAGGTTCATAGGAACTGTACAGCAGTGCTGGGTCCCATTTCATTTTTCCTGGAAACATCTTACTTAATTTATTCATTTAATTCCAAGTGAGATTCCGGTGTGGGGAATGCTTCAGACCAAAAAAAAAAAAAAAAAAGAAAGTACATGACAAATAAGTTATGACTTGACCAAAAGCTAACATTTAGGTAAAGTACCTCCTGGCAAAGACCCATACTTAGTATTCACTTTAGAAGGTTTTCCTACTACACTGAAGCAGTATACAGAAACTCCAACTAACTACAAGTTTGAAAGATTGATCTTCTTCCTCATCTTAACTCAAAAAATTTCATTTTAGGGACAAAGAAACCATACCTACATTCTCAGGACATATCCTGGAGGTGATATACTTTAAGCCTATCATTCTACCTATTGCTACAATACTACAAAAAACTAATCTTTCACTCTTAAAATTATTACCCCATTGAGTAGCAAATTTAAGAAAATTATAATCATTACATTTAATCAGCAATGCAGCTTGTTGTTGCTGTTACTAGGTACCAGCAAGTCCCCTTCGACTCACAGTGACCCTATACGCACAGTAGAATAAAACAACGTCTGGTCCCATGCCAGCTCCGCGATCCCTGCTATACCCGAGCCCATCGCCACAGCCACTGTGTCAATCCAGCTCGTTGAAGGCCTTCCCCTCTTTCATCAACCTTCCCTCCACCTTACCAAGCATGACATCCTTCTTCAGGGAATGGTCCCTTCTGATAACATGACCAAAGTAGGTGAGATGAAGTCTGGCCATTCTCACTTCCAAGGAGCATTCCGGCTGGACTTCCTCTAGGACAGATTTGTTAGTTCCTTTAGCAGTCCTCAGTACTTTCAGCATTCTTCACCAGCACCACAACTCAAAAGCATCCATTCTTCTTCGGTCTTCCTTATTCATTGTCCAGCTCTCACATGCATACGAGGTAACTGAAAATATCATGGCTTGTGTCAGGTGTACCCTAGTCCTCAAAGAGACATCTTTGCTCTTCAGCACTTGAAAGAGGTCTTTTGCAGCCGACTTGCCTAGTGCTATACGTCATCTCATGTCCTGACTGCTGCTTCCACTGGCATCAATTGTAGAACCAAGCAATGTGAAGTTTTTGACAACGTCAGTCTTTTCTCCATTTATCGTGATGCTGCTTATAGGTCCAGTAGCGAGGATTTTTGTTTTCTTTATATTGAGATGTAATACATACTAGAGACTGTATTCTTCAATCTTCAGTAAGTGCCTCAAGTCATCCTCACTTTCAGCAAGCAAAGTTGTATCATCAGCATATCGCAGGTTGTTAATGATTCTTCCTCCAATCTTGATGCCACGTTCTTCTTCGTATAGTCCAGTTTCTCAGATTATTTGCTCAGCATATAGATCTAGTAAGTATGGTGAAAGGACACAACACTGACATACTCCCTTCTTGATTTTATACCATGCAGTGTCCCTGTTCTTTTTGAACAACAGCCTCCTGGTGTATATACAGGTTCCTCATGAGTACATAAGTGTTCTGGAATCCCTATTCTCAATGTTATCCACAATTTGTTACGATGCACAAAATCAAATTCTTTTGCAGAGTCAATAAAACAAAAGTAAACATCTTTCTGGAATTCTTTGCTTTGAGCCAAGAACCATCTGACATCAGCAATGATATCCCTTGTTCCACATTCTCTTCTGAATCTCGCTGGCACCTCTGGAAGTTCTCTGTCAATATATTGCTGCAACCGTTTTTGATTATCTTCAGTAAGATTTTACTTACATGAGATATTAATGACATTGTTTGATAATTTCCACATTGTGTGGGGTCACCTTTGGAATGGGTACAAATATGGGTCTCTTACAGTCAGTTGGCCAGATAGCTGTCTTCCAAATCTCTTGGCATAACTGAGTGAGTGCCTCAATACAGTTTAGACTAATACATTTTACAAAAGCTTACTAGAAAGGCAAAATAAAAAGGATTAACAAGCTACCAATTCAACTAAATAAAACTTTTGAGCACTTACTCCTCTTCAATAAAAAGAGAAAGAGAAAAGGGGAATACCAGACAAAAAAACTTTTAAATTCCTGAATTTTAGTCCTGCCAAGAAACAAAATTGTACAGAATTGGCTAAAAGATTTCACCAGATAGAAAAAAAGCTACATCTGAACCACAGAACTAGAAAACATCAAAAATAATCAAACCCCTACCTCTGCAAAAATGGCGATGAGAAAAAATAAAAACCAGATGCTGGTGAGGTTGTGGAGGGACTGAAACTTTATACATTGCTAGAGGAATTATAAAATTGTACAACTACTATGGGAAACAGTATGGCACTTCTTCAAAAAGCTGGAAACAGAAATACCTCATGATCCACTAATTCCACTCCTAGGTATATATATGTCCTAGAAATACAAAAGTAGTGACACAAATTGAAAAATCCACACTTATGTTCACTGAACACCAATGACCAAAGACCAGATGAGCTGTGGGATACCATCAAGGACATCATACATGAAGAAACCAAAAGGTCATTAAAAAGACAGGAAAAGAAGAGAAGACCAAAACATTTGTCGGAAGAGACTCTGAAAGTTACTCTTGGAAAGACAGCAGCTAAAGAGAATAAATCAAATGATGTGAAAAAGCTGAGCAGATTTCAAAGGGTAGCTGAAGAAGACAGAGTATTACAATGAGATGTGCAAAGACCTGGAGTTCAAAAATCAAAGGGGAAGAACATACCTGGCATTTCTCAAGCTGAAAGAACTAAAGAAAAACTCCAAGTTACTTCAAGTTTCAAGTTGCAATGCTGAAGGATTCTATGGTAAAACACTGACTAATGTTGTTGTTGTTGTTATGTGCCATCAAGTCGGACCCGACTCACAGCGACCCCTCCTTGGGTTGCTGAGGTGGTATCACTACGGAAGTAGATTGCCCAACCTTCCTTCCTTCTGAGGAGTGATGTAGGAAGCATCAAAAGAACACGGAATACAAAGAATCATAGTACCAAAAAGAAGTGGTCAACATTCAATTTCAGGAGATAACATAAGAACAAGAACCAATGGTACTTAAGGAAGAAGTCCAAGCTGCACGCAAGGAACAAGGGAGAAGCAAGTCTCCAGGAATTGACAAGTAGCCACCGAGATGCTTCAAAAAATGGATGCGGTGCTGGAGGCATTTACTCATTTATGCCAAGAAATTTGGAAGGCAGCTACCTGGCCAGCAACCTGGAAGAGATCCTTATTTGTGCTCATTCCAAAGAAACGTGATCTAACAGAAAGGGGAAAATATCAAACAGTATCATTAACATAACATGCAAGTAAAATTTTGCTGAAGATAACTCAAAAACAGCTGCAGCAACATGATGACAGGGAACTGCCAGAAACTGAAGATAGATTCAGAGGAGGATGTGGAATGAGGGATATCACTGCTGATGTCAGATGGATCTTGGCTGAACACACAGAACACTAGAAAGATGTTTAGCTGTGTTTTATTGACTATGCAAAGGCCTTCAACTGTGTGGATCATAACAGATTATGGATAACACTGTACAGAATAGGAATCCCAGAACATTTAGTTGTGCTTATGAGGAACCTATATACAGACCAAGAGGTAGTCATTCGAAGAGAAGGCGATACTGCATGGTTTTAAATCAGGAAAGGTGTGCACAGCATTGTATCCTTTCAATATTTATTCAATCTCTATGATGAGCAAATAATCCAAGAAGCTAGAATGTATTAAGAAAAAAATATATCATCAGGATTGGAGGAAAACTCATTCACAACTTGTGATATGCAGGTAACACAATAATCCTTGCTTAAAGTGAAGAGGACTTGAAGCACTTACTGATGAAGATCAAAGACTACAGTCTTCAGTAAGGATTACATCTCAACATAAAGAAAACAAAAATCCTCACAACTGGACCAATAAGCAACATATGATAAATGGAGAAAACACTGAAGTTGTCAAAGATTTCATTTTACTTGTATCCACAATCAACAACCATGGAAACAGCAGTCAAAAAATCAAACAACATACTGCATTGGGCAAATCTGCTGCAAAAGACCTCTTTAAAGTATTAAAAAGCAAAGATGACACTTTGAGGATGACTATGGTGCACCTGACCAAAGCCATGGCATTTTCTTTTGCCTCATATGCATGCAAAAGCTCAACAATGTACAAGAAGACCGCAGAAGAACTGGAGCCTTTTAATTGTGGTGATGGGGAAGAATATTGACCATGCTATGGACTGCTAGAAAAATGAACCAATTTGTACTGGAGGAAATCTATCTTGAAACAAGTGCAGCAAGAATTCTCCTTAGAAGTGAGAATGGTCACACTTTGCTTCTTGTATTTTGGTCATGGTGTCAGAAGAGACCAGCTCTTGGAAAAGGGTTTCATGCTTGGTAAACTAGAGGGTCAGCAAAAAGGGGAAGACCCTCAACAAGATGGACTGACACAGTGGCTGCAATGATGGGTTCAAGTGTGGCAACAACTGTGAGGATGGCACAGGACTGGGCAGTGTTTCATTCTTTTGTACACAGGATTGCTATGTGTCGGAATCTAACTAACAGCAACATGTTTACTGCATCATTTTTCACAATAACAAAAAGATAGAAACAACCTAAGTGCCCATCAATGGATGAATGGATAAACAAATTGTGGTAGATACATAAGTAAAATACTACACAACTATAAAGAATAATGAGGAATTCACAAAACACCTTCTAATATGGATGAATCTAGAGATCATCATGCTAAGTAAAATAAGTCAACTACAAAAAGACAATTATTATATGGTCCCATTATTACAAAACGTTAAGAACAAATATACACGCAGAAAACAAAGTTCTTTGATGGGATAGAGAGGAAGAAAGAATCACTTTCTAGATAGTAGACACTTGCTACTTTCATCGATAGGAAAGACAATCCCAAATAAGGGTGAAGTCAGCACAACTATAAATAGGTAAATAAAGATACTAAAGAAGCACAAGGTTGGGCAATCCTACTTCCATAGTGATACTGCCTCGGAAACCCAAGGAGGGGTCGCTATGAGTCGGGGCCGACTCAATGGCAAATAACAACAACAACGACAACAAAGAAGCACATGAGAAATAGGGACAATTTCAGTACATGCTATAATATATACAACTTTGCAAGAACACTAAAGGTAACCAAAAAAATACAGATGTAGCTACATAGGAGACTGGATGAATGTTGTTGTTGTTGTTATGTGCCGTCGAGTCGGCCCCGACTCATAGCGACCCCTCCTTGGGTTTCCGAGGCAGTATCACTACGGAAGTAG